>NW_027187349.1:15501395-15661896 GCF_028583685.1 Petaurus breviceps papuanus
AGATAGATAGATAGATAGATAGATAGATAGATAGATAGATAGATAGATAGATAGATAGATAGATAGATAGACAATTAGTTTGATAAATATATTGATATTATATATATATATATACATGTAGATAACTATTTCAATGTAATTCATTTCCTTGGTAACATTCATTTAACTACATATTTAAGGGTACTATTCTGAGGAGTTCATAGGATTCACCAGACTGCTAAAAGAGTCCATGATAAAAATGGCTAAAAGCTCTTGGTTTAGATGAAGCCCCTCATTTTGTAGATGAAGAGACAGAAATCCAGGGTGGTAAAGTGACCTGTCCAAAGTTACACCAACAGAAAGCAGCAGAGCTATAATGGACAAATCTCATTCCTTTGACTCCTGCCCCAGGGCTGGTGCTGCCACAGAATAGGAAGAGTTAAAGAGTATAGGAGACCATTCTCTAAGAACAACGTTGGTGCTCCAAAGTGAACAGTAGAAGAACTAGCCAGTGGAAAAGGGATTTTACTCATTTCATTTGGCCCCAGAAAGCAAAATAAAGAGCAGTGAATAGAAGCTGAAAAGAGGCAAAAACAAAAACTCCAAGGAAGGAAAAACCTACAAACAAATAAAGCTATCCAAAAGTGAAACAAGTTGCCTCAGGAGGCTGGGTTTCTAAGTCTCCTGGAGGTCTTCAGCAAAACACTGGATGACCCCTTGTTGAGTAGTTTATAGAAGGAATTCTGGTTCAGGTATCAGTTATAGTAGATGGTAGATATTCTCTGAGGACTCTTCTACCTTTAAGAGTATGCGCTTCTTTCTGAAAGTACTTATACTGGTAAAATATATATTTAATGTATTGAACTGCTAAATTAGATGAAACCCCAATAGGTAGGAGAATGTAATAGCAAATACTGATCTGTCCCTTTTGGTACAAAGAACACCAAATAATGCTATGGGTTCCATCTATAATACAGAATCATCACAGAGTCAGTAGATATTTTAGAGTTTAAGTCCAATCCCCTTATCTTAGAAATGGAGAAACTGAGACACAAAGAGATTAAGTGCTTATCCAAGGTCACACAGTCAAGAAGAACCTGATGTGGGATTTGAACCCAGGTCTTCCTGATTCTAACTCCATATCTCAAATCAATTCATCACATTCTTTTCCATTAAGTAGTAATTGCTACTTAATTAAAAGGGGAGGGGGGCACTCAGGGAATGTGCTGCTCCACCAAGGAAGTTTCTATTCATTGATGACATTATTATCCAGGGAACATTGGTTTCAGTATCAGCTCTGTGTACAATACAGTTGTCAGGAAACAAAACAACCCCTGAGAAAGGTTCCTGAAGGTTGATTTTTTTCTGGAGAGTGATGGGCTTGCTTGGACTTGCACAATCTTTCCATCAGCCCCTAAAGGCAAACACCTGCCAACCCTAGGCATGCTTTAGAGCAGCCCTACATTTGATTACCCAGGAAAGAGCTTAATTTCTTAAGAACAAATCCTCAAATCCATCCCTTGTTGTAGAAACAACTACTAGTTTCCAATTTCCGTTTGAAAATGATGTTGTTTGGTTAGGCTGGAAGAAATTGGACTCAAGGACTCCTCTCCACCCTTTATATTTTTTAATAGAAAATTACTCTTCAGCATCCCCCTGAGAGAAGTCAGCAAGCTCTTACTAGAACTCTTCTTTTAAAAATTCAGTATTTATTCCTTTTCCCTCTGGGGCTATTCTATCAGGCCAAGTTTGGGAAAGGAGAAATGGCTTAAAAAACCCCTGACTCATACTGTGAGCCTGTCTGTCACAGGCTTCTTCCCCTAATTTATTCTTAATCAAACCTCTTTACCAGGTACCACCCATCATAATTACTCAGATTCCAAAGGCATTAAGAGGGAGTGGGGATGCTTTTGTGGAGAAAAAAGTGGGTGAGGGCTGAATATCTATAAGTACTATGATTCATATCCTCTATAGGAGAACAAAACTCCCCTGAAATGACAGCATGAATCAGAGAGATAATGCTAGAAGGGATGAGTTGGTGATGGGTCTTCTAGCCACCTAGCCAACTTGGTAGGGTGAATTTGCTAAGGAGAGAAAATCAATCAAAAAACATCTATAAAGCATTTATGTGCCAATCACTGTGCTAGACCTGAAAATACAAGTACAAGAGAAGAACAATGCCTGTCCTCAAGGAGCTTATATTCTATTTGGGGTGGGGTGGGATATTGAATGCTCAGAGATAAGTAAATACAAAATATGTACAAAATAAACACAAAATTATTTCACAGACAGGGACACTAACAATTAAGGAGAAAAGGAAAGATCCCCTGGAAGCAATGGCACTTGAGCTAAGCCTTGAAAAGAACTGGGGATTACAAGGGGTAGAAGCAAGGAGAACAAGCTTTCTAAACATGCAGGAGAATCTGTGGAAAATCAAGGAGGCAGAAGATGTTTTCTTCAGGACACTTCTGAAGATGTATGTCTTCATACATCAGGGAGACTGATGTGTAATCAACCTGGAAAGAAAACCTGGATAATATAACAGAGAATAGTTTGGAAGAGAAGGAAAAGTGGTGAACAATGGGAAATGAATTAAATTTGAGAAGCAGAATTTTGATGTCAGTAGATGGTAGAGAGGGTGAGATGGAGAAGCTGATAGGAGAAAAATTCCAGCAGACACGATATGGAGAAAGAGATTCTAGGATCTTTATCCAATGATACTCAAGGGTTGAGGTTCATATCACACAGACTGTTACACAAGAATCATAAGATCATAGGTTAGAAACTGAATGTATCCACAGAGGTCATCTAATGACACCCCTTCATGAGCAAAAGAACCAGAAGGGTATACAGAATAATGCAAGGAGCTCTAGACCTGTAGACAAGAGTTCCAGGTTCAATTTCTGGCTTCACCACTTACTAACTACATGAAAAGTTACGTCATGTATCTGATCCTAAACTTCCTCACATCTATGAAATTAAGGGGTTGGTCTTGATGGCCTTAGCAGTTCCTTCTAGCATTAGATCTGTGATCCTGTCATTCTTTTCCATATTGAACAAACTTATCTCTTATCTCTACCATCCAGTTCCACAGCTTAAAAGTGCCTTGCCTAAGGTCACATAGTTAGCAAGTGGCAAAGCCAAAATTTGAAATGAGGCTCTCTAACTCCATATCTAAATCCTGTTCCCTTTCATTATACTGTCACTCGGAGAGGGAGATGGCTGTGCAGATTGACAGGGTGAACAAAACAAAGTAAAGCCTAAACCCCAAACCTTGGAAGTACTTAAGAGGAAGAAACAACCTCTAACAACTAAAATTCTGTTTTTGAGAGGAAAACACACTGAAAAGAGAGAAGTAGGATAGACAAAATTAGATAAAGTAACCTTATCTTGTCCCTCACATTAAAAATTCTCTCTTCCTTTATTTCCCTCCCCCTCTCTCTCCTTACCTCCTTTCCTTTCTCATTTTCACATTTTCCCTATATACTGGTTGCTTCTTTGCTACCTACAAATACCAAGTTGTCTCCATCCTCAAAACAATCCTCAAAAAATCCCACCATCCTTGCTAAATATCATTCTATAACTCTTCTACCTTTCTCAGGCAAATGCTTTGAAGAAGATGTCTATACTCAGTGTCTCCATTTCCTCTCTCACTCTCTTCTGCACTGCCAGCAATACACCTACCAGTCTCATAACTCAACTGAAACTGCTTCCTCCAGAGTTCCCAATTACATCTTAATTAACACATCTAATGTTATGTTCCAGCCATACTGGCCAACTTGCTTTTATTCTTTCTAGAAACAGCTATGTCACACAATGCATAGAATGCTGAGCCTGGTATCAGGAAATTCTGAGTTCAAATCAAGCTTCAGACACGTATTACCTGTGGGAACCTGAATAAGTCACTTAACCTCTGTCTAAATAATAACACTTACTTCCAGGGTTGTTGTGAAGGTCATTTTGTTGTTGTTGTTTATTGTAAGCACTTGGTACAATGTAGGCACTTTAATGCTTCAAATACATACATGCATATATACATATTGATATTCATTTAAGGTCTTTTGAGCCCTAATAAGGGCCAAAGCCTGAACCAACCAGAACAACCACCCTGATATAACAGACATACTTTGCTTTGCTCTCTGAGTAAACCCAGAATACCCCCTTCCTGTGTCAAAAACTACAAGGCTAGATGAGGCTGACCAGGAGCATTCTTCCGTTCATGACCATTCTGTACAGGATGCCTGGGACTGGACACTGTCTTGAATAGTGGGACTTTGGTATTTTATGAACATATGCTATATAGGGGAAACACAAATAATCCTGGAATTGTAATTTCAATTGACACTCTGTTACATCTCTTATTTTATTGCATTTACAACCTATTCAACTAAGAAACCTTCTTTTTCATGCTATGGTTAAACACATATGGAAGTCATAATTTTTAAATGACACAGATATTCCAAGTCAAGATTGCTCTAAGAGTATAAAAGTCTTCTATAACTTGCTTATCTCAGTCAAAATTATTTTCTGGATCTCATGTACATGAATTCTGCTGGCTTGAGGGAATAAACTAGAGAGGAAAGAGAGAGAGAGAGAGAGAGAGAGAGAGAGAGAGAGAGAGAGAGAGAGAGAGAGGATATACACATGGAATCTCACCGAACTTGTTTGCCTCTTCCTTAAGATTGACAATATGTATGTATACACATACATACAATGTATTTTTATATACACACACATATATGTATACATATATACATGCATACAATGTTTCATCTTTCATTTCCATGCTTTTACATTATCTGTGCTTGGAATTCATTCTCTTCACCTCTATCTCTTAGAAGTCTAGGTTTTATACAAAATTCAGATTAAGCACCACTCCCTACATGAAGCCTTTCCTGATGCTCTCAGTATGCTCCCTCCCCAAACTACTCACACACCCACACATTTATACTTATAATGTGCACATGCTGTCCCCCCTTTTCTAACATCAGACACTTGAAGGTAGGAACTGTTTAATTATTTTATATAGAAGGTGCTTAATAAATGCTTTTTTATTGATTCCTCAAAAAAGCAAAGATGCAATTTCTTTCACAATTGCTTATACAATTCCTTTTCACATTAATTTTATGTTGAAAGGTTTGATGCCTAAATATATATATATATAATTTTACCCCAATTATGTGTTTTAAATGTTTTTAACATTTTTTAAGTTTTCAGTTCCAAATTCTCTCTCTCCTCTCCTTTCCCTCTTCCCTCCCCAACCCAGTAGGCAATCAGACATAGGTTATACATGTGCAATCATGTCAAGCATTCCTATCTTAGTCATTTTACACAAGAAGACTCCAATAAAAGGAAAAGAATGAAATAAAGAGAAAAATAGCATGCCTCAGTCTATATTTAAAGAATATCATTTTTTCCTCTGGAGTGGGATAGTATAATTCATCATGAGTACTTTGGGATTGTCTTGGATCATTGTCTTGCTGAAAATAGCTGTCATTCACAGTTCTTCATCATACGATATTGTTGTTAATATGTACAAGGTTCTCCTGGTTCTGTTCACTTCACTTTGAATCAGTTCACATGAGTCTTTCCAGGGTTTTCTGAAATCATCCTACCTGTTATTTCTTAAACCACAATAATATTCCATCACAATTATATACCACCACTTGCTTAGCCATTCCCCAATTGATGGACATCCCTTCTATTTCCAATTCCTGGCCACCACAGAAAGATTTTGCTATAAATATATTGCTATAAATACTTTTGGACAAATAGGTCTTTTTCCATTTTTATGTGTTTGAGATACACACCTAGAATTGGTATTGCTGTATCAAAGGGTCAAATAGTGTAAACTCATATTTAAAAAAAAATTTTAAATGAAAAAGTGGAAAAGGACATTTTATCTTCAGATTCACTTTTAAAATCTATATGCCTGTAGAGGGATAACATCTTAAGCTTTATTGCTTTGGCTGACTGAAAGCAAACTCCTTGAAGGCAAGAATGGTTTTGAGGTTGAGTTTTGATTTGATCTTAGTATTCCCAGAACTTAATATGGAACATTTTCCTTAATAAATGTGTATGAAACTGAACTGACTTGTTTGGCTTTCTATGAAAGAGTGAGGAAATATTGGAGGCCATGTCCTTCAAATAACACTACACAGGCAGCCACCTAATCTGCATTCCCATGAGCCCATCAAATTAGAAATTATTCCCAAAAAACAGTGACTCAGAAATCCAAAAGTTTTTGTTTGTTTTAGAAATGAAGCCTATCATGGGCAGAATGTCAAGTCATGGTTTTGACATGCATTTGGGTGTTCAGCAATGATTGACAGGTGAAATTAGGAGAAAGTCTATATAACCTAGCACAGATGCATCATAAAAATATGGGAAAATCTGTCCTGGGATTAGCCAGCCTATACATTCATCTAGAAATGTTTGGAAATAGTTATATTTGCTTTCATCTCTATTTTTTTCCCTGTTGTATTTGGAACTAATTAAAAAAAATCTTTCACTCCCTTTGAATGGTATTAATCACATCTGCAATGATAGTATTAAAAAAACTGATTCATAGTCTTCAATATATAGTCTTCTGAGGCTAATAATTTAGACATTTGTGACTGCCAAGATTACTGGAAATAATAAACTATGAGTATCCTTGACTGCTAATTCTTCACATCTGAAGAGATCCTTCCACAGATACCCACCCACACATGTATTCTGGGACTGTGAGAGCCATGGACTCTCCCATGCTTGGTAGCTGAAGCCCTGTTTCTTCTTCTCTGTCATCTTAAAATCTTCAGTGTTCATTCCTTGATCCTGGGGGGTCATAATCTCAGACAACTGAGACAGCGTGCATAGGTCCAATTTAGTCAAAGCAAAAGAGCACTATTTGGAAAATGTTATTACCTCAAAGGAAGAAACATGTCACCCCTTTAAGGTAGGGGAGAAGAACTGAAGTTAGAATCCATAATTAAGAATGCAGCATTTCATAGCTGGAAGGGACCATTGAAGTCTAATCCACCACCACATCCCATCCATCTATCTGATGTAGATGAAGAAATGGTGGTTCAGAAATGAAAAGACTTGCCCAACGTCACAAAAGTTAAAAACACTCTAAATATATTGAAGCAGGAAAAGAGAGGCTGTCTTTCCATTTCCTTTCCTCCTTTAAGGAACAGTTAATTTAGACTTAAAGTCTTTCTTCTTAAAGCAGGTTCTGTCACCTTCATTCATGCCCTTGCTATCACTAAGCTCAGTGCTCTCAAACTTTTAAGTTTTCTCAACTGCTCTGGTAGGAAGGGAGACTCTTTAGGTGTTTCTCATCCTGGACCCCCAATAAGAAGGCAAGCTGCTTGAGTGAAGGGATGTTTCCTTTTTCTCTTTTCATCTCTAGTGCTGGACACAGACATTTGGAGACTTTTAATAGATTTAGTGATGAAAGGGACCTCAGAAATTATTTTGTCCAATACAGATGAGGCATAAAAATTTGTTTTTATTGATTTAAATTCTACCTTGTTCCACACTAACAAGGTGACATTTTAATGAAATATTGAGAGAAAATTACTGATTAATAAAAGAAATAGACCCTCTCAGTGTATACTAACACTATGAGAAACCAGCCCGCAGGGATTCAAAGACAACCAGGGGTCCTTATACCTTTACTGGGTAGCTAGGTAGTGCAGTAGATAGAGTGTAGGACCTGGAGTCGGGGGGACCTGAGTTCAAATGCAGCCTCAGACAGTTACTAGCTCTGTGACCCTGGGTAAGTCCCTTAATCCTGTTTGCCTCAATTTCTGCATCTGTAAAATGAGCTGAAGAAGGAAATGGCAGACTTCTAGTATCTTTGCCAAGAAAACCCCAAATGGGATTTGATAGAGAGTCAGACATGACTGAACAACAGGTCTTTCTTACTGGATTTTGTTCCCTCTTTTCCCATATATATTGCTTGAAATTGGTAAATTCCTTGGCTATATCTGACATAACTTATTTGGAAAATAGGTTTTAAAAGTTAGGGTCAGTCTCATAGTGTGACAGTTACTCTGGCTGCTTTAATTGTTATATGTTTTATATTTTAGGAGTTGGGGTTCCAAATCAAGTTATATTCATTTTTGCTGGTTTTAGTATAAACAAAAATTCACATTCTAGAAGACATTTTCCTCGTAAGTGCATGCAATTTAAATATGGGGGCATCAATAAAATTCTATGACTTCCTGGGAAGGAAAACATTTGGGTCCTCATCTAGTCCTCATCTATACACAATCCTGTGTTATTTGAGAATTAGGAAGCAAGATTACTCAATCACTTAAGGAGGGAGGATGCTAAAGGTCATGACTTTTAGACCAGTGTCTGACATAAAAACAATGTGTATTTTCTTTTCCAGCTGTTTCTGTGGTAATTTCCAAATTGCTGATTTCTTTTATTCAATTTCATATCAAACTTCATAAACCATGCTTCTGTTGTGGTTGTTCTTCCCTCAGGCCCCCAAATCTCGTGTTCTTCTGTTCCATGCATCACCTGATGATGGGCTCTTCTGAAAAGCATTTTTTTGGCTTGATTTTTACAATGTATTTGTTTTTTATTGGCTGACTGCTACAACCAAGGTCATTTGAATCATCAGCCTCCCACATGCTAAATGACTTCAGTACCACCAAATTATGGACCTGATTTAGGTTGGATCCTTTGATTACTGCATTCAGAAAAAAAAAAAAACTCTCAGTAGTATAGTCACTCATTGTAATTAGTCATATCCTATGTCCCCTGAATCTACACTCAAAAAAAAATCCCAACATGGCTACTATGGATATTGCCACTTGAAAGATCCCTTGATTTAAGGTGACAATGCTGGCTTTGGGCCCAGTCCCTTTTTTGATACAGTGTTTTCTCACTCAACTTCTATCAAGTCCAAAGGCTCACAAATGGATTGCTGTTACAATATGAAGAAGAGCCTTTGATTTATAAGATGGTTGGATAAGGACTAGCTCTAAATATTATTGAGGTAAAAAGATAGAGTCAGCAAAATAGGAACTGGACAGTTATTGCACAGGCAATAAACCAAGAGGTGATATGCAATATATATCTGCATATGGTTTCGAAAGGTTATGTACAGAATTGCAAAGGTAGGTTGTATTAATTAATCCACCTAAACATAGTGCTTAAGGTAAGGGAAACTATGAGTGAATGTACTCCTTTTCTTCTTTGGGCAACCCACTAATAAGAAAAGTAGAATGATACATTAGGAAAAGAACTAGTTTTTGATTCAGCAGACCCAAGTTCAAACCCCACCTCCAATATTTATTGCCTATGTAAACTTGAGAAAATTAATTTGGCTGGCTGTGCCTTGGTTTATTCATTTGTAAAATGAGAGGATTGAGCTGGATAGCCTCTTAAAGTCCTTTCCTCAATCTAATCCTTTGATTACAATAAGCATTCTCTTGTCTTCTTCACCTCCTAAAACTGGAGTAAGAGAACCTGGAACATTATTTCTTTGTGATCTGGGGCAAGGCATTTAACCAATCCTTGCTTAAGTTTCTTCATCTACAAAATGAGGCGATTAGATAAGGCTGCCTCTAAGGGCACTTATAGTTACAAATCTTTTATTCTAATCCCTAAATCAATAGAAGGAGGAGTGGGGAACAGGTTGGAGAGGATAAGAAAGAAATCAATATGAGATGACCATTCAGGTTCATTTTCTGACTACAAGCCTAGTTAAACCTCCCTGGTTTCAGATCCATCATACCACCACACACAGAGAACATCCTTTTAGATCTAGTAAAAGCTGAATGGGAACTTCATCTCTAGCTTGATCTTGGACTCTGGGGTACTTTCCATTTCCCATTTACTCCTCTCTGAGCTTAGATATTTTGCCTATTCCTAATGAAATATCAAGGTGGTGCAGTGGAGAAAGCACTAGGCCTGGAGTCAGGAAGACTTACTTCCCTAAAGTCAAATACAGCCTCAGACACTTACTAGCTTTTGTGACCCAGGCAAGTCCTTTAACCCTGTTTGCCCCAATTCCTCATCTGTAAAAAATGAGAAGGAAGTGGCAAATGACTATCATATCTTTGCCAAGAAAACCCGAAATGGGATCACGAAGAGTCAACTGTGACTGAACTGAACAATGAAATAAATTGTTATTAGACTTCTGAATGACTCCCTGGCAAGGCTTAAGATGCTAAATCAATTTCTTTTAACTTTGCTTCATGGGATTTTTATTTTATTTAATTTATTAATTTAGTTTAATTAATTAATTTAATTAGATTATCAGCTGGAGTCAAGCAAAAAGGTTTAGCCCATTCTTTTGTAAGGGAGTCCTCTGTAACCCCACTCTTGGTATTTTAACTTATTTTTTATAGTCCTAATTGATTACATGATAGTTCTTTCTTTCAAATGTCATCTATTACCTTTTATCTCTCTGGGCCTCCTCTGTAAAATATCCTTGCCTGAATGTTGCCTCTGGAGATTCCCTTAGGATTTGTCTAATGCACCATTTTCCTCACAGGCTTTATTTGTAGTAGTTCAGAAAAGCAAACCGTTTTATGACTTTGGACCAGTCACTTTAACTCTAACAGCCTTAGTTTTGCTCCATAATAATTCGGGCTGGAGTTAGACCATATGATGTTCAAGTACCCTTCCATGTATGACATCCTGAGATACTTTCCCCATCATTTTCCAACATGGCATCTTCCATAGTCTATGTGAATGCTCATTTTTTGTTGTTGTTTAGTCATGACCCCATTTGGGAGTTTTTGGGGCAGAGATATTGGAGTGGTTTGCAATTGCCTTCTCCAACTCATTTTACAGTTGAAGAAACTGAGGAAAATACAGTTAAGTGACTTGTCTAGGACCACATGGCTAAGAAATATCTGAGACCAGATTTGAACTCATCTTCCTAACTCCAGGCCCAGAACTCACCCACTGCACCACCTAGCTGCCCCCACAGTAGACTCTTATATTACAAAAGAAAAGTTTGATGGTACTGATTAATACTCAGATCCTTCATCCTTTGGACGCCTGTGGGCTCCTGAGCTAGTTTGCTTGCTCACCTGGGATAATGCCTCTTGTTCCTGTCCCCCTGCCCAGGAACATTCTGGAATTAATGAGTGATTGCCTCTTAGAGAATGTTTGGCAGTCAATTTGGCATTCTGTAAGTCCCTGCTTTTACAAATAAAATTTAAAAATAAGATTAGTAATTTCTTTGGAACTATTCCAGGTGGTAACTTGGAAACTCTGGGGGGAAATATGGTTGTGAAATGATTGTAAAACAGATGTAAGCAGCAGCAGGATTTGGGAGAGTTGTTCCACCTTTGACACACCCTGAACCAAATGGCGTATTCAGAATGCCACCGCTGACATTTAACCACCTGCCTTCCATCTGCCTTCTACACAGAACGCTGTTTTGGCAGTAGATAATACTGACTGTAGCTGCAAGGTAGGATAATTTCTTTTCCCACAGACTGCCGGATTTCCCAGAGGATCTGGACAACAAAGGTATCATTTTTGCCTGTCTCCTGATCTCATTTATGGAAAGAAAGGTGCTAATTCAACATTCTATACAAATGATCGCAATCATAGTGAAGTCCAATTTTTTTTAATGACTAAGATTTAAGTTGTTTCATAAAAATCAACCAAGTTCCATTCAAATTTCAAAGAAATATTAAGCGGGGACCAGTCAGAAAATTAAACTGTACTAGGAACATAGGGCAGCTAGGTGATGCAGTGGATGGAGCACCAAACCTGGAGTCAGGAAGATCTGAGTTCAAATCCTGCCTCAAACACTTATTGAATAACCCTGAGCAAGTCACTTAACCCTGTTTGCCTCAGTTTCCTCATCTGTAAAATGAGCTGGAGAAGAAAATGGCAAATTTATCTTTGCCAAGAAAACTCCAAATGGGGTGATGAAGAGTCAGACACTACAGAAACAACTCAACACCAACAACCAAGCAAGAGCAAAGGATAACTAATGGACAGCTGCTGTACTCCATGGCTCCACAGGCACACAATGTCTAGAGAAAGAGACCTAGCACATTGGGTAGGGCCTCCGTGCTAATTTTATGAGTGAATAGGGACAAGGGTCATATGGGTTGCAGCTTACATCATTAACAGGAATATCCACATTGTTGCTACAGTGGATTATTTAACACTACAATGCTGGGAAGGCTAGAGGAAATCAATCAGTGTCCTCTTCTGTGATCAGAGCACTTGGGTCTTATCAGACCAAGTCTTATCAGAGCACTCCCTCCTCCTCTACCACTTACAGTGTGATCTTGGGCAAAAAACTGCGGCCTCAGTTACTTCATCATTAAAGCGCAATATAAAGGAGGCATGTGTGGTGGGAACAATATCCTACCCCCTTCCCATGAAAGTTAGCCTAGTATTTCCTTAAAGGATATTGAGATATTCCTATAGTTTTGGTTGACTCAAGGCATTAAAGTGTCAGACGGTAAAAATTATTTTCTTATTACCTTAGAATAAAATAGTCAACATTGTAACTCAGGCAAAAGAGCTTTGTTCAGTAAAGTCAAATCAGGTCAAGTCAGTGAGCATTTATTAAATGATTACTCTGTTCCAAACACTGTGCTAAGCACTTAGATTACAAATATAAACAAAAATAAAGATAATTTCTGCCCTCAGGCAGCTTAAATTTAATGGGGGAACATAACAAATGAATGGAAGCTGAAAAGTGGGGAAGAGAGGGAGGAACAGAATAAGGTAAGGGGGAGGCAGAGTGAACAATCTGGTGAGAGTGCTTCTTTGTCCCTGTACTGAAAGTTCAGAAAGTCATGAATGGAGCCTGTAGAAGAACAAAGACATGGTTGGTCTTGGCATTTTCCTTAAAATAAAGATTCTGAGAGAAGCCAGCCAATATGACAAAGAGACCAAAAAGAAAGAGTTTACTTTCAGTATGAAAAACCCAGGAATGGTATGAACTTCTAGGGTGCAGAGGCTTCTGTGGCATGGTAGAGCTCACTTAAATCAACGTGAAATATTCTTGTTGAATATCCTTCTCTTCCTATGCACAAGAGAGTAATGTTGTATATAGGGCTAGTTCCCAGTGAATCTAATTATGAGCCTCATAGAAGAGAAATTAGTGAGAAATTTTTAAATGGCTACAATATAATATAAAAAAATAGGTATTATATCTTATAAGAGATCCCAACACCCCAAAGATCATGCATGGCATGAGAGAGAGAGAGAGAGAGAGAGAGAGAGAGAGAGAGAGAGAGAGAGAGAGAAAGAAAGAAAGAAAGAAAGAAAGAAAGAAAGAAAGAAAGAAAGAAAGAAAGAAAGAAAGAAAGAAAGAAAGAAAGAAAGAAGGAAGGAAGGAAGGAAGGAAGGAAGGAAGGAAGGAAGGAAGGAAGGAAGGAAGGAAGGAAAGAAGGAAAACAGAAAATCTCCAGATGTTTTAAACGCAAAATGATATATATTGCCAGAGTTAAGTTAAAGTTTAAAAATTTGATAAATTGCCTTTGTCATAGGATCCTTATGAGACAGGTAGTGTAAACATTATTATTCCTATTTTGTAGATGACAAAACAGAGGCCAAATGACTTAATATAAGAATTGGGATTTCAGATGAGGTCCTCTGACTCCCAATTTAGTGACTTTTCACTATATACACTGCCTCAAAGTGGAAGGAGACTGAATAAAGTTCACCTTCTCCAATATAGATGTTTAAAATATTAACTCTCTTCTCCCCAAATCCTATAACCCTTTCAAGTTTCCAATAAGTTTGGAGCCAAAGTTGGTGAACATAAGAGAACAAGAATTAGAGCTTTGGACCAGATTTTCCATTATTACCCAATTACTCATTTATCACCTGACTCATTTCAGAGCTCCTCTTGGTTTCTGAATTTGTGCCGTTGTTTTATGATTTACGTTTGCAAATTAAAAGAACTCAAGCTTATATGTACACACAGATACAGTGATCTACACCAAGAGGATTCAATGGAAATTCCTTTAAGCGGTTGATTTAAGAAAAAAAGACTTATTCTAGTGTTAAAAGACTCAGTTAAGAAAAATATGTAAACAGAGGCTCGTCAAGTTAGAATTAAATTTTAGGATTTGAAGTGGGTCAAGAAACGACAAAACACACAACGAATGTTATAATTATATAAATATATAATTTTATTGTATTAATTATATATAATTATTATATAATTATTATTCATATTATATAATAATTTATTATATAATATACAATAATATAAATTTACATAATAAATAATATAATAAAACTATATTATATATTTATTATGTAAATATATAATATATTATATAAATGTATAAATTTATATATAATATAAATAACCCAGTAGAGCAGACATGACATAAGACATGGGAAGGAATTTAGTTTAACATTTAGATAATATGGACACAGAGCCTATCTGGTCAGCTTGCCACAGACAAATTGACCACTTTGGAGAGAATTTCCTTCTGAAGTAGACTTTGTAAGTCAGTTTGCTTTTACTTGTCATGATTTTTTATTTTTTTTTCTAAATGCCAGATGAATGGATCTAATTACGGTATTTTTTTCTAAATGCCAGCTAAGCAGACTACCAATTAGTGCCAAAGACTGTGCCACAGAAGAGAAGAGTAGGGGTGTGAGCAACTGTATGTATTTAAGTGTAGGGATGGGGATGTGTCAAGAGTCCAGAGAACAAGAGACTAGCATTCCCAATGTGGGGGAAGTACTGCTGAGAAAAGAAATATAATAATAGATGTATCTAGGGGCAGCTAGGTGGTGCAGTGAGTAAAGCACTGGCCCTGGAGTCAGGAGGACCCGAGTTCAGTTCCAGCCTCAGACACTTAACACCCACACAAAAAAAGCTAGCCATGTAACCTTGGGCAAGTTACTTAACCCCAATTGCACTCTAACAAGCAAAAAAAATTAAAATTAAAAATAATAATAGATGTTTCTGGCCATCACCTTTTTAGAATCTAAATCAGCTGTGGATTACCTTAATGTGTGTATAGAGCTGACACCCAGAACTTGGATGAAAAAAAATTACGTATTTATTTTCACTAACCTCTAGCTAAAATTTAGTATTTTCTTCAATTATGAATTTAAAAGAAACATCATTCTGAGAAGCAATTCATAGGTTTCATCAGACTGCATGAGAGGTCTGTGATATACACAAAAAAAGATTAAGAACCCTTGGTTTAAATACTGTATATCTGGAAAACATGGGAGCAAGACAGAACCTCCCTGTGAACAAAATACTGTTACATTTGGACAAGGGAATATGAGGACACAGGATACTATAGCACCATAATAATTGAACTTTGAGGAACTCAGAGTCAATGGCATCAGCTAGGCTAATGTAAAGAATTTCACAGTCTTCACCCTTTCCTATTCCTCTAAATGAGGTAGTTCTTGTCTGTTCTAGCACCTTTTTTATAGTATTCCTCTGGAAGATTTGACAAAGTGAAGATGCAATTGTGATTGTTGTAGTCTGTATGTTGCCTCTGGTCCTTTCTGTCATTCCAGCTATAGTTAAGTAGCAAGGGCTGAAGATCATGGAGTATGTAGATTGTATTTAATTTGTAAGTGGATTTGTAAGTGGAGTTATTCTTCTACCTGCTCCCTCTCCATTGCTACCCTATAAAGTCTGAAAGCTAGAACTATTTAGCTGTTCTTTAGATACTTGACTAGTTAGTCCCACCAGAAATTAATGCATTCATATAATCACAACATCTAAGGACATAAAGGTGGCTTCAACCATCCAATCTAACCCTCTAATTTTATAAATGAAAAAACAAAGCCAAAACAGAAATTATGAGTTTCCCAATGTGACATGGCAAGTTAATGGCAGAACTGGAAGCCAGATAGCATCAAAGTAGAAAAGCAATTAGGGATCATACAACAAATAGAACTGTCTTCTCTGAACCAAAATACTTTCCAATATATCAACCCTAACTTCTTTGAGAGTTAAGAGGAGGAAATGGAAAGGGAAAAGGGAAATGGAACTAAACAGAAGATTGAAAAGAGGAAAGGGAGAGGGAAAGGGAGAAAGAAGAGAAGAGAAGGAGTAGGAGTAAGAGAAAAAATGGACAACTTTCTACATATGGATTACTAATTTTAAAAAAATGAAAGGCTATCCAAGTGTTTCCACTGTACTCTAAGGCACAACAATCTCATGAGGTCCATTTTGTAGTATATGCCTGTACCACTGCCTTGAAGTTTCCATTCAGTAGTGATACACCATGGTCTCTCTCCACCTCACACCTTTATCTATCCATCCATCCATCTATCCATCTATCTATCTCTATAGATAGATATAGACATATTGAAAACCTACTGTATCTAGCAGGATTAGTGTCATATGACTAGTTTAAGGGTCAATTGAGTAAAAAAAATTACTCCAACTCATAAAGTAATCAATAAAATGCTATATCCACTTGAATCAAATCAATCAAAGGCATTCTAATTTCACATCTCTAAACTTAGATTTTAAATTTCTGTGAAAAGAACATTTCTTTTTTTATTCCTTTATCTAAAGCAGATGGATGAATCAATTATTAAAGTGGTGACCAGAAAGGAGTATTTCTGTTCTGAAAGACACGGGAATTCAGTACTGTGGAGTAGTCTGTTGAGTAGTCATTGGGAAGTAGTTTGATATATCCTTTCCAATAATAATGTCAGTATTGACTTGACAAAGTTTCAAAAAATGAAAGGGAGTGATGAGGAAAGCTTTGTAGAGAGTATATATGAGCTAGCAGGGTGGCTGGACATAAGGTGGGCTAAGACATAAGGTAGATCACATTAGAGCCACCTAGAAAGATTGGATGGTATGTGATATTCACCAATCAAGACAATGGGATCTCAGAAGTGAAAGGGCTAAGCTCCCCAGCACATTCTCTGAAAAGTGGTGTGGCAGGGAGCCTGGTGAGAAGATGGGGCCTTGAATCACAGAAGTTTGGGCTTAACTCAGTAGGCAATGAGAGTTGTAGATTCTGGAGCAGAGAAGGAATGAATATCTCTCCATTCATATAGTCACTTCAGCTCCTCATTACTACTCACCAGCAATGTTACACTAGCCTTTTAAATTGCTTTACCTGAGTCAAATCTTTCTCCACTTCAATCAATCCCTCATACAGTTGCCAAAGTGATATTCTTAAGTATACATTTGACTATGTCACCCAACTACTCAATAAAATCCAGTGCCTCCCTATCACTTCTAGGGTCAAATATAGTGTCTTTTATTTATTACTTAAAGTTCTTCAAAGCTGACTCCTCCTTACCTTTTCAGTCTTCTTATACTTTACTTCCCTCTCCATATTTTCCCCAGCCATTTTGGTCTAGTCTCTGTTCCTTGGACATAGTGCTCCATCTCTCTTCTTCACACCTTTGCACTGACTGTCTCCCATGCCTACAATCTTTTTTCCTCTTTATTTAGAATCCTTGAATTCCTTCAAGAATCAGCTCAAATGCCACTTTGAAAAGGCTTTTCCCAGTCCTTCAAACTACAATTAGCTTTCATCTATATAGGTATCTTGTATGTATGCATATGTGTATGTACATATTTCATAGAGATATACATCATATGTATATAAAACACTCTTGACTCAAGGAGTTTACAAAGGAAAGATGACATAACTAAGTGACCTCTATACAAAACCTTGTTTGTCGTGAGAAGAACAATTCCAAAGAAAATCATCAACCTTGGAGAAGACACTGAATCTTCTAATCCCCACCCCCACAAAAAAGAAAGAAATCCAGTTTAGTAGCACATCTCAGGATCATTGATCAATTCCTGAAAAATGCAGCCTTAGTATGACTGTGGTCAGTTAAAGGTAGATGAAGAGGCCATGAAGGGGTTCCATCCATTGTTTATTCTGTATAGAAAAGACAAATGGACTTTTACTCATATTTTTAGATAGCTTTGAAAAATTTTCCTTAGATATTCACTACTCTACTTTTTACTCTTCCACTTTTCTGATATTATTTTCTCAGTTTAACATAAAGGAGCAAAATTGGATTTTAAATACATATGCATACTTATATATTTGTATTACCTATATGCACATATGAATTGTCATTAGAAGATAATATATATGAGATGATGTGTTATAAACATCACTTATATGTACATATATGTTGTCTCACCCATTTGAATATAAACTTTCTGATTGTAGGAACTGTTTTTTAAACATCTATTTACTATTAATCTACAACATTCAGTTCCATAAGTTTTTGAGTTCCAAATTTTCTCCTCCCTTTCCCCCTCTCTACCCTACCATGGCAGCATACAATCCAATATAGATTCTACATATAATTTCACCTTGAACATTAATCAAGTTGTAAAGAATTATAACCAACAGAATGAATAATGAGGAAGAAGAAATAAAACAAAATGAAAAAGAGAGAGAGCAAGTAGATTGCTTCACTTTGCATTCAGACTTCAGAATTCTTTCTCTGGATGTGGATAGCCTTTTACATAAGTCGTCCTTTGGAAGAGTTATCTTATAAATGTGCATTGCTGAGGGGAGCCCAGTCTTTCATAGGAACTGTTTTGAATCTCATTTTTATACTAATGCTTAGCATAGTGGGAAGCTAAGTGGCACAAGGCTGTGATAGAGTGCCAGTCCTGCAGTCAGGAAGACGTCTCTTCATGAGGTCAAATCTGACCTCCAACACTTACTAGCTATGTGACCCTGTTTGCCTTAGTTGCTCATCTGTAAAATGAACTAGAGAAGGAAATGGCAAACCAATCGAATATCTTTGCCAAGACTGAAAAATGACTCAATAGCCACTTAGGACAGTGCCTGACACACAGGGTTTAAAAAAATGCCTGTTGATTGATTGATTGATTGATACATCACAAGACTATTCTATTCTCCCCATTCTTACTTAATTGTGCTTCATTCTACAAATATTTTCACCATACAATTGCTCATATTCACAATCATATTTCATTACATTCATATGCAATAATTCCTTCTTTTGGAAGAGTATAGTGTAAGAAAGCATAACAGAAGGGTTGCATGCAAAGTGTTGTGAAAGCCATGTTAAAGAGATTAAACAATATAAAAAGTGTTAAATAACTTTAGTAATATTTTGACTTGAATGATGTTCAGAATTCTTGGTTTGATTAAAAATAATCAAGTACAGAATGCAATGTAAGTTTCAGATACTCCGGTTCCTTCAATTCCAAGCATCTTTTGAAGCACACTAGACAAAGAGAGCCGTGTTCACTGTGAATGTCCCTGCACAGGAAACCACTGAATTTCTAGCACCTTAAAAAGAAGGCAAATATCAAATAATGTTCTTTCATTTGACAATTTCTAGACAAACTGTGCAAATATGGTACAAGTGCCCCATGCCTGGTAAGGCTAATGAGGAAACTGTTTATGCCAGCAGGTGAGTGCTGTTGGAGTGGAAATCTGACAGTTTAAGTTAAATTGCCCATCTCATTGTCTCATTTTAGATTCCGGATGAACTTCCCTACCAAGAGCATGATTGTAGAGAAGGGTGAACACCTTGTGCCTCCAAAGTATTTGACATCTAGAGGAGGTTTCCTTGGTTTCCTTCCATAGGTAACCACAGTCTCATTGAGAACTTAATATGTCATTAGAAGTTTCCTTAAATATGTCCCTGAATAAATTGGGTTTTTTTATTTGTGTGAGTGTGGGAGGAGGGAGTTACAGTTTATTGATGACTTTTGCTTTTTAATCAAATTTCTTTTTTATTTCAATTTATAAAATGAAACATGCATTTTCATAACAGTACAATAAAAAGATGATTATACAAGAAACTGCAAGTCCACTCTGCACAACTTTCTATTCCTTTCAAACTTAAAACAAAATTATCATGTAAATTTTTTTTCCTTTTCTTTCTTCTCTCCCTGACCCTGTCCTAGAGATGGCTACAAATAGGCATATATGTGTGTGTGTATGTATGTATATATATATGTGTGTGTGTGTGTGTGTGTGTGTATGTGTGTGTGCATATGTATACATATATATGCATGTATATATGTAAAATTATTCCATACCTACTTTTATTTATCAGTTCTTTCAGTGGATTTAAATAGCACCTTTTTGCATATGTCTTTTATAATTAATTTGGCTATTTATAATAGACAAAATAACTTATTCACTCAAAGTCATTCTTAAAACAATATTGCTGTTACTGTATACAGTGTTCTCTTGGTCCCGCTCATTTCACTATTAATGAATAATGCATAATGAAATAATGATTTCATGCAAGTCTCTTCATTCTGATGGAATACTACTATATTATAAGAAGAGATGAAATCAATGATTTTAAATCACATTTTTTAAACATATCTCTCCTTCTTCCCCTACCTTTGCTTTGTACAAAGATTTAAAAAAATTATTCAGCAAAACCAAACTACACATCTAGTATGGCTCATGCATATCAATATTCCAGACTCCAATGTCTTCAATGAAACTTGGGAAGTGTACTTTCTCAGATCTTTTCTGATATCAAATGTGGTGATTATAATCTTACAGTAAATTCAGTTTTGTTTTATTGGTATTTTGTTGAGTTGTTATACATATTTTATATAGTGTTTGCCTGGTTCTGCTTGCTGCAGTCTCATTAGTTCAAATCTTTCCATGTTTTTTTTATTATTTCTTATGGCACAAGTGTATTCTATGATATTCATATATATATGAATGTATGTATGTATTTAACCATTCCCTAATGAATGGACACCTATTTTATTTGCAGTTCTTTGCTACCATAAAATATAATCTTATGACTACTTTGGTATAAAATAAATTCCTTGGGACCTAGGCTCAGCAGTGATCTCTGAGTCAGCAGCTATGAACATTCATGTTTCTACAGACCCTTATTTTCCCATGACAGCCCAGTGATCATGTTTGTATATTCAAATCATTAGTCCTTTCTCTGTTTTGCTAATGTCTCTTTTCATACAGTTCTCTCCTCTGTAGACTGCTTTATCTCCACCCAAAAAATCCTGATATATTGTCTCTTTGTCATCATTCTCTTTTATAAGTTATTGTTTCTATGATTTATTCTGTGATCCATTCATTATTCTGGAACTCATTGTTAAATCTCCATTTAGGTTTGAATCTTTTGCTTATGTTTCATATACAGTGCATTTCAAAAGGCTTAGTGCAGTTCTAAACTTTAACAGCACTAAGATTTTTTGGAGGGGTGGCTAGGTGGCACAGTGAGTAAAGCGCCGGCCCTGGAGTCAGGAGGACCCGAGTTCGGTTCTGGCCTGAGACACTTAACAGCCACACAAAAATACTAGCCGTGTAACCTTGGGCAAGATACTTAACTCCAAATGCCCTCCAAAAGGCAAAAAAAAAAACCATTTAAAAAAAAATTTTTGGATACCCTATTACTATTTAATTACTATAAATTTTAATCAGTATAAATTACTGTTTAATTGCAGCATGGTCTTTAAAGTATGTATTTAGTATTTCTACATTATTGCTGGTTTATAAGCTCTGTGACTGTACAGCCAAGCACAAGCAGCTCTCCTGAGGACTGCTACTGAAAATAGCTTTAAGGTTCTGATCACATAGTATAGTGAGCTCTCTATTCAGAAATAAACTAAAGCAAAACATTCACCAAAACCAAAGTTCAACATTCCCAATGATATAACATAACAACTTACTACTAAAGTGGTCACATATTCTTAACCAAAAGTTATTATTCAGTAAGTCACAATATGAATCAATCAATATAAAGTACCTATGTAAAGTCTTCTTTCATCTTGATTATAGACTGGCTTCCAATCATCCTTAACTCAATCATCCTTAGGGAACAATCATCCTTAAGGAGTACACAGTACAAAATTCTCCCACCCCTAGGTCACAGTAAATCATGACTATCAGTCAGCATTAAGTACCCAAGGAAAGGTCCTTTCATCTTGACTCGAGGCTGACTCCCAAATTCCATGGTTCCTCTTCCATGCTCCCAGTTCTTGCCTGAATTCACCCAACTGTCACCTGGATTCACCAGCTCCTGGTCTAGTTCCTGGTCTAGCTCCTGGTCCAGCTCCACACATCAAGCTTAGAAGAGTTACAACAATGTTCAAACACATTGCTAGCATTATCATCAATTCACTTTCTGCCTATGGAATCAACACAGACCCACAAACAAGGTCAATATCTGAGAAATCAACACAAATCATCAGCAAAATCCAGGACCTCTGAAAAGATCAGTAAAATCCTCCTTCAGGATTTCTGTAGCCAGAGAGCAGGCAAGTCCTCTTTCAGGGCTTTGGAATTAGCAGTAAGGTCCCAGGGCTTCCGTAGCAACATCAACATCCTCTATCAGCAGACAGGTCTAACAAAGTAACATTAACACAAAGTGTGGACACCACAGCCATCCTTCTTCCCAGTTCTTCTTGGTCCCAGCTTGTGCTCCTGCTTTTATATGACAAGTTCCTCCCTCTGTGGGTTTCACAGGTTCTATTTCTAACAAAGACTTGATATAATCACAGGCAAGGCCGAGAGACATTTGAAGAATTTAAACAAGGAGCTAAGTACTCCTTTTTTTTTGCCATTACATCGACAAAGAACATGGTTTATTTTTATGAAGGTACCATGTATTGTCAAGAAATGTATGTATATATGGGAGGGGGGGGAGGTGAGGGAAAGAGTACTAGGAACCAAGCAATGAGTATCTTAATAGTCTTATTCAGAAGATTCTAAAAATATTTCCTCTCTAGAGTTTCCAATAGCTTATTCAGTTCTTTGTTTTCCTTTCTGTTGATATTTAATGTGTGCCATTCCACAGAACACTATAATCTCCAACAATTACTATGTTAGCATCTGTCTTTTTACAATTTAGTTAACTTTTCTTTTACGAATTTAGATACCATACCATTTTATGCATATTTGTTTAGTATTAAGATTGCTTACCATTCCCTTATGTATAATATAGTTTTCTCTTTCCCTTATTGTGTATGTATATTTCTGCTTTGTCAGATGGCATGGTTGGAATGCCTGTTCATTTGGAATTACTTTATGAATGGTAAATTTTGCTCATCTTACTTTTATTCAGTCTCTATTTTTCAGATGTTTCATAAACATAGCAATATGTTAAATTTTTCTTATCCATTTTTCATTTTCTTTCCTTTTATTAAATTGTTTAATTCATTGATATTTAAAGTTATTGTTTTTTTTTAATATTTGGGTTAATTTCCTTCTTCTTTCATCAATATATTACAACTTATTTTGATGCTAGTATATTCTCATAGGCTCTCTTTTCTCTTTCTTCCCAGCTCCTATCTGCCCTATCTCAAGTTATTTGACCCTAAATTGTTATTCTTTCACTTATTTCTCAGCTTTTTTTATTATTTTTGGAGGGCACTTGGGGTTAAGTGACTTGCCCAAGGTCACATGGCTAATTTTTTGTGTTAAGTGTCTGAGGCTGGATTTGAACTTAGGTCCCTCTGACTCCAGGGCTGGTGCTCTATCACTCAGTTTCTTTTTAACCTTCTCTTTCCCCATCCAGCTGAGTAATACAAAATCTTCCTTCCCTAACTTCTAATTGTTTCCCGTACGGGGCCCTGCAATAGTAGCATTGACTTGTACTGCCAAATGCTATATTGCTGAGTATTCTCAGATCCTTTATGTTAGGGAAAATAGATGTTGCCCCTGGCCTGAGTAAACATCCCAAAGGAGAAGACTGACTCAATTCAGGTCTTCAAACAGCTTTTCCTCAGGCTGATGTCCATTCCCTCCTAGCCTGTGGTTTTGAATACTGATATCTTCTACCTAACCTGAACCTTCTCTTCACTTGGGTCCCCATTTAGTAACTAATTTTCCTTTGTATACCTGGGAAGAAGCAGTAACTGCTGCCTCTTGCCAAGTCAGAGGACTTTCTGGGCAAGCCACTGCCTTGGAGTTACTGGGCAGGAATCTCTATAGCCAGAACCCAAGTAATAAGCCTAGAAGTTTCCTTGCAATCATTGTAGAGTGGGTTGAGGAAGATGGGGATGCTGAGTTGGAGTGCAAATATTTAAATTCTTTGATATTTCAAGAGGCTTTTAACCTTATGTTGGATTCTTATGAATTCAGCTGTGACTGCTCTATATTTTTTTTTCATGATTTGGGGGATTGCTACTGTTTGGGGAAACCAACTACTCCATCTTGCTGATCATGTGATATGTGTTGCTATTAAAAAATTAATTCATCACTTTTATGTAAAGGAGCTTCTCACATCTATACATTTAGAGAACAAAAGTTTGACAGTTTCTCCATATATGACCCTCCCTTTCTGGATACTTTAACTTCAGTAGATTCAGTCCCATAAACATATATATTCCATTGATGGTCACAGATCACAAGATATATGTGCCATATAATATGATTCTGCTCATATAGCCACATGAATAGACCAATTCAATGTGCTATAGGTCTTCCTCTGTTTTTGTTCTTGGTTTTTTAATATTATATGTGTGTGTGTGTCTGTTTATATATTTAAATATTTCCCACTTACATGTAAAATAATTTTAACAATCATTTTTTCAAAATATCAAGTTACTAATGCTTCCCTTCTATCCCACCCCACCACCCTCCTTCAGAAGACAAGCAATTTCATGTCATTTATACATGTGAAGTCATGAAAAGTATATTTTCATATTATCCATGTTGCAAAAAAAACACAAACAAAATAAAATAAAGTAAAAATAGTCTGCTTTAATCTGCATTCAGAGATCATAAATTCTCTCTCTGGAGGTGGAGATCATTTTTCATCATGGGTCCTCTGGAATTGTCTTGGATCATTGTCTTGATCAGAATAGCTAAGTCTTTCACAATTGATCATACTTACAATATTGCCGTTGTTGTGTATGATGTTCTCTTTGTTCTGATCAATTCATTTTATATGATTTCATATAAATTTCAGATTTTTTAAAGCCAGCTTGCTCATCATTTCTTATAGAACAAAGGTATTCAATCACAATCCTATACCACAACTTGTTCAGCTGTCCCCCAATTCATGGGCATCCCCTTGATTTCAAATTCTTTCCCACCACAAAAAGAGTTACTATAAATACTTTTGTACAAATAGGTCCTTTTCCCCTTTCTTTAGTCTCTTTATGATACAGACATAGACTCGTCTCAAAGGGTATGCAGAGTTTTATAGATCTTTGGGTGTAGTTTCATATTATTCTCCAGAATGGTTGGACTAGTTAAACAACTCCACCAAAAAATTAATTAGTGTCCCGATTTTTTGACATCTCCTCCAGAATTTGTCACTTTCCTTTTCTGTCATGTTAGCCAATCTGATAGGTGTGAGGTGGTATTTCAGACTTGTTTTAATTTTCATTTCTCTAATCAGTAGTGATTTAGAGCATTTTTCATGTGACTATTGATAGCTTTGATTTCTTCTGAAACTGACTGTTCATATCCTTTGACCATTTATCAACTGAGGAATGGCTCTTATTTTTAATCATTTTAACTCAGTTCCATATATATTTGAGAAAGGAAGCCTATATCAGAGAAACTTGCTATAATTTTTTCCCCCAGGTTCCTGTTTTCCTTCTAATTTTGACTGCATTAGTTATGGTACAGTGGATGGAATGCTGGTCCTGGAGTCAGAAACACTCATCTTCATGAGTAAAAATCTCACCTCAGATACTTACTAACTGTATAACCTATGGAAAATCGATTAATCCTATTTTCCTCAATTTTTTCCTCTGTAAAATGAGCTGGAGAAGGAAATGACAAACTACTCAAATGTCTTTTCCAAGAAAATTCCAAATAGCGCCACAAAAAGTCAGAAATGACTGAAAAATGACTGTACAACAACAATAATCAAAATGATCTATTTTATTTCCCTTGATCCTCTTTATATTTTGTTTTACAATAAGTTATTCCCCTATCTATTGCTCTAAAAAGTACATTTTTCCATGCTCCCCTAATTTACTTGATATCAGCTTTTATGTCTAAATCATTTATCCACTTTGACCTAAGGTGTGAGATGTTGGTCTATGCCTAGTTTCTGCCAAACAGCTTTCCATTTTTCCTAGCGATTTTTATCAACTGTCTTCCTCAGAATTTTTAAGATTTCAAGGCTGCCAGTGCAAAATTCAGGTTGCCTATTGTTAATTTATCATCCATATATGACTACTATTCCTCTTTTTTGGTCATCTGGAATCACAGAATTTCCTAATCAAAAGGGATCTCAGTAGCCATCTTGTTCAACTCATGCCCAAAAAAGAATCTCCACTATAACAAACTCACAAGTTGGTTAACTAGCCTTTTCTTAAAGACCTCCAAAGAGGGGGAGAAACTCTTAAGGCAGCAGATTCACTTTCAGACTTCTCCAAAGATTTTACTGACATCAAGACTCACTTATCTCTTTGCAACTTGTATACAATACTCATAGTTCTGATCTTTGAGGCCACACTAAATTAATTAATTGCCCTTCTTAAAGAATTAGTTCATCTAGGAGATGATCTCTGATCCAGCTGGCAAGGTAGCTGGCAAAAAGATGGCTGCAAAGTGAATTGAAGCATGGCTAAAACCAGGCCTTAACCAAGGCAAGCACAAAGGAAAATAGAGGAGTATTAAGCCAGTAGTTTCTGGTGGTAAAAGGGTTAAGTTCTCCAGGGCATGGCTTGTAGTTCTAGAGAGCAAGAGGGCTGGTAAGAAGACAACTGGAGAGTGAAACATGGCTGGAGCCAGGACCAGAAGCAATATTAGCCATTATTTTGACAAATAGCTCCTGAAAGTGACATTTTCAGCATTCCCAGATACAAGTCTTCAATCTAGTAACCAGCTGTCCTAACTGCTGTAGAATTATTGGATCATGAAAATATTTCTGGTTCTTATTCTTATTTGGGGATTTAAGGCATCAGATTTCTGTATGCAAGTCTGTTTCTTCATCCTTAAAAATGAAAGGAAGGGGTACAGCCTAGGCAAGATAAGGATGTTTACTATCTACCATTCCCCAACCCACACTTATCCTCCTCTCCTACCAAAAGCAAAACTCAAATGTGTCACTTTCAATTCGGTTCCACAAACATTTATTAGGCATCTGTGGTAATTTGTATTTTGGGACATTGGTATAAAGCAGACTTCTTCAACTTCTATGTGTATTCCATTGGCCTCTTCAACAGTAAAATCTATAGATCTATTTACATAATAATGATCGTCTCCTATACTCATTATTGAAAAAAATGCTAAATTTCTGTTAAAGATTAGTGAAAATAAAGAGATATGTGTTGGGGGCCTGGGGGTGGTTCTCCCATCTAAGTTTATGAAACACCCTGAAATCCATGTATGACTTCTTGTACAGATAATCTTTAAGAAAATTGGGGAAACTAATTTTCTAATCTCTAGAAAGAAGATGTTGAACTATAATATCTGTAAGGTCCCTTGCAACTCTTAATAGTTGTGATCCATTAATCTATGAAATTTCTTCTAAGTCTGATATCCCCAGCCAATGATATTTTTTTTTACTAGATCCAAAGTTTTAACTAATCGCATTTTGCGTCTGATATCCCTCACATTTCAATTAGTTGTTTTAGGCCTTTAAAAATCTAAAAAAAAATGTGATAGTTGACATTTATGTAGTACAAAGCATTTTACATAAATTATTTTACCTCTATCCTTAGTTCATTTCTGACAACCTTTAAGATTTCGGCTAAATTTAACATATATTCTCCTTTGATACATCCTATCCAAACTCTAAGAGTTAACATTTACGTGAAACAAGTTTTTCCATGACCTTTTTCCAATGAAAATTTCCCTGAGTATGGGTTCTGTCCTTTTTTTTCTATTTCCCCTGTCAGTTAGCAAAGATTCTAACTTGGCCATTCCCACATTACAAAACAAGTATTGTTTTCCTTAAAGCAACCATTACAAACTGTTTGGACCCATTCCATATTTTGAAAGAAAAGTTGTTCTGATTATTTGTAGGGTTTACTTCACAGTGGATGGTAATTCAGTATGGTTTCACTTAAGATGGTTATTTTTTTTCCTTTTTTTCATATTTTCTCATCCATCTGCAATGTATTTAAATCACTCAGAGCTTATTCAGTGCAAATGGAATGTGATCTGACATGCCTTGATTCTGCTGTCACAGGCCTGCATGTGATCCTTCAGGTTCTGAAGGAAAATTTCGGTTTCTTAGTGGAAATTTTGCCTTATTTCTGAGGAGCAAGGCTATTGCTAAAAGTTTGAGAAATGTGGCCCATTAGTGAGGGCATATAATTTTCCATTACTAAAAAGAAAACCAAAAAGCATTGTTCTGTGAGGAAAAAGGGAAAGAAGTGGGAAGAACCAAAGGAAAGCAATATCCTGGAAGCTTGACTCATAACCTAAGAGTAACAGGGCAATGCTATGATACAACAGAAGAAGATTTCCTCAGAGAGAACAAATTATGATAGTTCAAAGACTGAAGAATGAAGAGCCACCTATGAGTACCGTGACAGATGAGGATGACATAAAACCAAGACAAGCCAAGGTCTAAATGTGGAAATTATCTTTAGTGAGTCTTACATTTCAGAGAGCAAAGACAATATGGCATTCAGACTGGCCTTGTTTAAATTTTGTAATTTTCCTTTCCCCCCTGCCAATAGCTTGTTTTGGTATCCAGATGGGGTAACCACAGTTTAAGTGTGTGAGGAGCCAGTTTAGAGCTTTCTTTCTATAAGCACATTGCTATATGTATACGAGTGAAGATAGGTTTTAGATCTTTCAAATTATGTGTGTGTTTGTGTGTGTGTGTGTGTGTGTGGAGAGAGAGAGAGAGGGAGCTATATTTAAAAATTAACCCCATCACTAGCTAAAATGATCAGAAAACATAATGTCAATAGTAGTGTAGTGAAAATAAGTGTACTTGGAGTCAGAACACCTAGATTCAGACCCCATATCAGTTGCTTACACGTCCTGTGAATCTAGGCAAAACATCTTATTTCTCTGAGCCTCAGTTTCCTCATTATATCTTATCTCTTATCTCAAAGGTTTATTGTGAGGATAAATGAATTTAAAGTATTTTGCAAACCTTAAAGATTTAGTGGGAGGAAGGCAGGGGAGCATGAGGAGAGAGCGATGAGAGGAGAAAGACAGAGAGAGATCAATTAATACCATTATCATCATAAGCACATACCCAACTTGAACCCCTTTGTTATTCAAAAATTCTTAAAAACCATAGTATGGAAAGATACATATGCCCCCATTACCAATGTGTAGTTTTATTGGCATTTAATATAGTTAGCACCAGTGATGAAGAATTCCTTCATATAGGAATAATAAATAAATAAATAAATAATAAACTTGGCTCTGATAATCTGGAAAGACATTTTTAGTAGCCTGAGAAACTTGGGTACAATAAGGATCAATATCCCTAGAGAATACATATGGAGAGGATTATTTTGGTCCAATGTTCCAGATCAGAGAGGATGAGTCCGTTTGAATTAAATTTATAATTTCCTATAAATACAAATTCTGAAAATAAATCCCATGTCGTCTTTTAACAGAGAAAATATCCTAAATTTTAAATGTCTAATCTCATCACAAGACTTCCTTGAAGTGTTTTTTCTCTGTTACTAGATATAACATACTGATTTTAGGTTACTATAGCCAGTACCTCACACTATGACTAGGACTATTTCTAAAATCATGGATTCTATTGATCTTCCTTTGGCTGTTCCATTCCCTTTGAAACCTCTACATGTGTTCCTTTTTTTCCATATAAAATGCCGTTTTTTCCATTGTTCCTCTCCCCTAATTTTTGCTCCCACAGTCATGAGAACTATTTTCTTTTCAGTAAGTCCTCCTGTCTTTCTGGAAGGAACGTCTTCTTCTTGGATACTTCATAAGTATCATAAAATTGCATCCATATACAAATTAAAATGTAGAGATTCATATTTATTCCCCTTTCAAGGATTACTTCACATCCCTTTACATATATGAGTTGATGATATATGAGGATCAACTGAAGAAGCTAGGCATGTTTAGCCAGAAGACAATTATGAGGCCTATCATGTGGAACAGAGACTAGACTTGTTTGGCTTGTTCCCAGACAGAAGAAATAGGGATAATTGATGGAAATTACAAAGAGGCAAATTTGAGCTTTGTGCAAGGAAACATTTCCTAACAATCAGATCTGTCCAAAAGTGAAATGAGCAGCCTCGGGTATAAGAATCATGAGTTGGTGGCCGCTCCTTGGAGGTTTTCAGAGATTGAATGACTTCTTATTGTATATATTATAGAAAACTCAATGATTTTACTCAATGAATAGAGGTCCAAATCTTAAATTCAGTGAAGCAACAGAAAAACAAAACTAGAAAGTCTAGCTAACTTTACAAAAGAATCATTAGGTTGTAGCTATCAAGGTCCTTACAAACTAAAAGGATAGAGACAATTCCTAATCATCCATGTATTATCTAATTTATAGATGGATACTGATCAAATTTTGGAACCTGTGATGTTACTTTACAAGTTTACAGGATACCTTTTTTCCCTTTCAGATAGATTATGTAAACATGTGAGAGATTTCTGATTTGATCATTACAGAAAGCTCTCAATTTGGGAAAAAAAAAAACCCTTGGCATAGATCTCAATTCATCTATGGTACAGTAGATAAGTGAACCCACCTCCTGAATCCAAAGCAGCACTCCCAAGATACCAGGAGGTCTCTTAAACTAGCATATTTTGGGGAAATGTCAAGCTTACTTTAATAGTAGCACAAGTAAAATAGAGGAAGGGAAATCTGCTGAGAAAAATATTTTAATTAATTCTAAATGTAAAATAATACATTTTTATCTGCTGGTTTTAGATTAACTGTTCTCTTTTTCATTAATATAGATAAGCCTAAATTACATCAGCCAAATTTCTATGGCATACCTCTTAATAAGAGGTGGAGATGTGTTCTCTGAGATATTCAACTAGTTTCTAAATCAGTTCACTATTTTTGCCAACACTATACAATATAACTAGTTCTTCTTATTCTAATGTTAAGGTGGGATTCCACCCTCACTAATAATCAATAAATTCATCAAACAATGGAGTAAACTAGAAGTTAGGAGTTTTTCTATAACCTGGCCTCAATGTATAGACAAGCCCTTAATTAATTCGAAAGGATTCCAGGATGTTTGCCATTTGATGAAAGAGAATACCACACAGGAAACAGTTTGTTTTCTAGATGAAAAAAATCCAATTACACCTCTTGGAATACATCTAAAAAGGGCAGTTAGTCCAACAGTGAACTCAGTTTAGCACCGGCCTGATCAATATTGAAAGACTCCAGGGTTGTAAAAGCCTTGAAGAGACAGATCCTTGCACCTGTACCAGTTCAAATCACAGGGGAGAAGAGAAAGTGAGTAATCCCTGAGGGACCATTACACTTCCCACCTTCCACTGACCCTGTTACTGGAGAGACTGGACCAAAACAGACGCCCCATCTCTAGCCAGGAGAAGAGAAAGATATAATAAAGATAAGCAAAGATTAAAAAAAAAAGATAAATATAGCCATCCTAGGGAGCAAGCAGCTTCAAGGAGTATGTCCATTGAGTCAGAGAAGAATCTCAACTATGGACTGGGGAAAGGACTTCCAATAACCAGGAGCTGTGTGCCTTGACACCTTTGTATTCACATTGAACTCACTCTCCCCAGGGGCCTTTGTGTGTATATATGAAGGGAAAATATACCCACTGGGAGGTGGGCTGGTTTGGGAAGAAAGTCTTCTATTGTTCTTGCTACACCATCTTAATAAATAACTTAACTAAAAGCCAGTTAAGGCTACTGGCTCATAATCAATGGTAAGCACGGGTAGGAGTTCACAAGGAAGAGGAGCAAATACCCCAGCCACTCAAGATTACACCTCTAGCCCTTAGGGGAGTAAGTAGGCATAGTGTTTAAGGAGTGACCTTTGATAGAGTGATACACTAAAAAGAAAGAATGTATTCTTATCCCTCAAAGAAATGCCTCTAAATGGGATTTCCAGAGTGAATGGAAAGTGTTTCTTAACAAAAATTCTCTAGACCACTACCCTAAAGCATAACTTTGGTCAACCACTTTAATTCCTGCTTTGTTGTCTATGAAAACATTATCAAGATTTTTTCCTGTGTTCCAAAGGTTGTGCAAACCCTATAACATCTAAAGTATAATATGAATCATTTTATTATTAAAATGCCAAATATGGGAATCTTAAGAACTAGATAATTATAGGGACTGAAACAAAAGTTACACCAAGATATAATTCAAGTTCCATCATCAGGCAACATTCTCCATTGGGTAGAGGAACTGTCCTCAAGCTGATCCACAGACCTCTTTTCCATCCAGGGCCCTGCCACAATTCAGCTTAAACAACAAAAGTACCACTTCATCAGTCATTACTTCCCCACTCTCTTTTTTTTTTTTTTTAAGACCTGGTAGAATAGGCTTGTGCTCTGATGGTCTAGCACAATTCTAGGATTTAGTTCCTTAATGAGAATCAGTTGGGAAAAAAAAATGACTTCCACCTACAGTGTGATCATGAAGATTAGAAGTCACATGTATCCAATCTTAAGGAGAACATAGGATTTTATTAAAAGGGACCTTAGAGATTATTTAGTTCAACTGCCTTATTTTACAAGACATACAAAATGGAAAACTAACTTCCAGATCCCAAATTCAAATCCATGAATGATTAATTGACTTACCTGAGTCTTCTACCAAATCCCCATATACCTGTTTTAAATTAACTATCAATTCCTTCCCTTTCCAAGTAAATCGAAGGTAAACTAGAGAAGGTAGTGGGACACTGTAGAGAGAGAACACTGGCTCTGCAGCTGGAGGTCCTGGACCTGGAGTTCAAATGTTGACTCTGCCAGTTACTTGGGCATGTAATAACCTCTTTGGATCTTTGTTTTCTCTTCTTACTGGAATCGAGGAATTGGTTTTATGATGTTTTGGGCCACTTCCATCTCTAAATCTATGATACTAGGGAAGCAAAGTAAATTAACTGTGTCTATATGTGTGTGTGTGTGTGTGTGTGTGAGTGTTTACTGAGGGTGAACACATGGGGGAGTGGACAGAGTGAAGTGTTGGGCTTGGTATCAGGAAGACCTGCTTCAGATATTTACTAGCTGAGTGATCCTAGGCAAGTTACTTAAACTTTGTCTATTTTGCATCTGTAAAATGGCAATAATAATAATACACCAACCTCATGGGGTTGTTGTGTGAATCAAGTAAGAAAATATATGTAAAGCACTTTGTAAAACTTAAGCATCATATATTACTATATAAGTATTAGGATATGAAAAGGAGGAGAAAAGAGGGAGAAAGGATAAGAACACAAAAGGGTTTGATACTGCCTTGTTTCTTAGAAAAAAAAACAAATATTGATAATAGGGATCTAAAACATATTTATTAAAACCATACATTATCCTACATATTGGAAGATAGTGGAAGAATGTGATTATCAAATATAAGTGTACCAGCTTGTTTTTTCTGAAATTGTTTCATTTTAGTACTATTAGCACATTCATTTTTAAAACGAGAAATGATAATATATGAAAGTAAAAGAGTGACTCATGAAAATATCCTACTCTTTAGCAGCACGGCAAAAAAAGACAATGTGGCTCTATAACTAATGTTTGAAAATACCATGAATATTCCACCAGGAGTCCTATTAACATTAACTCCTAGGAAGGATCGTGGTGGCGTGTTGCTTTTTGCTGTCATGCTTAACAGTGAGACCACACTGCTACACATCGTCCTATAGCCAGTTTCATCTGGGGTCTTCTATGAATGGGGACCAATTTCTAATCTAGGAGATCTCCAAGAAATTAAATCAGATCTAAGTCTCTCCAGTTCTTTACCACTCAGCAGGAGCTCTAGAGAAAATTCAGGTTGTTCTGGAGGTAATAGGTCACCATCAGAACCTCTGCTTTTGGGACTAGTTGATTTTCTGGGTCAGTTTAAGGACATGGCGTAACTCCCTCCCACTGACCCCAGGCCTACATACCTCAGAATAGTCCAGGAGCCTGAATGTCTCCATGAAGTTTGTGTGGCACAGCCTGTAAATAGATGCCTTTTTGCTACCATGTGCCCAGTAACAAGATATCTTGGTCATTGGGTGCCTCAACAATTTATAACTCCATTCAGGATAGCCACTAGTTGTCCCTGGAAGGTTCTAAGTTTCTCTGAGGTCCTGCACTATTTAAGAGAATTCACTCAATGACAGTCACGATCTCAGAAAGGAACTGTCTCTCTCTTTTACAAAGATTAATAATAAATACTGGATTACTTTGTGGGAAAATTTCTGCTTCAATTATTACCCACTGGTGGCCTTTCAGACTGCTGTAGGGTGTGCTGCTGCTTCTATTTTTCCAGGTTGGGGGAAAAATCACTTTTGAGGATCAGGAAAGTACAAAATTTTAAGTATATTATAAATACAGGCTATGTAACCTGCAGGGAGGGAAATCTGAAAAAAGAGGATGGAGTTTGAAAAAAGAACCTTCTGCTTCTTGCCCTATTTCTTGTGAACAAGCAAGTTTTTTCTTTCAACAAATCATTACTTTCCAAAAATGCTGGTTGATCTTCCATAGGTCAGCAATCATTCAGCTAGAAACAACTGGAGTTTACCATCCAATGTGGCTGTGGCAAGCTGTGATTGAAGAAAAAGGAGAGAAAAAGGTTTCAATATTGTACTCACTTAACCAAACATCCAGTTTAGGAGTAAAACTCCACAATAATGATAGTCTCAACTAAAATTCCATCTTCCTCAAAAAGTCTTTCCCAATTCCTCTTAATTTTGCATCTTCCCTCTCTTAATTATCTCCTATTTTTTTCTGTGTATATAAAGGTTAGCTATTATTATTATTATTACTTATTTAGCATCCAGTGCTATTTTGATATTTTAAATCTTTATTCAGACTCCATCTTAATAATACCACAGGGAGATCATAGAATCACTTAGAATCACATAGAATTACTTAGAATCACATAGAATCATTAAATCACAGATTTAATGCTGGAAGTTGTTAAGTTCTATTTCAAGGCCATTTTACAGATGAGAAAACTGAGACTCAGAGAAAGTGAAGTGAAATAGTAAGTTAAAGAGCCAGGATTGGGCCCCAGATCCTCTGACTCCAAATTCAATGCTATCTCTATCATGTCAGTTGTAAGCACCATTAAATCCCTGTGTTATCAATTAATTACTTTGAGTCTGAACACAAGTATGTTTTCTCTGCTTTTACTTTCAAACTAGAAGAGACAAAAAAAAGCTGACGATTTGGTAAAGAAACTTGAGTGATCCACCAAAAGTTTCAATGTTTCAATTTCCAATGCTTATTAGAATATGCCCTGACAATGATCCAGTCATTTGCAGAAGTGATTATTTAATAGGAAATAAGCATATAAAACATTTGTCTACTGAAATTGGATAATAAGTAAATTTTATTTTGTCCTATATCATTTACCATAATTCTTCCAGGTAGATATGATACTAATAAGCTCAATTATATAAGAGGCTATCTAAAAGAATATTCTTATGGTGATTAAAATTCTGTTCCCTCTTGTAAAAATAGGTAAAGCAATTGACTTTTTACCTGCCCCTTTAAGAAAATCTAGTCTATGAAAATGTAGATTTACAGTGAAGTTTACATAGATATGTGTTTAATTAATGAGTGATTACTCTCTCTTCAAAAGTTTCACAAAAATAATTCTTATAGTAATTCTTCTAATCATCCTGTGTTTCTAATTATTACCTACACACAAATTATTCCTAAATCTTTAGACTTGACATTTCATTTGTTTCAATTTTGTATTTCAGAATGCCATACCAAATGGCAGAAGAAATTAAATGCACACTATTAATATAGAGAAACCAATCAGTTATATGCAAAGCCTTAATGTCAAAATCAGACATTTAACATATAGAGAGAATGTTAGCTGAAGAGAGGTAAATGCCAGGCTAGAAAAAGATGAGAAGGAAAATAAAGATGAGATGCCTGAAGATGAGAAGGAAATAAAAACACTGTAAATGATTGCAGTAGCTCTAATCCAACTTGTTTAAATATAGCCAACTAGAGATCCACACAGAGTAGAATATGAGCAGGGTTAGAAGGTCCAGTCAATAAGCATTTATTAAGCACCAATTATATGCCAAGGCACTGAGCTGGGTAAGGGGGAGAGTAAAGCCAGAGCAGGCCTAATGGTCTAAGACTGAGGAATGGGGGAATCAGAGGTGGTGATGAAGGGGCACAGAAGAGGTTTATCACGGGTGAGGCATAGGGAGAGATGATACAATAGCAGATTTTGATCAAATAAAGGAATGTTTAGAGTTTTTCTTGTTACTAGTGGGTAATGGCTATATCCAGAGTATTATCATCCCACAATATGGCTGAGGTGGAATAGAAAAGATATGATATGAGATTATTGGGAGCTAAGATTATTGGGAGTGTTTAAGGAGACTTTGACATGAATGCTAAGTAGAAGGGCAAGAACTGGGAAGGAGAAGAAAGTGAGCCAGGCACTGAAGTCCTTGGGAAAAAACAAATAAACATGGGGATTGATAGGCAACAATCATCTTGATCTGTTTATGAGAAAAACACTAATAACTGAAATTCAAAGGGGTAGAGGTTTCTGAGTTGTGGCAGTCAAGGTACAGTCTGGGAATAGCAGTCGACAGCAAAGAATATTCCAACTACCCCTCCACAGGACAAATGCATCAGGCGTGAAAGTGAAGATACATCTAATACTGAAGAATACAGCCTGGAATGTTGTGTCATAGGGGAAATTAGCTCTCAATGAAGGCAAATAAATTAAAGGAATGTGAGAGGAAGAGGTTTATTTATTTGGAGTGGGAATTCTAGAGGGCATAATGTAAAGGATTAGGCAAAGTTGGAGTGGGAAATGGGGAGAGCAGGGCAAGGTTGAGTTAGGTGGAGATGAGAGCATAGGAGGTAGGAGTTAAAGATTCTTTTTTGGTTTGGTTTTGTTGATAATTTCTTTTTTTTTATTTTTTTGGTCTTCATTAATTTGTTTATTTTTATTTTACAAGATTCAATTCTACAATTCCTTGAGTTTCAAATTTTCACCCCCTCCCTCTGTTCCCTGGCAGTATAAAATCAAGTATAGGATTTGCAAATACTTTCACATTAGACATTAGTCAGGTCATAAAGAAGGATTGTATCAGATGGAATGAACAATGGGAAAGAGGAAACAAAACCAAACAAGAAAAGAAAGAGAGCAGGTAGTTTGCTTTAATCTGCAGTCAAACTCTGTTCTTTCTAGTTCTTTCTCTGAATGTAGACATCTCTCTCCATTATGAGTCTTTTGGAGTTGACTTATAACCCTGAATTGCTGAGAAGAGTCCAGTCTATCAAAGTTGGTTGTCACAAATACATTGTGTCTGTAATTGTGTACAAATTTCTCCTGGTTCTGCTCTTCTCACTCAGCATCAGTTTGTAAAAGGCTCTCCAGGTAGATATGAAGTCCATCTACTCCTTGTTTCTTATAGCACAATAGTATTCCATTGCATTCATATACCACAACTTGTTTAGCCATTCCCCAATTGATGGACATCTCCTTGATTTCCAATTCTTTGCCACCACAAAAGGAGTTGCTAAAAAGTTTTGTACATATGGGTCTTCCTCCCACTTCTATGATCTCTTTGCGATGCAACCCTTGAAGTGGTATTGCTGTTCAAAGGGTATTAAATTACTTATAGCCCTTTGGGCATAGTTCCAGATTGCTCTCCAGAATGGTTGAATCAGTTCAAAATTCCACCAACAATGCATTAGTGTTCCAATTTGTCCACATCCTTTCCAGCATTTGTCATTTTCCTGTTTTGTCATCTTAGCCAATCTGACTGGTGAGATGTGGTAACTCAAGAGTTGTTTTGATGTGCATTTCTCTAATCAATAGTTATTTAGAGAATTTTTTCATATGCTTATAGATATCTTTAATTTCTTCCTCTGAAAACTGCCTATTCATATCCTTTGACCATTTATCAATTGGGGAATGACTTGTATTCTTATAGATTTGACTCAATTCTCTGTATATTTTAGAAATGAGGCCTTTATCAGAGACATTGGTTCTAAAAATTCTTTCCCAATTTTCCACTTCCCTCTTAATCTTGGTTACATTGGCTTTGTTTGTACAGACACTTTTCAATTTAATGTAATCAAAATTATCCATGTTGCATTTTATAATGCTCTCTAATCCTTGTTTGGTCATAAAGTCTTCCCCTCTCCATAAATCTGACAGGTAAACTATTCCTTGCTTTCCCAGATTGCTTACAGTATCAGTCTTTATACCTAGATCATGTACCCATTTAGACTTGGTTTTGGTGTATGGTGTTAGATGATGGTCTATATCCAGTTTCTACCATACTATATTCCAGTTTTCCCAGCAGTTTATGTCAAATAGTGAGTTCTTATCCCCAAAACTGGGGTCTTTGGGTTTATCAAACAGTAGATTACTATAGTTATTGACTGCTGAGTCTCATGTTCCCAATCTATTCCATTGATCCACTGATCTATTCCTCAGCCAGTACCAAGTAGTTTTGAGGACTGCTGCTTTATAATACAGATTAAAATCTGATATAACTAGTCCACCTTCCCTAGCATTTCTTTTCATTAATTTCCTTGATATTCCACACCTTTTGTTCTTCCAAATGAATTTTGTTACTATTTTTTCTAGTTCTATAAAGTAATTTTGTGGTAAATTGATTTGTATGACACTAAATATGTAATTTAATTTAGGTAAAATTGTCATTTTTTATCATATTAGCTCGACACAGCCATGAGCAATTGATGTTTTTTTCAATTAGTTAGATCTGACTTTATTTGTGTGAAAAGTGTTTTGTAGTTGTGTTCATATAGGTCCTGGGTTTGTTTTGGCAAGTAGATTCCCAAACATTTTATAATGTCTAGAGTAACTTTAAATGGGATTTCTCTTTCTATCTCTTGCTGTTGGATTTGATTAGAAATATACAAAAATGCCAAGGATTTATGTAGGTTTATTTTATATCCTGCAACTTTGCCAAATTTATTTATTGTCTCAAGTAGTTTTTGACTTGATTCTCTAGGATTCTCTAAGTATATCATCATATCATCTGCAAAGAGTGATAGCTTAGTCTCTTCTTTGCCTAATTTGATTCCTTTTATTTCTTTTTCTTCTCTTATTGCTACTGCTAACATTTCTAGTACCAGATTGAATAAGAGGGGTGATAGTGGACACCCTTGTTTCACCCCTGATCTTACTGGAAATGCTTCTAGCTTATCCCCATTACATATAATACTTGCTGATGGCTTTAAATAGATGCTACCTATTATTTTAAGGAAGGCTCCTTTGATTCCTATACTTTCTAGTATTTTTAATAGGAATGGATGTTGTATTTTGTCAAAAGCCTTTTCTGTTGATGATCTATTGAGATAATCATGTGATTTCTGCTAGTTTTATTGTTGATATGATCAATTATACTGATGGTTTTCCTAATATTAAACCATCCTTGCATTCTTGGAATAAATCCTACCTGATCAAAGTATATTATTCTTGTGATAAGTTGCTGTAGTCTTTTTGCTAATCTTTTATTTAAAATTTTTGCATCTATATTCATGAGGGAAAATGGTCTATAATTTTCTTTCTCCATTTTATCTCTTCGTGATTTAGATATCAGTACCATATTTGTGCCATAAAAAGAATTTAGTAGGACTCCTTCACTAATTTTCCCGAATAGTTTGAAGAGTATTGGAATCAGTCTTTCTTTCTTCCTTCCTTCCTTCTTTCCTTCCTTCCTTCCTTCCTTCCTTCCTTCCTTCCTTCCTTCCTTCCTTCCTTCCTTCCTTCCTTTCTTTCTTTTTGCCTTTTGGACAGCAATTGGGGTTAAGTAACTTGCCCAAGGTTACATGGCTAGTTTTTTTTTGTGTGGGGGTGTTAAGTGTCTGAGCCCGGAATTGAACTCAGGTCCTCCAGACTCTGGGGCTGGTGCTTTACTCACTGCCCACTTAGCCCCCCCAATCAATTGTTCTTTAAATGTTTGATAGTATTCACTAGTAAATCCATCTGGCCATGGGGAATTTTCCTAGGGAGCTCACTGATGGCTTGTTTCATTTCTTTTTCTGAGATGGGGTTAAGTAATTTACTTCCTGTTCAGTTAATCTGGGCAACACCCTTTCTCTGTGGCTCCTAAACCTGAGGCTATTTCTGCTAATTCAGGATTTTACTCTGGGTGGGACATTTATCTCTGGGTTTTCTAAATCAGGGAGGGGGAATCAGAGCAGCTACAGTTTACTTTGCCATCTTGGCCACTGGAAAATCAGGCAGGTGATTTTTAAACTTCAGGCTGTGGGCTGGTAGCTCCAGGAGAAGCTGCTGTCTCTGCTGTGGGCCCTGCACTTCCTCTTACCCAGCTCCGAGGGATCCTCACACACACACAGACACACACACAGACACACACACACACACACACACACACACACATATACCCTAAGGTATAGCCTTCCTCAGGGTCAGAGAATGTGACAACCCTTGTGACCCACTCCCCAATCACAACCCCTGTGACCCATTCCTGAAAAACAAGCCTCCCACCACAGGCTCCACATGACCACATTCAGCCTATTAGGGGCCAGAGTATATTTTCAAATCAGAGAAGGTTCTCAAATTCACTTAAGCCCATCAAGAGGCAGGGAAGATCTTCAAATTCCCTTTACCATTAGGTGGTGTTACAGGGCAAAGATCAGAAATGCCAAGTCTTGAATGCCACATCTCTTTTTCTGTACTGGCTGAAGGGAGAATTTCCAGGGAGCTAGGAAACACACAGAGCAACTGGATGGCAGAGCGGATTAGTGTTGACCCTAGAGTCAGGAAGACTCATCTTTCTCAGTTCAGATCTGGCCTCATACATTTACCAGTTGTGTGATCCTGACTTAACCCTATTTGCTTCAGTTTCCTTGTCTATAAAATGAGCTGGAAAAGGAAATAGCAAACCACCTTAGTATCTTTGACAAGAAAACCTCAAATGGGATGACAAAAAGGTGGACACAACTGAAATGAATGAATAACAATAACAGAAGACTCACTGGACATCAGCAGAAAGAGTGCCCATGCAAATGAGATCATGAATCAATGACATAAACAATTTTTTCCTAAAACTTAGTAGAATGTTAATCAATAAAGTGCTTTACTTAAAATCAGTGAATAAAAGCAAAAGTAAAAATAAAAATCTACTTGTCTCTGCCATCACATTACCTTCAAAAGACAACACTGAAAAGGGGAAAACCTACTAGGTCAGATTAAATTTGTGCAGCTTTGATAAGTAGTACAAACATATTACTATTTGGTCCATGTTTCTTTCACGTTTGTCATGGTATCAGGCATTTTTACACATCAATAAAATGTTAAGGCTTTCCAGACTGAATGCATTATGTATTTAATCCTAGAAGTTAAAAAATAAAGGATATTAGTAATAATTGGAAGAGTAACCAGATTTTATAGTGAATATAGGTCAATGCATAAGATGCTAGGAGATCTTAATTCTTCCTTCGGAAGACAACACTGAATAATATCTGATTCTTTGTTGGACCAGAGTTATGCTCACTTAAGTGTTCCAAATACACCTCAAACCCAGAGACATGGGTAAAATCAACGCTAGCATTTCCCCTGTTATCTGGTATATATCAGGAATAGTAATGGTGAACCACACACATTTTGCATAAACTGTGAGCTTATCTAGCTTTAAATAACTCAGTCTGAAACTCTGCTGAAGATATTACACTAACGGCTTCCTGGAAAGAAGGATAAATATTGCTTATAGCAGGTTTGGAAGCATCACAAAAACAGTCTTTTGGATCATTTCCTACTTTTTCTTGGAGTACTTTTATTTTGCAGGGGACAGAGGAGGGGTGGGGAGGGAAGATGGGAGGAAGCCACCAGGAAGTAGAGAAGTAACAAAGTCTATTGTATAAACATTAAATTCCCATTCACTCTTGGACTTAATTTGAACTCTGGCTAAGAATTTAATCTCTTTGTGCCCAGGCTTTGTTCATGTAAATGGAATTATGTTTTCTAGTAGGACCCTGATACACTCAGTCTCTTACGTCTTTACTGTCTACATGCATTCAAGGCATTTTATCAAATGGTTCCAAATGACATTTTTGATGACTACACAATTGTGATCTGTTTAACAGGTTTTTCATGTTAACCAGGAATCACTGTTGCCATTCATTACAAACTAGTTTAGATTTATTGACCCAGGCCCATCATCTCCTTCATCAACAAGTCATTACTTACTTGACTATAATTCTCCCTTGTAGTTGAGGAAACCCCAGTGGTTGTATCACTAAATTTTGCCCACAGAGCCTGGAGTCAAGCACCATGCCTCCTCCACAGACTCATGCAAAATACACTGATGCAAAGAGGCTAAGCCAAAATTACACAATGTTTGGGGGGGGGGGGGAGGTAATGGAGTCTTTAAAAGCATGCCTATAAAACTGAAGAGAAGAAAAAAAGATAGCCATTTTCTTCATTGTATCTCTAGTAGAAAGCACAATGCCTGACATATAGGGAGCATCAAAAATGTTTGTTGAACTAAAATCAAACATTGAAAGTCACATGGCAAATAGAATACAGAGGTTAGGCAGAGAGTAAAGAATCATGGGGACAAGGGAACAGTCATGGCATTAGAATTAAGAAAAACTTAATAAATGCAGCTATATTCTGTCCATACTAAGTCTTGATAGCTGAAATAGTTTCTTGGCTAGCCAACAGCAGGGTCTAATACCTAAGCTTGACTATCCTAGGACTTCTGTACTCTTTGTACTATGATGGTCATAACATATTTAGGTGGCACTATACTTTAAAAGGGGCATTGAGAAAAAATTATACATAGGTCCAGATAAGAATCACAGGTATGTTGAGGGGACTGGAAACTGCATAGGAAGAATGATTAATATAAGTAGGAATGCAAAAGTTAGAGAAAAGGACACTCCTTATGATAGCTGTATTTAACAGACAAATGTAGTACATTGCAATGACTGCAATGGGAGTCAGAAGACCAAGGTTCTAATCCTCGCTCTGCCACTCATTTCCCTTCAGGACTTGATTTCCTTTTCTATCTCTACCGACACTTGGAGTTCTTTTAAAAAGGACTTGAAGGGCTATAAAGTAGAGGGAGATTTACCATCCATAGCATAGGATCTCTTGTAGTTAGAACTGGACATTTAATGCCCTCAGCACTAATACCATCACAAGATATTATTCATTCACATCAAATTAATTCTGGGTAAGAATAAAGAGACACACTTGTAACAAGATTTATTTAATTTAGCCCTTAGGAAAATCTTTGTAACTTAGATGTTTGTATGGCATCGTCAATGGAAGACTGATTCTCCTTCTCTGGAGATGTTAGAGAAAAAGATAGACAATAACTAGGCGAAACTTACATTCAGTGTATCCCTGTCCAGAAGAGGGAGGGACTGGATATTATTTGAGATTCTTTCTGTCCCAGAATACCATTACAACTATGCCTCCTGGCTCTTCTGTATGTCTAAGTGTGGAGAACCACAGGCCAGTGACACTCTGACCCTGAAGGCTGAATGATCCCCCTCAGGCAAAGAGCTTGCGGCCAGGCTGAGATCAGTTCCCCAGCCCCCAGGGAAGAGTTCAAGCCTACAAGGTGTGAGGATTGGATCCTCCAGAAAAACGTGGTGTTTTCGCCCCCAGCCTAGGAACACCATAGTACAGCAAGGTCCACAGGGGGAAACAATTAGGAGGCTTCCTATAAAAGGCTTGCCCTCAAGCCAATAAAGGAGACGCTGTTTTCCGCTATTCTTGGGGTCCGGACTCTCTTTTAACTCACATGCCTCTGGGTAAGATAGCACTCTGGACCCTGCTGGGTGATAGGGCCCCCCACCTTCTTTCAGCCCTTTTACGGTACGGCAGGCAGGGCTCCCTGCCTTGGCCCACCACAACTGGTTGCCACAACGTGGGGCCTACGTAAGACATAGGAGCGATAGGCCCAACCCGGGACCAAGAGGCAAGAAGACAGACCCAGGCGAAGGAACGACAGGCCGAGTGAGGTGTCGCGCGAGCCCATGTCGGTTTCACCCAGGAGATCCCCCGTAAGGAATAAGGTAAGGAAGGGGAAGGCTCGGAAAAACCGCACCTCGTATATTCACTCTTTCCTCCCCCCCCCCCCCCGCCCCCTCACAAGCAAGCGCGGACTTTGGGGCAATTGCAGATTTAAACAAGTTCTCTTAATCATAATGAAGAAAAAAGGACTTCTTGTCATGCAGAGCCAGATTAAGGAGTTTCTGGATTTGTTAGAAATTGCATGTCCCTGGTTACTAAGAGAGGGCACATTCAATCCTAAAAAGTGGGAAATAGCAGGGAACAACTGATAGCCCATTACTGCAGAGCAGAGCCAGACAATTTTCCAGGACATTGCTTCTAGCTATGTCATATCCTTGAATTGTGTTTAGGCAAGCCAGATTACTACCAAGAGGTGCAGAAGTTTGGTGCGGGGATTCAGGTGGAGGAGGTAGAGGAGGAAGAAGGAGAACAGGCGAGTACACAGGGAGAAAGGGGCTGTTACCCAATTAAGGCAGAGAACCCTATACAGCCATCTACCCAGACTTTGTCTTGATGCCCCTCTTATCAGAGCCTACGTACCCTCGCTGGGGACTTAGCCCAGTGGAGGGAGCGCAGTACGCTCTCCCCGCTGGAAAAAGCTACCAGCAAGCTAAGCAGCGGGGAGAGGACTGCCTGAGACCTAGGGTTGCAAACACTCCCTGTATTGGAGAGACCCGACCCTGATAATCCCGGACAAGGCCTCCGTGATTATGGGCCCCTTGATATTAGACTGCTCGGAGAAATCAAAAAGGCTTCTAGTGAATTTGGTTCAACTTCCACGTATGTTAAAACACTTTTGGACCAAGTAGCCTATACCATCCTACCCCCTCATGATTCCTGCCTGGAACGCGGAGAATATTTGATTTGGTGCTCTGAGTTTCTTGAGCATTGCAGGCAACAGGCCTCCCTTAATGACCAACAACAGGTGCCCTTTAATTATGAACGGCTCTCAGGCACCTGCCCATATCAGGCAGTTACACTATGATATAGGAGGTTATCGGCAAATAGTTACTTGCTTCTAGCGCTTGGGCAGCATTCCCAGAAAAAGGAAGAAGAGAACACAAAGAGAACTCTGGGACCCCAAGAAATATTCACAGATTCTCTAGCGTGCCTTACACAGACTATTAGGACAGTTGAAGAAGGATATGCAGCTGATATTCTAACGAGGCTATTAGCGAGAGAAAGCTACAAGCAGGACTGCAAAAGAGCTCTTGCAGGTTGCAGAAAAGGTATCTATAGAAGAGATGATTCAAAAGTGTGCCACAGTGGGCACTCAGACCTTTTATGTGAACCTACTAGGGGGAAAAAAATTGGGGTCAATAGACTTTAGTGCAGAACAGGTGAAAGCCTGGAGGAAGATCGAAAGTGTTTTCATTGTGGGAAACCAGGTCATTTACTACAAGCCCAGTGTAGACAAAAGGGGATTAACAAAAGAGAACCCACCAGAGCTAGGCCCTCCAGGCCTAACACTCCACCAAGATTTGGGAAAAGGTTTTAATTCACAATTAGAATGTAGATTAGGAAATAGCTCAGAGCAACCCTCCTAGTTTACAGCGGCAGTATATCCAAACAAATTCAATGGGACAAAAACACTGTGGGTGGAAGCTCCCTGCAGTATAGATGAATTCTTGTCAGCATCAACAACACAGTAAGTTAAATGAGGGTCGCATACTGAAGGCTGAGACAAACTGAGACTGACAGGATGACTTGGCAAACCTTGTTTAGTTTGGGTTTTGCAATACACTGATATTGTTACATTGGGATTTTCCAGGGGGCTAAAGGTGTATATTGAAGAGCTGGCACCAAAAAAGGTCATCACAAAAACACTGGGACAAATAAATGTGAGAAATTGGTTAAACTAGAAATTGAGAGTAACTTGAAAATATTAGCATATTTTCTCCCCGTCTCCCCTCCCTGCCCCCCTGCTCTTCACATATTTGATTGGTGAAAAGTAAAGGCATATATGCTTGACACCTGCACTTAGGCAGCTCTGTTGGAAACTAAACAGCAAATCCATTTTAAGGTGGTTGGTATCAGTTGACCCTCCCTTCATGTAGTGACTGTTCCTATTTTTTCCGATCAGGAAGTTACAGTACTTCAATTTAAGTCATATCGTTGTCCTAAAGCAGAGAACATCATTTTATTGTGGGTGTCCTCTTAGCATCCCCCCCCCACCCTCCCTTGCAAATCAAGGTTTTACATTACATCTGTTTATTCTTATAAAGGCAATAGCTCCTTGGGTGGAGCTTCCCTCCTATGCAGCCCACATAATCTTTACTTCCCTATTCCACAGCAGAATTCCCTCTCTTTCTTGCTTGCCAGAAAATGAATTCCATTACAGGAATGTATTATACAAATATACACAAATAGATACAGAATTGTATTCTACTACAGGTTCGAAGAGTGTAGGAGCAGTATAAAGTCAGAATTAGAAATTTAAGCATGTAGTAAAGAGAGGAGCTAGGTAGAAAATTTAAGATAAGTATAAACTAGTTGCATGAAAAGTATGAACAAAAATCGAGATTTTTAAGAGCTTGGGAAGCTTTTTCTCACTCAAATGCTGGCCAGGTTGGGTGTCAACAAAGAGATAAGGAAGGGACTTTTCCCTCAGATCAAAGAGGCTAACAGAAAAGCATTTCACCATCTGCCTCCCTATGAGAAATTTTGTCTGTTCAGAATGCAACTATGTCAATTAAATTCATATGAAGGATAGAAAGTGTCACTCCTGATTTGATGCTGGAGATAGGTCAAAATTTGTTATACTGCTTGGCATATTGGGACAATCTTTAAGATAAGATTTTAAAAAATGGGAATTTTGTGAGCTCTCTGGTGTGAAGGAAGAGAAGGTGCCATTTTCGATTTCTTTTTACCAGAGTTCAGAGCTCTCGTTTTCTAGGTTTTTAGGGAACAGACATATGGGCACAGTTTAAAATACTTTGCCAAAATTTCATCCGAAGCCTCTCATTCCAGATTAGAGCAGTAGAGAAAATGGCAAAGATTAGTAGAGAATTTTTTACCCTCCCCAAACTGACAAAAGGAAGGGGGCATACTAAATTTATCAAGGTCCCTCTGACAACAAGCCCTGAGGCACCCTGAAGCCCAAACAAATAGACCTCTCCAATTCAAACCCCTAAATCCACAATTAGGCTTTGTAGCCATGAGAAGAGGAAAACCTTTACACCAGGCATTTATACCTTTACCTATAGTTAAAAAAAAAGAGGCTACAGCTAAAACCATTTGGCTATCACATATGGAAATTATTACCTAACTTGCTTTACTGTTAATGCTAAAATTTTTCATCAAGAATTAGTTACAACTTTGCCATTGATTTTCTTCACAGAGGTTTGATCTTTTATGAGGCTTAAAATTCTTTTGCTTACAGGGAATATACCTTTACAATTTCTTTTCAATCCTTAGCATGCCCTTCTTAGGAGGCCTACTAAAACCCTCATTTCTACAACAATTTATAGTTAACATAAAGTAGGATGGATTTCACTGTTTTGATCCAAATGTATGCTCATTCCCCAACCTAAGCAAGAGTTAAGTAGTGTCTGAACTTATAGGTAAAAGATCCAATTTCTGAAGTCTCTTTCTTCCCAAATGAATACAATCAGAATATAAACAAGCTTTGTGGAACCAGGGATATATTTTACTATTAGGAACTTCTGCATACCAGCTTCCTGGAAATGCAAGCTACTACACTAATTCTAACAATCATAAAGTTATTGATACTCATTCTACTTCTGCTCAAACTGCACCACTTGATATTGTCAGAGAGCAAAAATTTAGTGTATATATGCCAACATATCAAAACTGCTAAACTTAAATACACACAGAATACAAAATTTTCTTATATTACAAACCCTCATAGGAAAAAGGTTACAAATTATATGTACATAACTCATAGTGAAGCTCATTCTTCCTTTCTGGACCTCGATAATTCTATAGGAACAAGTTACACAGATCCTTAAAAACTGCCATCTACTTGTGCTGTCCTTATTACTCCTCTCCTACTCACTGTTGCCCACAGGGGATGGATATAATGTATTGTCCTCCCCGCCATAAAGTTCCTTCAAAAACAGAAAAAAAAGGGGGAGACGGGTGGAACACCCTGTAATAGACTAAATGTGGAAAGACCTGGCCACAAACTCCTAGAAGGGGCTGTAATGTAATACCAAAAGAAGGCAACTTCCCAGGTTCAAAATACCAGCATAGGTGCTCTCTATTTTATTCAGTAACAAACCCAGAACAGAGAAGATCAAAACATGACATCATTCAAAATACAGCATTTACTAAGTGTGATTAAATAATCTCCAAGTACTACCCCACCCCAGGACCTTCCAATCATTCAATCAATTACAAAGTCTCTGTTCTAAATACTTCTCCACCCCTAGGCTATACCTTAATTAAGTCCACCACAAAGCCCCTCTTCTCAAATGGAGATTAGTTTCCAAACATAAGTAAAATACATTCATTTGCTCAACCATAGAACACAAAAAGGTCAAAAGTTCCCCACCCCTGGATCACAATTGAATCTACCCCAGAGTTACATCAAGTTTAAACACAGCACTTAATACCCAAATGGAGGTCTTTTCTTCATCTTGACACGAGGCAAGTTCTCAGCAATCTTAGTTCCTGGAGAGACAAGGCTTAGCAAGGCCATAAGATACATTGCCAGTCCCTTCATGAATTTATCCTCTGTCTGTAGAACAGCCCTAGAACCCCTGAACACATTAGCAAAGCCCTCTCCCAGGATTTCTGTAAACATACAACAAGAAAATCCTTCTTCAGGGCTTCTGAACCAACAGAAAGGCTCCCAGACCCCTGCAACAACAGTACTGTCCCTCACCAGTGGACAGTATTCATTCTGTCTGCCGGACAGTCTCCAGACCCCTGCAACAACAGTACTGTCCCTCACCAGTGGACAGTATTCACTCTCTGTCTGCAGGACAGTCTCAGGCCTTCTTAACCAAATGCCAGGTTCCAGGACTTCTTCAACAGGACAGTCTTTCACCAGTGGACAAATCTGGCAAAATAACATCAAAACAGACAGACAAAGTAACAGCAAAACAGCCATGTCTCCTCAGTCCTTGGCAGCTCAGGGGCCAGGTCTCAAAGTCCAGGGCAATTCAAAGTGGCCACCAGCAATCCTCTTAGTCTCTCTCTCTCCACGAGGTGCTGCTTCCAAAAAGAACTTCCGCCTCTCTCTTGTCTCTCCAAATCTACATCACCAGCTCCTCCCACTTCAGGACTTTCTTTTCACATCAACAAGCCCATCCCACAGGTGGGATTAACAAACTCTGGGTTTTAATACAATCAATTTGAAAACCAAGCCAATACAGGGGAATCTTTAATTGCCATTACTATCACAGGGGCTTGGGATAGTAATTACTTAGGGGAAAGGGTATGTTTGTGTTTCCCCAGGTGATGAAGCATTCTAATCTAGATCCCACAACGGCGTGCCCGAGTGTTCACAGAACCTCTAAAGGATGCATCTGATGCAACAAACACCCTGCCAGACATCCTTCCATAAAGTAATATGCCCCCGTTACAGAATGACCCATTTGAAAGTGAAGAGCTACACAGTCTTGCTAACATCACTTGCCCCGAATGAGCCATCACTAAGATAAGCACAGCAGAGGGTGATCAAGAACAAAAAAGGAACGCAATGGGACTTATGAAAAGCTGTTGCAGCCACTGACAGTTATAGATAATCAAGGACATGCATGTACAAACAGTACCATTTGTGCCCCTTTGGCTGTTTGTCTTTTCTACCAATCTGCTTACCTCACCACAGAGAATATTATGGAATATCACTTGTGTTTTATGTAAAATCGCACAATGTATGAACCACACTATTGTCGGGAATAAGATTGTAATTCAGACTCCTTTTACCCCTCAAGTAGTGTCGGGTGGTTTGCTAGTCCTTATGATTGAATGCTTATACTATTGGTGAGAAGGGGACAGTGAAAGAAATGTATTTTGCGCATTGCTTGCACCTACTATTGTGTCTTCTGAGGTTCTTGTAATATCCATTACCTTTCTGCAGATAGAGACCAAGACCACTGGATTTGTACTATGGTTATATACTACATCACTTTCACCTGTTTACATTGAGCCTCTTTGCATTGTTCTCTGTTACTGATGTTGGACTTGTGCTCTGCGTGAAGTCACTAGGATCTGCACTGCCTAAGCTTGCAACAGAAAAAAGGGGGAGATGTTGAGGACCACGGGCCAGTGAGACTTTGACCCTGAAGGCTGAAAAAGCCCCCTCAGGCAAAGGGCTTGCTGCCAGGCCCAGATCGGTTCCCATCCCCCAGAGAAGAGTTCAAGCACACAGGTGTGAGGATTGTATCCTCCACATGTGAGTGGTGTTTTCACCTCCAGCCTAGGAAGGAACACTGTAGTGTGTGCAATGTCCACAGGAGAAAACCATTAGGAAGCATACTAGAAAAGGCTTGCACTCAAGACAATGAAGAAGATTCTATTTTCCACCACTCTTTCAGTCGCCTCTCAACTCACGTGCCTCTGGCTCTGGGTAAGATAGCACTCTGGACCCTGCTGGGTGATAGCAGGGCCCCCACATTCAGCCCTGCTTTGAGATGGCAGGGCTGCCTGCCTTGGCCCACAATATCTAAATATGCATCATACTTAAAAAGAATATAAAAGCTAGCTTGAAGCTTAACATAAAAAAAAAAAAAAAACTAAGATCTTGGCAACTGGTCCCAATCACTTTCTAGCAAATAGAGGGAGAAGAAATGGAAGCAGTGTCAGATTTTATATGCTTGGGCAACTACAATCATGAAATTAAAAGACACTTTCTCCTTGGAAGGAAAGCTATGGAAAATCTGGAAACAATGCTTTCTGACAAAGATTCTATAGTCACTGCTATGGTTTTTCCAGTAGCAGCATATGGTTGTGAGAATTGAACTATAAAGGAAAGCTGATTGCTACAGAATCAATGCTTTTGAATTATGGTTGTAGAAAAGACTTTTGAATGTTCATTGGATAGGAAGGAGACCAAAATTTAAAACTGAATTATATCCATGTATATATCTTCTATATAAATATAACTATAAAACATAAAGAAGATGCAATCAAATAGAAGAATTGAGTTTTTTCTTAGAGAAACAAATGAAGGATTTTAGCCAAAACAATTGCTATCCTGTTGGCAACTTGTTGGTCATTGGATACGTATCTTGTATCCCTAAAATAAACTGTATCCATAACTTTGCTACATCTTAAATTTTATTTAAAGTATCGGCTAAATGTTTAGAAGAGGTCTAAGATCTATGTGATTCTTAATATCCTAGTCCCCGCCCCCCCCCTTTTCTGTAACTCTACCAAAGTCACTTCAAGAGTTAAAAGCATCAAGGTAGAGCCAAGATGACAGTAAAAGCAAGGACTTGAGCTTTCCCCTAAACCCCTCCAAATACCTGTAAAAAAAAAAATTAAACAAATTCTAGAGCAGAAAAACCCCAAGAAGACAGAGTTAAACACAACTCCAGCCCAAGACAGCCTGGAAGGCCGAAAGGAAAGGTCTGTTGCACCAGGCTGAGAGATGAGCACAGTCCAGCATGGGCCATTATTTTTTAAAAATAATAAGGTGCTCAGTGTATGTATGCTATAACATCAGTTCTGAGTGACACACTTCTTTATAATAGCCATAGAAACCTATTAAGGATTTTGTCCTATGAAAAACAAAATTGACACTAGTTTACTAATGTCTTGAATTTATCTGCTTAATATATTTACTGTTTCAAATGAGTACTTGGTGAAAGAAGAGGTTCTGCACTATCAAAACCATCCCACTAGAGTCCAAAGATATTCTGTAAAAACAGCTTGGAACTGTCTTCCCCACAATTTCTTTCATCACATCCTTCCCCAACATTCAAACACATGTTATGAAGACTACCTCATCCACATGAAGTGGTGAGTATAAGCCTCTTTTTACAAACAGAAGCTTTGGGAGTCTGACATTTCCACAGTCTCTTGATGAATTGAAAATGGAGCATGAGATAAGAAATTGTTTCCAGACTTTATACCAACCCAGAAAAATGTCCATTAGAAGTAATGAATTTTAGGGCCTATTAAAGTACAGTTCCACATCACAAATTTTCCTATCACAGTTTAAATGCATTGAGGCACAGCATAAGAAATTAAATGGGAATTTTGGAAGAATTTGATAGAAACCACAGACAATACAGAAAAAGTTGAGAGAGAGGGAGAGAGGGAGAGAGGGAGGGAGGGAGAGGGGGACGGAGAGAGGGAGACGGAGACAGTCATGATAACCCAAATTTTATAATAAGGTACTATAAACACCCATTTAAAAAACAATTCAGACTTCTATTAAGGGAGGGTCAAAAAATTTCATAGACTTTTCCAGATTGCAGGGGGTACCACACCCCTAAGCCTTGCAATGTGGAAGGGATAACTGTATATTTCTTCTTAGAACAGTCCCAGGCCTGGAGTCAGGAAGATTCATTTTCCTGGGTTCAAATCTGGCCTCACACTAGTTGTGTGACCCTGGGCAAGTCACTTTAACCCAGTTTGCTTCCATTTCCTCATCTGTAAAATTAGCTGGAGAAAGATATGGCAAACCACTCCAGTATCTTTGTCAAGAAAACCCCAAATGGGATTACAGAGTCTGAAAGCACTGAGCAACAATTTCTTATTTAAAAAAATTAACACAGGGGTGGCCAGGTGGCTCAACAAGTAAGAGCACTGGCTCCAGTGTCGGGATGACCTGGGAATCAAATCTGGGCTCAGATACTTAGCACCACACCCAGAAATAACTGGCCATGTAACCTTGAGCAAGTTACTTAACCCTGATTGCTTAAAAAAAAAAATTTAAAAATTAACACAGATTTGGGAATCCTAAAATAATATATCAAAATAAAGGTAAGGTAAGGATTTTTTAGGATCTATGACAAAAAGTCATTATATACACGTTTCTGTGCATATGTATATACACATATATACATATACACCTATGTATAGGTTTGTATACCCATATGTGTGTATAAATATATATATACATACTTATACATATATATGTATATAATGCTCAGAGAATTACAATAAAAAGTTATAACAACTATTTTAAATGGCATCAAAATGTTTATAAACATTGATCAGGCCGAGTCAAGTACATATAAAAATGTGTCACAAAAATGTACTGTGACCTATTAAAAATTTCAAACTGAGGATAGGGTCTATGTAACCAAAGTGGCCCCCAGAATCTATTTGCAGCATAACCTGTTCAAGTCACCATGTCTAGATCAAACAAAATGACTAGATGATTTTCAGCTGTCTATTGTAGATTCTGTAAACAGCCATCTGAAGCAGACCCATTTTTCTCAAATATAAAGGCATGAAGAACAATGTATATGCACTTCTCTGTGGTTAGTAGTAAAATTTAAGAGGAACAAATAGCTTAATTCAATTTCAGTAAAGATTCAAAAATTCAGAAAATATAAGTTAATGCAATAAAATCTTGTCCCTCCTCAATCTTAAATTGTTGTAACTTCTTTTCATTTGCTCCCTGAAGGTCAACATATCCTTTAAAAAATAAAAAAAACCTTTTCCATCATCTGTACACTTTACCCTATTTGCAATATATCCTAAAGTTTATGGGACAGCATTCCAAGTCCCAGGTCCCTGTAATGGCATCATTTTCTAGTTCTATCAGAGTGCCAATGGTATAGAAGATTTGAGGTCCAATGATTGAGTAATAATAATAATGTGATTCTAGATTACATTTAAGTAGTATGTTATAATTATAAAACACTTTTCTGACAAAAAAAGAAATAATAAAGACTCCAAAAGATTAAAGGGCAATTCTGCAGTAACATAAGTAGTATATCTAATGAGAGGGAGTTTAATCCAGTCCTTGTCTCCAAATCCAAGCCTCTTTCCCTTACACCAATAAGGTTTCATGTAGTGGGAATGAGAATTTGAAGATCTTACCTACCCCTTAATAGACCTAGGTGGGAGTCTGAAGACCTCCCCTTCTTTGAAAGTAAACTCTGTCCCCTAAGAGGCTGAATGTAACCACATGGAGCCTGTGATGGAGGGAATTTACTGAAGGGTGGAGCAGAGCCCACAGGAGGCTTCCCTGCTGTGAAGATAAACTCTGCCCCCCCCCCCCCAATAGGCTGAATGTAGTCACATGGAGCCTGTGGTGGGGGCAGTTTTGCTGAAGGGAAGCAGAGCCCACAGGAAGCTGGTTGAGAACTAGCCAGACTCTGGGGGAGAGAGGATGCTCATTAAGGAGATAGAGGTTTGTGAGTAAATATTGATCTTGTATTGGTTTGTGAGAAGGCTGAAGGATGCTGTGGCTCTCAGGGTTATTATGGCTTCTTTGGTACTATGATGGAATGAATAGGCTTACTAGTTTTGGGATCCATTTTTCTGGTGTCTAAATAAATGCTTCAGTTCTATCCTCTATCTGGAGAATCTGGTATATTTTGTGAACAAACATCATGCGATACTTATAGTCACGGTCTTGATCATGGGTGCTGTAAATATTGCATTGGCACTACATATGTCCACTTTCCTTTATAAAACAAGCCCCTACTGACTAGTCAAAATACTTATCATTCTCTGCTGCAAATTCTATGTGTAGCACTTCCTTGGGTGTGCAGAGAAACATGAAGGAAACAAGCAGCACATACTCTGCCCATGAGACACATCTAATCTAATTCAAGTAAAGAATGAAGAAGAGCAAATGAAAATATGTAAGAAATCAATATAGCAGAAACATAAGAGCATATCTACAAATAATTTCAGATTTTTACCAGAAATTCTAGTGCTCGAGAAGCTGTACTTTCCTTGGCTTGAGCCACTATATTCCCCTCTTTCTAACTCTTTAACAATCTCTCCTCCAAGTGTGCATTCTCTGCTAATCTCGTTCATATTCACGATATCATCTTCTACCTCTACTTAGACTGAATAAGATGTCATCTGGAGTATCATGTTCAGTTTTAGGCACCACTAGTCAAGAAAGATATTGAGAAGCTAAAGCATGTCCAAAGGAGAGTAACCTGGATGATGAAAAGCCTTAAATCTATGTCATAGGAAGATCATTCAAAAGAGATGGGCATCTTTACCTGAAGAAGAGAAGATTCAGTAGAAACAATTGTGGTCCTCAAGTATTTGAAGGGTTTTCTTATAGAAGAGGGCTGACTTATTTTGTTTTTTCCCCAGAGAGCAGAACTAGGAGCAGTGGATAAAAGTTGAAAGAAAACAGATCTAGGTTTAATATCAAGAAGAAGAAAAAACTTCCTACCAACTGGAGTTGTTCAAAAGTAGAATGGTCTGCCTCAAGAGATCATGAATTCACCCTCCTTTGAGGTCTTCATTTGGAAGTTGGATGACCACTTGTTGGATTTCTTTTGCATGTGAGCTGAACTACATATATTCTGAAGTCCCTTCCAATTCTCAAATTCTGTGGTTCTATGAAAACTGTATGGCCCTAGCCTCTCTTTCTGGCCTCCAGACTGGCATCTCCAAATAACTCAAGGATGTCTTAATTCGGATGCCCCACAGACATTTCAAATTATACATATTCAAAGCCAAGTTATTTTCTCTCTCCTAAAATTTTGTTCCTTTTTCAAACAATTACCAAATTATAATAAATTCCCTTTGTCAATATTCTTGGCATTGGCTTCTCTGTCGTCTTCTCCTTCATCTCCTCCATCTTTGTCTTCTCTGTCTTCATCTTCATCATCTTATTCTTTTCTCCTCCTTTTTCTTCCTCTTCTCCCTCCTCCCAACTATCATCACCTTGTTCAAGCTTCCATTATCACTAGTTTAAACTACTGTAATAGTCTTTTTTTTTTTAAAGCAATCGGGGTTAAGTAACTTGCTTAAGGTTACACGGCCAGTTATTATTTCTGGGTGTGGTGCTGAGTACCGTGTTTCCCTGATAATAAGACCTATCCCGAAAATAAGCCCTCCCCTTACTGTGTAAGATTCCTCTAAAATAAGCCCTCCCCCGAAAATAAGCCCTATTGAGATTGCTACTGTAGTGAAGATGATCCCCTGCGCTACACGCTACACGCTACATTATGGTACCCTCTGTATGCACCTTCCCCCCCCCCCCCGGTGAAACGCACGCCACGCTCCGAGCTGCATCCAATCAGAGCTGCAGCAGTGAGCACGTCATCCTGTTCTTTATTGAATTCATTATTGAATAAAGGTACGTTTTTTTGTTCGCATTTACCTGTTTATTAAAATTGCTGTCAATGTTCATTAAAATAAGCCCTCCCCTGAAAATATGCCCTCTGGTGTTTTTCTGTCCAAAAAAATTAATAAGACAGTGTCTTATTATCGGGGAACACGGTATCTGAGCCCAGATTTGATCCAGGTCATCCCAACACTGGAGCTGGTGCTGTTACTCGCTGAGCCACCTGGCCGCCCCTAAGCAATTGGGGTTAAGTAACTTGCTCAAGGTTACACTGCCAGGTGTTTCTGGGTGGGTGCTAAGTGTCTGAGCTCGGGATTCGATCTCCAGGTTTTCTCAACACTGCAGCCGGTGCTCTTACTCGCTGTGCTACCTGGCCACCCTGTAATAGTCTTCTAATGAACATTCTCACCAACATTGCCTTCTCTCCTAACTATCCATCATATATCAGTCACTCATCTCCACTATATATAATTTTGATCATGTCACTACTCTGCACAAATTTTTCCATGGTCCCAATTACCTACTAGATTCCCATAAGGCTCGGTTCAACCATGACCTCTTGTTTGAAATCCTCTTTGAATCCTCTCTACTGCTACGATTTCCCTCCCAAATTACCTTGTTTTTATTTTGTACATATTTATATGAGTATACATTATTAACTCTGATAGAATATGAACTCCTTGGAGGCAGGGACTATTTAATTTCTGTCTTTGTATACCCAGAGCTAGTACAGAAGGTACTGAATAAATACTTTTTGAATGATTCCTTAGTTCAAACTCCTTTTCTTCCACCATCTGGATCTGCCTTGCTTTTCCAGATTATCTGGATATATCTCATGCTGTTCTCCTTTACTTCATGTTCCAAGAAAACTGAACTACTCCCCATTACCCATTCACATCCTACTTTCTTATCTCTGGATCTCAAGTTACAGTCATAGTGCTACCCATTCCTGAAATGACCTGCTTCTCTGCCTGTTGAATTCCTATTCATTATTTAAAGTTCAACTCATTGAATTCAACTCAATGAATTCAACTCATTGAATTCCTATTCATTATTTAAAGTTCAACTCCTTTAGGAAATATTTCCTGATCAATCAAATAGAAAGAATTTATCAAATGTTTATTATGTATCAGGTATTATATGAAGTTAGGAAAACTAAAGTGAAAATCCTTGCCCTAAAGGAACTTAACTTCCAGTATTATGTATGAATTATATCTTCTCTTTTGCTCTTATAATTGCTTACATTATAATATTTTATCTTCTAACTGCTTTGTATGTACATATAAACACATACATGTATCTGTGTATATGTACGTGCATATTATATGTATATAGTATTTGCCCCCTGCACTAAAAGCTTCAAGTAATCCCTCCTGATTAGAAATTTTCTTATCTAAACTTTGTTCCATATCCACGGTCTAGAATAGTATTCTGTATAAAACAAGTGCCTAATAAATGTTTATTTTAAATGGAATGGAAAGAAATATTTCTTTAAGGAGGTGTCTTAGTGTCTTTTTCCATCAATACAAATGAACAATTTTTTAAAACCCTTGATGTATTCCTATTTTAGTACACAATTATATATATTCTAATAATAATGGCTAGCATTTATATAATGTTTTAATGTTTTCAAGGCATTTTACAAATATTATCTCATTTGATCCTCACAACCACCATGGGAAGTAGGTGTTATTATTTCCCCATGTTACAGATGAGGAAACTGAGGCAGGTAATGATTAAGTGACTTGCCAAGCAGAGCTAGTAAGTGTGAAACCACAGCTAATTAATGTCTGAGACCAGATTTGAAGTGAGATCTTGACTCCAGGACTAGTGCTTTATTCACTGTACCTAAGTATTTATAAGGTTGGATGAACTTAAGATTGACTATATATATATATATATATATATATATCAATCATGATAAAATAAAATTTTGTAAGGCATCATGGAGGCAAAATTCTTCCTTTGCCTTTACTGAATGCAATAGTTAAAGTAATACTTTATTATTATTATTATCATTTTAAAAGCTGCCATATCCTAGAATGTGTCATCTGGATGATATTGGGAGATAACAAAGTAGTACTCTAGAGAAATGTTCGCTCTTCATTTATTTGAAGTATAGGAATTTAAGTTTTAAGGCTCACCATATGTTAACAATGCTTTCATTGTTAACACTTCTAATACAATGGATTCCCTAAATGCCTTCCTAATGCCTTCATATGAATGGAGGCTTACTAGTGATAATCTTATTTAAATTAAATATATGTTTTCATGGTTTTACAAAGCTCCAGATGTTTGACTTCCTGTGGCCAAAAATAGACTATATTTTCTCTTCAATATCACATACTTCTTATGCTTACTATGTGCACATTTTAAAAAACAGCTTTTGAGAAAGATGAAAAAAAATATTACTTTCAGGTTCTAACAATTTTTAAAATTTTAGGGAAAAGGTATAGTGACCATGACTGTAATCCCTCCATCTGGGGAGCAGAGGCTAGTGGATCACTTAAGCTGGGGAATTTGTGGCACCAAGATGGTGATCTTCTGGGAGATGACCCAGGATGCTTGAGGAAGAGCAAACTACCCTAGGCCAGAAATGGAACAGGGCAAAGCTTTTGTGCTGATTAGGTATGGGATTACTTCTAGTTTTAAGTAAGACAGAGAAGCCCAATCTTAAAAACAAAAGAAAAAAGCTTTAGGGAAAACAGAATTAGAAAGTGTTCTAATTTATCTAGGTAAAACTTCTCAGTAATTCTCAGTATTAAATTGTTACTCTAAGTTGTAAAACTATTTAGAGAAACTACATAGGTTTAATTTTTTTATCTGTTTACAATATTCTTAACCTTCTTTAAGGAATCCTACTCCCCTGCCTATTATATTTTTCTGTCAGGAAAATGTTATTACAAGTTTCCCATTGTCTTTTTGATTCTTACAAGTGTCCAAAACAGCATCTTTATTCTCTTTGGGCTCATTCTCTTGAGAAAACCATTGCACATCTCTTTTCTCAGTTTCCTCATATATGAAATCAAGAGGTTGATCCCTTACAAGGTTCCACAGCATTAACATCCTATTCTTTTCTAATCCTTATTTTATTTTCTTCTATTTGATTCTTTATGATGTAAATAAATCCTACACACCTCCATCATACCTCTTATTTATATGTGTTACAACACACTAATCTGACCCCATATATTCTTTCACCACAACCATAAATGGTACATGAAATATGTATGTTGGGTTTAGACATGTGATTTGAGCTATGTGTTAGAAATCCCAGTGTGAAAGTCTTCCCCTACAGATGCAGACTGGCAACTTGCCTATAATTGATACTTGGAGAGTTGACTGAGACCCCAAGGAGTTAAATAATTTTTTTTAAAGCAATTGTAGCTAAGTAACTTGCTTAAGTTTACACGGCCAGTTCTTTTTTGTGTGGGTGCTAAGTATCTGAGGCCGGAACCGATCCTGGGTCCTCCCAACTCTGGGGCCAGAGCTCTTACTGCACCACCTAGCCTCCCCGAGTTAAATAATTTGCACATGGTCATGCAGTAACAATCCAGCAGAAGGAGGACTTCAGATCAGGTTTTCCTGATTCTAAGGCTGGCACTTCATCAACTACTCCATGCTGCCTCTCTTACATCAACATATAACATTTCTAAATAGCATTTATCTGCATGATATTTGGAATATGTATGGAATGTGACTGCATTGCTTTGGGGTGGAGTTCATAGTCCTTCTCTAGGTATCAAGGCTTCACTTTGATCATCTGAAATAGCTATCATTTCTTCATAGTGGTTACTCTACTGCAAACTATAACCCTGAGTTTCTGGGGACAAAAAAAATTAGTGACCAGAAAAGGTCTTTGCATTACATACATACATACATCTGCATTATTTGTATGTGTGTGTATGTATGCATGTATCTATGTATCTATGTATGTATGTATGTATCTATCTATCTATCTATCTATCTATCTATCTATCTATCTATCTATCTATCTATCTATCTATCTATCTATCTAGTGTATATATAGGGCAGCTAGATGCCATGGTTGATAGAGGGCCAGGTTCAAAGTTGAGAATACTCATCTTCTTGAATTCAGATCTGGCCTCAGACACTAGCTGTGTGATCCTGGGCAAGTCACTTAACCCTGTTGCCTCAGTTTCCTTGCTTTAAAATCAGCAGGAGAAGGAAATGGCAAACTACTACAATACCTTTGCTAAGAAAATCCCAAATGGGGTTTTGAAGAGTCAGACATGACTGAACAAACAACATAAAGTGTGAAAGTGTGTGTATGTATATGTATGTGTATGTGTATATTTCTGTTTGTGTATTTGTGTAAAGTATTGTCTGATATGAAGGCACCCTGAATCATGAACTAGGACATTGTGCTCTATAGGAAGTGAGTTACAATGAGGTGATGGAAAAGGGAAGAAAAATTAAGCCTCAAGTATTGGGGAATAAATTTGTATATTTGTGATTATGTCTTTTGAAGTAAATATTCCTTTGTAAAAGGAAATTTGTTTTTTTTTCTCTAAACAATTGGGGTTAAGTAACTTGCTCAAGGTTACACGGCCAGTTATTATTTCTGGGTGTGGTGCTGAGTATCTGAGCCCGGATTTGATCCAGGTCATTCCAACACTGGAGCCACTGGAGCCGATGCTCTTACTCGCTGAGCCACCTGGCTGCCCCTAAGCAATGGGGGTTAAGTAACTTGCTCAAGGTTACACGGCCAGGTGTTTCTGGGTGGGTGCTAAGTGTCTGAGCCCGGGATTCGATCTCCAGGTGTTCTCAACACTGGAGCCGGTGCTTTTACTCGCTGTGCTACCTGGCCGCCCCTGTAAAAGAAAATTTGTTAATGGTTAAATAGAAGTGGGGATGAGGGAGGGTGGGGGGACATGTCCACTTTGGGAAACAGCATCAGTGGGAGCTGTAGTGATTGGCAGAGAGTCTAGATACCTCAAAACCCCCTTAATTATACCAAAGAATCCTACAGGATGCGTGAAATGTAACATATTTGACCTTCAGGCAGCACAACTAGGGTAGTCAGTGTTATATATATGCACATACATGTAGATAATATATAAATATGTGTATATAGATATACATATGTATGTTCACATATAAATATAATTCCTATTTTTCTTTCTGAATTTCCCAGTTGGAATAAATGAAGAGATCACAGTGACACACAACGTCATAAATTCACAAACAGTGAATATGTGTGCATATGTGTATGCATACACATGTACATATCACTGGATCCATGTAGAAAGCCTTTCCAATTTGGCAAAGATCTACCATGACTTGGTCTATTCACAGCCTTTGAAAATCTAAGATCACCTCAGCACCATGCTGAAGTACAAGAGTAGTGGTTTCAGGGTAGATGGCATTAATTCTAGCACATAATTTGCCTGTGTGCCTCCCTAACCTTGGTATGTATTTGACAGAACCAGACAGACAAGATTAACTTGGAAGAAAAAAGCATTAGCCTAGAAGGCAAGAAACCTGAGCTCTTTTTCTAGTTCTGTGCCCTAACTCTGTGACCATTAGAAATTCAATTAAGCATTTCTAGTCATAGCTTCTGTATTTTAAAAAATGAAGGGATTGAACTAGGTGATTCCTAACATTTCTTCAAGTTCAGTTATTTGATTCTCTAAAATGCGATTCTGCTGGGCCTCTGCAATTCCTTATAACTCTGAGATTCTCTGATTCTTGGGAAAAGACAAACCTATTCTAGGACATATCAACAAATATTAGAGCTGTAAGGGACCATATAGATTATTTAGTACAACTACTCTATTTCACAAATGAGGACACAGAAGAGTCACCAAGCTGTCTCCTATGACAAACAGGTGAGGCACAGGTACCCTAGTTGAGAAAGATGTAAGCTGTAATGAATCCTAAAAAGTAATAGTTTAAAAAAAAGTCTGAGTTTCAAGCATTGGCTACATTTATTCAGAAAAAGTAGTTGCAGAAAGCACAGAAATAATCTAGCATTTGTAACTCTCAACAGACACCTTGTCTTTTAGAATCTTCCCTATCTGACAAGGACTCCTTAAAACTCAGATTAATCATTCTAGAATGCATACAAGTACCTGTACTCAGTCCAAATATTCCCCATGCATAAGTTCATAGTGAGAACTATTTCACCCAGAAAATGTTTAGTTTAAAAAGCTCAGATACTATTTTATATGAACTTTGCTGATGAAGCCTTGTGTTGTTCACTCATTTCAGTCATGCCTGACTCTTCATGACCTCATTTGGGGTTTTCTTGGCAAAGATACCGGAGTGGTTTGCCATTCCCTTCTCCAGCTCATTTTACAGATGAGGAAATGGAGGCAAAAAGGGTTTGCCCAAGGTTCACACAGCTAGTAAATATCTAAAGCTGTATTTGAACTCAGAGTCTTCCTGACTCCAGGCCCAACACTCTGTCCACTGTGCCACCAAGACTCTCCCATTTACAAATCTCAATCTACCTCCTAGTTCCAACCTGAAAATCCTTCTGTTTCTGTGTCTCCCAGCTAGAGTAAATGAAGAGAGCACAGTGACATTGAAGTAAGATTAAATTATGGATAATGGAGAAATGCAATTTCTATAATTTCTATGACTCATAGCTGTCCTGCTTAACTAGCATTGCATTCCACAGACCAAGCATGAGGAATGAAAAAAAAAGTTGCATATGCTTTAGGAAAAAGAGGCAAAGAATTCATTAAATTATTTTATTTTTACAGATTTTGGTCCTAACCTAGCTAAACTACTGGCATATAACTTTGTCCATAGAAACAGAGTAGTAATAGGTCCCCTAGCATAGCCAGTCATTTATCTCTGCCTCTTAGATTGTCAATGACAGAGATCTTTATGTTAGTGGGGTAAGTAGCCCACAATGCCTTCAGAAGACAATTCTTGTATACTTTCTAAAGTGATAATCAATGTTACTTTATGGTAATGGGCATCATGTCTGGATAACAGTTCATGTGTGCAAGATTTCAGATTTTATTGGACTGTAATCTTAATATGAATCAGTCATACAAAATATGTGTGTGTAACAGTGATTCCTGTGTTTGTAAGTACTATGTTTCTAGCTTCTCTTGATTTCAAAGACTCATCATGTTAAGTAAGAGTGCTAAGAACTTGGCAGTTTCATCTACTTCACTTCCCAAATTCATGCAGCTAAACAACACAGGAACATTTCTATCTTACTTTAAAGAATTTGTGGGAATTTTTTAACTTCTCACTATAACTCACTTTATGTTTGGCATTTCTTACATGCCATCACCCCCATTCCTCCCCTCTCCCCCCAAAAAAAAACCTGTTCAAAATATTTCTTGTGTCTCTTCCAGTCCATTTCTTTTTATTCTCTTGAGATAGAGCACAGCTGGCCATTGTTCTCTGTATAATAATCGTCCTCCATCACTTGAATACCATTACTTAGTCATTCCTCAGTGTTCTTTTATCCAAGATAAATACTTCTCATTTCATTTAAGTTCATGGTAGTCCTGCTGGTGGAAATATTTTGTGGTGGTCTTTTTGGACCTGTCCCCATAGGATGTTCCAGGAATAAGATTTCAAAATATGGCATAAAGCCATTTTACTTTGTTCTTCAATCCAGATAGCCAAGCAGGCCTGGATCCGGTTCATATTTGGGTGGGAAACTGTAAGGAATGTCTGGGGGCAGGACTCTTCCCAATGAGTCAATGCTGAACCAATGACCTAGTGAGGTGTTAACTATGAAGTTGTGTACGCCATGTCTCAGATGAATGGGGAGAACAGGGGTCAGGAACACTTGTAGTCATTAAGTACCCCATGACACATTTTCTAAGAACAAAAGTTTGAGCCCAGGTGTTCTGGCAAAAAAGTAAGAATGACTGTGTTCGGCTGGACCTTAAAACTCCTCTTCATTTCTATTGGACCAGTTTTAACCTATGCATTTGTACAATACTATTTAGTTAAAACCCTTCCCTGAGAATTGGCCGTTTTTCAATTGCAGTGTGAAGCTTATACAGTAGATTCATTTGTTTCTGGGGGTGCACAGGGATTCTACAGGATGAACAATAATTGTAATAATTCAAATACAATATAAATTATTATTGCTAAATGTTTGGCTTGTCATGGTTTGGGTATGTGTGGGAAATGATGACAGTGTCTCATGCTTTGTTAAGAGCATACTTCCCATGACTGTCTGCCTAGGTTAGATGTTGAACATACATTTGCTTCTGTTTTTGAAAGGCAGGGATATGCCAAACTGCCAAAACTTAGTCTTTGGGGACTATAAATATTTTTAAGTTATCTATGGATTAAAAGCACAGTTGTTGGATAGCATTATGATCATAGTGTCTGCTACTTTGAGGTTGAAAACCAGACGAGTGATAACTCTGCATTTTCATTTAGATCATTACAACTGACTTCCCCAGGTTTCCAATTCCAAAGGAGAGGGGGAGAAACCAGGCAGTATTTCTCCAAGTTAAATGGAAGTAGAGTATGTATCTCTTTCTTATTCTACACATATAAACATGTGTAGTGCTTTGTTTTCCTAGAAAATTCACAAACAGAGTTGTTAGGAGGTAAGCATTTTTATAGCCTTTAAAGTCCCATATAGATGTGTTCTCAGTATTAATATGCTGAAACTTCCTCCTATGTCAATCAGTAAACACTTATTAAGTGACCTCTATGTACCAAGCACTGTGCTAAGCAACCAAGTTATAAACAAGTAAAAAGATAGTCCCTACCTTCAAGGAGCTCTCAATCTAATGGGGGAGATAAAAATGAATTCTATGTCATAAACAAAATAGAAGTTCACTTATAAAAAGCAAGCAGGTTAAAGGGCATGAGCCAATGGCCCTGGCAGCCTCAAACAGAAGAATGGAGCCTTTCCCACCTTCAAAAAGGCAATGATCAAGTCCATTAATCTGCCCTCCACCTTAATGCTCCCTCTTGATAGAAATTCCCCAAACAAAAGAACTTAGTACAGTAAACCTATCCTGATTTGGGGTCTCCATAACTAAGGGTTACACAAATCATTTATATTATTAACATTGTGACACTTGATAAACGCTTAAGTGCTAGAGGCCCAGATAAAAATAAAGCAAGCCTAAGATAAATGGTATAAATCAATTTATACACCTATACTAAAATATCTAAAAACTGCCTTAATCAGTAAACACTTACCACCTTTTCAAGCAGGTAGATTTAAGAGCCAATGGCAAAAAATATCACAACCAGCAAAGCTAAGCATAATCCCTAATGGAAAAAAATGGATATTTGATGAATTGTCAGATTTTCAGGATTTTGTTAAAAAAAAAAAAACACCTGAACTTAATAGAAGATTTAACATACAAGAACCAAGAGAAATAAGAAGTCCATACCAAAGACTAATTACAAGGGACACTCGATGAGGACAGACTGTTTACCTTTTATGTATATAAAATGTAAAACATATATCTAAGATTGTTATTAGCAATTGGATAGTTCGTAAGAAAGACTGGGATAGACATGAGTATGATGATTTTTAAAAGTAAAACCATTTAGAAGTAGCTAAAAAGAATAATTATCTTATATAGATGAGGTGTGAGAGGAAGAACTGACACAGAGGAATTAGATGGGTGAGGAGGGCTGGTAGTTCTGAAAACCTACTTTCATCAAGAATGGGTTCAAGAGGGAACAATACATACATACATACATACATATACATATGTATAAAAATCTTCTAAATTAGGAAAGAAATAAAACACTAAGGGGATGGGAGGGGGAGAGGATAAGGGAAGGATCTTTAGAGGGGAGAGAGGTGATAGGTTAAAGGAGGGTATGGAAGGGTGTTTAGATTAATGAAAATGGAAGAATAAGAGAAGGATTCTTGGAGCTGGGGTAGGTTAAGTAATAAGAGGGCAAAGTAGCAGGTGGAAGTAAAGTACAGGAGTCAAGAAGGATAGGAAATAAGAAATACATGCAAACATAAAATAAAGATCAGGAGTAGAATTTGTTAGGGAAAAAAGGAGCAGGGAAGAGTGAATCAAAAGAGAAAATATGGAAACTACAGGATGTGTCAGCCATATTTGTTAATGTTGTTTTGGACTATTTAAAACAACTAGACACTATAAGGTGGGAATATTACTGTGCTGTAGTAAATGATGAGTTGGTGAACTTAGAAAAATATGGAAACATTTGGACTTACAAAGGAAGAGGTTATTCCACCCTCAGAGAAACAGAGGATAAGTATAGTACAATCTTACATAGATGCATATGAATATATATGTCTATATATGACTGTGATTACTGATATCTATGTATATGTATATATGGGTGTTTATGTATATCGTGTGTGCATATGGCCTATATATGTACGTGCATATATGTGTGTACATATGCACATATGTGTATATCCATGCTTAATTGTAGCCTGGGGGAGAAGGGAGGAAAAAAGAAAATTTATAAAGAAGCAAAGATGGACAACTCTCAACACAATGCATAGTATTATATAGGCTTTCTTGAAATGGAAATTTATTTAATTTCATAAATTTGAAATTCATAATTTGAATTGGAATTTGAACTTCATAAATTTGTAATTTATTTGAATCCTCTCATGCTCTGCAGCATGTCAATGCTTTTTCTTTTCTTATTTTGAATTATTTTAGTTTCAGTATTTAAGTTTGTTTCTCCTTTCTTATGCTGTATTTAAGCTTAAAATTAAAAAATTACAAAAAAGATTGTAAGCTTCTTAATAGAAGCATCTGTCGTTCTTTTCCATATTTATGTGTTGCCTAATTATTATTATATTATCCAATAATATATAATCCAATGTTTAGTACAGGGTTAATAAATGTTTATTGACTAACTGAAACAGACTTTTGCAAATTATATTCCATAGTAGATCACATTTTTTGTTGTTGTTGTTATTGTTCAGTCATTTCACTCATGTCCAACTCTTCATGACCCAATTTAGGGTTTTCTAGGCAAAGATACTAGAGTGATTTGCCATTTCCTTCTCCAATTCATTTTAAAGATAAGGACCTGAGGCATACAGGGTTAGGTGACTTACCCAGGGTCACACAGCACATATCTGAGGCCAAATTTGAACTCAGGAAGATGAGTCTTCCTGAATCCAGGTCTAGTGCTCTATCCACTGTGCCACCAAGAAGGCAATTACATCTTTACCATCATGTTGACTACAAAAAGGATTTTATTTGATTAAGCAAATTATTATCTTTTAGGCTCTCCTCCAACAGTGTGTCTCCCATATATGGGACAAAATTATACATGACTCACGTGAAAAAGCATTTATTGAGGAGATCCACAAAGATGTGGAGTAGGACAAAGCAGCAAGGCCTAGCTTTCCCCTCAGCTGCTACAACAAATATCTGAGAGAAATTCCAGACCAAGTAGTAGTTGGGAAACCAAAAAGAGAGAATATACAAATTCAGTCCACTGGCAAACAATCAGAGCAGGATCTGTGAAATAGGTACAGATGTACAGCTCTGTAAATTTGACAGAGGGGCTGGGTCCAGAGGAGAGGTGGGCCTCTAGACTAGTGTAGACCAGCATTACATAAGTATCTTTATTGTTCTGACTTGACCGTTCTACTTGGATTTGCCCCAGGTGTGAATGGACTGAGGATGGGCTGTAGGACCAGGGGTCAACCTATAGCTCTATCTGAAACTGTACAACTTACAGCTAGCAGCCTGGGGCTAGGGCTAGTGACTGTCTATTGGCGCTTCACTCAGGGTCAAGTGTGTAACTGTACTGCATAAATCCAAATGGGTCTGGAGCCTGGAAGTCAAAATCAACAGGGATTTGTTTGCGGCGCCCCAGCTTGACATAGCCTTGAACATAGTACTCACTATTCAGTGGCAGGACCCCTAAAAATGCAGAACCTGAAATTCCCTCTAGAAATGTGCAAAAAAAAATATGCAGAGCTTGGGTCTATGCAAATTCCCAGTTTGGGAAGTAAGGCTGGAAAAATGAGTATACATAAAGAGATTCCCACAATTAAGAGCTACTGTGTTGAAAAGGACACCAAAGATACAGATTTAGAAGAGGAGAATAATTCTGAATCATCAATGAAAAAAATTTCAAAGGAAAATATGGTTTGGCCACAAGGTCAACTAGAATTCCTGAAAGAAATAAAGCATGAATTTAAAATATTAAAAGTTAATGAAAATATTGGATGAAATAATTGAAAAAGGAGAGATTTGGAGGAAAGACTTGAAAGAAGAATAAACATGCTAGCAAAAAAAAAAAGTGCAGAACCTTACCCCAGTAACAGAATTCTTAAAAATTCTAATAGAACAAATGGACTTAATAACTCCAGGAGACGATAAAAAATATTAAAATAAAATTGTAAAGAACTTAAAAATAGAAGAATATGTAACATATCTCATACAAATAGCTACTGACCTGGAACAAAAAAGATCAAGGACAAATAATTTAACAATCACTGGACTACCTGAAAGACATGACAAAAAAAAAGAACTTGTATATCATATTCCCCCAAAATACTATGAAAGGAAAACTATCCACACTAATTATAACCAGAGGGCAAAGTGAAAATGGAAAATGGAAAAATCCACCTGTGACATGCTGGAAAAGATCCCAAAATGAAGACTCTTAGTAATATCATAGCCAAAATCCAGAACTTCAAAGTCAAAGAAAAAATAGTGGAAGTGGCCATAAAAAAAGAATTCAAAAATTGTGGAGTCACAAAAATTATAGTTAAGATTATATAAGATTTAGAAGCATTAAGGAACACAGGCTTACAATTAAGAGTAACCTACCAAGGAAAATTGGGGGACTTAACCTGAAGAGGGAAAATAGATCTCTAAAAGAGAACTTTCAAGCATTTTGGATGAAAAGATGAGAGTAGAAACTTTTATATCCAGAGAAATCAACAAAAACATAAAAAGGAAAATATGAATAAGCAATTGGAAGATATTAATCAAGGATAAATTGTTTACATTATTACATATGTTACAAAGAATTCAAGTTTACTCTCATAAACTAATGATACCAAAGATCATTGAGGGAATTAAGTAAGACAGAGGGTCTATGAATGATTTTGTTATATAAGGAAGAGAAGGAAAAAGGAATACATTAGGGGAAGAAAGAATGGAAATTATTAAAATTCCTTATACTGATTAAAATTATGCTGTAATAGGGACAACTTTGTTCAACCAGTGTATTAAATATGGAGCAAGATGAAAAGCAGGAAGATATATATTTGCTAAAGGTCTTCACTTCTCTCATAAAGGAGATCAGTACAGAAGGATGTCCTCCAGAAGTTTCTGTTTTAAGATGATGCCACATACTGATAACATCCATTTCTAGAACATTGCAAAGCCTCCTAAATGAGATTCATAATCACTCAGAAGAATTCAGCCTAACTTCACACAGGGAAATTAAGTTCATGTAGAGATCCTATTGTCCAAATTAGCTTAACCACCATATTCCATACTAACCTTGTTCTTTCTCTATTCTATAATGTTCTTTACTCTATTTCCTAAGCAAGGAAAAAAACAAACACTATCCAGTCTGTCAAAACTTTCAAAGCCCAGCTAAAACTCTGCTGTCTCTGTGGAACCTTCCTGGTCTCCTCCAGCCTACAATAATCTCTCCATTTTCATAACTTTGATGGATTTTATGGCCAAAGTTATTCATGTGGCACTTTTCATATACTGCCTTGTATTAATACTAAATTTTTCAAGCGTACACACCTCACCAACATTACCTGCAGCCATATTATGAATTCTTTGAGAGCACGGACTGTAACTTCTATTTATTTCCTTCACTATGAATATGCAAAGCACATAGACAGTGCCCATTAAATATTTACAGATTGATCATAGGGTCATAAATTTTGAATTGTCAGGGATATTTAGAGACTATAGAATGTAAACTTCTTCATTTTATAGGGAAAAAAAGTCGAGACACATAGAGGTTAAGTGACCTGCCCAGGGTCACACAGTTCTTATCAAAAGTAGAATTTAAAACCAAGTCTTCTTTGTTTCAAGTTCACCAAGATTCACTATACCACCTACTTGCTTGATGTAAAATAAATTCTACAATTTATAGGAAAACAAGGTTTTAAAAAAAGTTATCAACATTTGTACAGTATCTTCAGAATTTTAAATTGAGTTGTTAAATTGAGTTGTATATGTCTTTAAAACATCTTCTTAATGCCATTTTAACAATATAAAAGTTCAATGGATTTGGAATCAGGGGATCTGGATTCAATTTTAGCTGTGCCACTTATTTGGTGACTTTAGGTAAGCCACCTAACTTCTCTGAGCCTTGAGTTTCCTCACCTTTTAAATTAGGAAGTCAAATAATATGGTCTTCAAGGTCCCTTCTACCTCGAAACCTATGATCCATTGATCTTGTCAAAAAAAAAAGTTCAGACTATATTAAAGATCTGAATATCACTATTATCTGAAGTGATACCTACAAATAAAAAAGTACACCACCTATACCCACTAGAATGTACTATTCTTTAAACTGCCCACTATATGTTATGTGGCTTTTTTAAGCTTTTTTTTTTAAGACAATGGGTCTTATGAGAAGTTGTAACATGATAAACAAATTTGGCAATATTCTTAGGATAGGAAAAGAACTGTTAGCCTCTCTATTTATCATTGGTTCAGAAATCAATTTGTAGGAGGAATTGTCCTTATTTGACCGAAAAGTCCTGAAAATCTAAAAACTAAAAAGAAGATAGATTATTTTGAGTTCTGTTCCTTTCAAAGGAGAGAGCAAAAATGTTAGTAGAAAGAACAATGAAATAACTAATTCAAAATAACAAGAAATAAAAAAAATAACTGGTTTCAGGTTATATCATATAAAGGTAACTAAGGCTTTTAGCCAAGCATGAGGAGTTTTCTGTGTTACAGCATTTTCAGAGGGAGATAGGATTCCTAATTGGTGGAGAGAATGCTGACATTATGCTATGGTCTTATCTGAGGGGAAGAGTTGGTGCCACAGCTGCTTTGGCGATAATTATCCATGGTTCCTCTAGACACTCTAGGGGAAAATTGAAAGACTTTAGAAGCTGCATTTAGGGGAAGCCAACTCCTTGACATATTCTTCAATAATGCTTCTGTAGAGATTTTGGATATAAAATTTCTCCCTGAGCAGAATCAAAATCTCTCTCTTGGTTTTAGTTGAGATCTCATCTTGCTCCCAGCAAAGAGTTCATTCACTTTTTTAGGGTTTTTTTTTTTGCCTTTTAGAGGGGGGAAGGCAGGGCAATTGGGGTTAAGTGACTTGCCCAAGGCCACACGGCTAGTAAGTGTTAAGTGTCTGAGGCTGGATTTGAACTCAGGTCCTCCTGACTCCAGGGTTGGTGCTCTATTCACTGATCCACTTTGCTGCCCCTTTTTTGTATTTTATAATATATTCTAACATGTGTACGTTATATTTATACTTATCTATACATAAGGTATACATATATAACCTCCAATTTTTGTTTGCTGTTTACTTCTATAAACATATTTGCTCACTATTCAATATGTATAATGAACTTTGTGCAAGCTTGGGGTCAGCCTCCCCACATTAAAATGATTAGCTTCCAAGGAAATAGTTTAGGGTCTGGTACCTAGACCATCAATAATTGAGGGAGAATGTATCTAGTCATATACTTTAATCCAGTAACCCTCACAGAACCTGCAGAAATTATCATTTAGTCTCAGCTCTTCTCTTCTTCTCCTAATATCCCTTGGAGAGGTGTTGGTTAGAACACAGATCACATCTATCCATACCTGCTCATGATCCACCTCTATACAAGTTAGACAACCCATTTGGACATACATATCTTACACAGAAACACACACATCTCACATAAATTTTAATAGCAGAACTCCCTTTCTAATAGTGATTGGCTATTTTAGTTAGTTTTAAATTTCTAAACACCTAGAAACCAATTGGCAAGAGTAACAGAAAAGATAGCCAGGGATTGAAATTTACCATGAATATAATTATATATGTAAATGTATAAACATTAAAAGCACAGACACACACACAGATAGATAATCAGTAGTTGAATTTTTTTTCTTTTAGTTCTCTTCCAGACTAGAAATTTCATAAATCTAGAAGGAAAACTTTGCAAAAAAAAAAAAAGGTGGTTTTGGAATGTGGCTGCTTTTAGCACTTCCTTCTTTAGCAGAAAGAATTTCTACTAAAAGAGTTACTTGCACAGCTATGCTGGTTTGTTCAAGTCCTAGCAAGCGAAACACTTATTAAGTTTAGTACAGAATAGGAAACGTTAATGAGGGACTGATTTGTTCTTGCATCTGATGTCCAATTGGCCAAAATTCAATCACCTTTGAGACATTTTGTTTCATTAGGGTGTGATTGTGAGGTTCAGCTGATCAGGGGACTTGCTAAAACATAGTCAAAAAAGTTTTCTGTTTTATCTACCACAGGATGCACAGCTCTGTAATTGTACAAATGTTATCTATGCCTTCTAATTATGAAAGAAATGTGCATATAAAATAACACTGCCAAATATACATGTACATTAGCATTCAACATCACTGTCAATCATTAGTGTAAACTATATTTTTGCAGGGAGTAGTAATGAGTGAAGTTTATAAATTTTAAGTTCCAAAATGATAAATCTCAGTGTTCGGGCAAGAGAGTGGAATGGGAGTTCTCAAAGAACCCTGATCCTGTGCAGGAATAAATAAAAATCCATATGCTCCCTCAAAGAAAGAAATAAGTAAGAAGTGGGGGGGGGGGGGCAGAGAGGACCTAGTACAGAATTTCAAAAAAAAGAATACGTTTTCAAATTTAAAAATAAAAAAAGATAAAGACAAAATATGAGCAAGAAAAAAATCCAACATAATAAACAAATATTATGGATTAAAACATTCTGAAAACAAGGAACTAGTAGGGGTAAAATTGGCAAATTAGCAGCAAGCTAAGAAATAAAGTGGAATAAGCTATATAAAATAGAATAATAAGTATGTTAAAGGAAATTAAGAAGGATAAAATGCTGGCTTCTCTACTGAGAGATCTGTCAGTTAAAATAAAACAATAAAAATGATTTTTAAAAAGTCAGTGACATGGAAAATGCACTGGAAAATTTGAATAAATAAATGGAATCAATAAGAAATAAAATTCTCATGCTGGAAAAGCTGATCAGCAGGAATGTAAAAAGGTGCAGCAAAATAAGGTCAAAGGGCAACTAAACTGGGAAAATGATTATTAAAAAAAAACTTTACAAACCATGATAACAAAACTAAAAGATAGTAATCAAAAGTGCAAAGGGCTCCCTCCAAAGGTTGTGGCTAAGGCAGAATTACTACTTAAAAGGTCTATTATACTGGGGATTCCTATGATGTATGAGTTGGACTAGATGGTTTCTGAAATCTCTTCCAATTCTCCAATTCCAACATTCTATAATGGTTAGTTATTGTGAAAATAACTCAGCATTGACAGAACTTGACAAATGAATAGAGGGGCAAGGAAAAGTGGAAATTTGGAGATGCCTCTGCTATATTTTATCTTAGTAGAAAATATTATTATGAAAATGCATATTATGGTGGAGCACTTGGATTAAAAGTGGAAATACTTATATTGATATTTCAATCACTGAAATGATTTTTGACCATTGTAATGACAGATGACCTATCTTTCACCCGTACAATGTGTAAACATTTCTAGGAAGAAGTAAGAGTAAAATGGTTCAGGGAATAGGACTTTATTTCTAAACTTCCAAGAGTTGTCCCTCGACACTTGAGCCTGTCAACCACTGGTTCATTATACACTGATCTTTTTTTTTTTTTTTTTGGAAGGAAAATGACAGAGCTTAACTGAAAAAAGCTTAAGTGCCAGCTATGCATTTTAAGGACTTTTCAGCACTTGTAGCTGCCTAATTTTTTCAACTTTTGCTGTAAACTATCAGGCTAACCTAATGTTCCCACCACGGCCTATTCAACTGTAGAAGTTCCAATCCAGAGTGAAATTCAGGTCATCATATTATAATTGTTGTTCAGTTAAAATACAACCAAATGTAACTTGCTACTTCCCAAGATTTCAAACAGGTAATATTAAAAATGAAAAGCCTACACAAGCTCAACTTAATGCTACAGAATATTTTACAAATAGAAAAGTATCACAATCAGAGGGGTGAAATCCTGTTTAACAAAGTAAAGCCTGACTTTTATACTTGATCTGGCCTACACATTCTCATCTTCTTTTCTTTACTTCCTTTTTAAGTGACTCTATTTTCATTTTATTTATTACCACTTACAGTGACATCTATAACTGTGTTGTTAAGAGTTCGAATGAAATGTCTCCACCAAGGGGTGGCCAGGTGGCTCAGCGAGTAAGATTACTGGCTCCAGTGTTGGGATGACCTGGATCAAATCCGGGCTCAGATACTCAGCACCACACCCAGAAATAATAACTGGCCGTGTAACCTTGAGCAAGTTACTTAACTCCAATTGCTTAGGGGTGGCCAGGTGGCTCAGCGAGTAAGAGCACCAGCTCAAGTGTTGGGATGACCTGGATCAAATCCGGGCTCAGATACTCAGCACCACATCCAGAAATAATAACTGGTTGTGTAACCTTGAGCAAGTTACTTAACCCCAATTGCTTTAAAAAAAAAAAAAGTCTCCACCATCCCTGATGACAAAACATTTTATCATCAAAATCTCGCAGAGGCTTTTCCTCTTTCTCCTATTGTTGTCCTTCAAGTTTCATTCTTATTTTCTAGATAACCATGCTTAGGTGGATCCTTGCCAAACTTCCATCAAATTAATATATGGAAAGGGACATTTGCCTTGCCCATCAATCCCCATTTAGTTATTGTCACAGATCACCATTTTTGAAGGTACTTTCTTCCTCAAGTGACTGCCTCTATGTATCCTTATATGAAATATCTTTGCTCCCTCAGCTATGCTTCAAATTCTCTCTAATTGACTCTCCAACTCCTACATAAGCATCCCTTCTGGGCAAGTTTGGTCAGTGTGGAGTAGAAGAGATTAAAAAATAGCCCTTCCTCCCCAAGAGTTTAAATAGCTGTACTCTCCTCAGACTGATGACTTTCTTGAACCAAAAAACTCGGTAGCCAGTTGCCAAGATTATATATTCAGTACCTTTCCAGCTTGGTAGAACCTACAATAGCTTTCTTTCTCATAGCACAATCTTCAAGACTCCAGGGTAAGCTCCACATCACAATGAGGCATCTGAGAAGGTCTTAATGGAATCACTGTGATTTCAGCTCACTTATAAAGGGCTTTACAGTTTATAGGGTCCTTTCCTTACAATAACCTTGAGGGCAAGGGAACAGTGAAAGTATTAACTCCATTTTATAAAAGAGGAAATTGTCCAGGAAGTGAAAGAGTTGTCCTTGAACACAGATCTTCTGACTCCAGATTCAATGTTCTTTTTCTAGATCATTATCCCTCAACTTTCAGCCTAAGAATATTTAGTGTTTAATCTCTGTGATTGTGATGTTTATTCTCTTCAAGAGTATTACAATAGATCAACTATTTGATAATAATACTTTGGTGGATCCATGATTTTATTATTTTGATTTGTTTCACTGATGAAAATCACAACTTTCCTAACTTTTTCATCCTGTGTAATTCAAATCTGAATCTTTCCATAAATTCTTAGGAGAGGATTTACCCAACAGACTGAAGCATTTCCTCCAATTCTTTTGACATTGTGGAGATATCAATATGCTACCCAGTTGTTTATCAGTCACTTTTTCACTCTGGTTATATACAAGGCTGAGAGAATTATTATTTCTCTCCTACATTAATTGCCAATTATTGAATTAGGACAAAGATTCTTCCTCTTTTCTACTTCCTCATTCAGAAATTAGTTCCTGCCAGTTATTCTGGCAGCCTTTGAAGCCCCAGGCTGATAACAAAAGGGAAAACTCAGATCTGTTCAAAAGATAAAAGAAATTGATGGATTCTGGCCCATTGTGTTTTACTCAGACAGGTCTGGGGAAAAAAAATCAGATTCTCCCTTTTGTCTAAATTACTTAGATGGGGTGATATGGGTATAGATAAGTCTCTTTGACCAAGACTGAGTTATGAGAGCCACATCCCCCAGACCCTCATTAGAATAAGCCCATCTCTTATTATAATATTCATTTTTTCATTACCTGTTAACCAATCAGAGTTGATTACCACCCTCAGGAATATCCACTTTTCCAAGAGCATATAACTAACCACTGAGGGGGTTCCATGTGGGGTCTCTGGCATTCAAGAGTGTCACTGACCCATTTTATTGATTGTTTCTAGCATGATTAATGATTAATTACCCAGAAATTATGTCTCTCAAACTTTTTATATGTCACAAGACCACCTCATTTTCTATTTACATATATCCTTAATAATGTCTTTTAAGTCACTGCTATAACACAAGTCATTATTCAAAACAATGTACAATCTACTTATGCCCCCTCATGAGTCTTTACATTACCCTTTGGGGTACTCAGTTTTTATTCTTTGAGATCACAGTCTTCCTTGATTTTCAATCATATAGTATTCCTTGAGGGGTATTAGTATTAAAGGCATGGACTTTGAGGATGTTATGCAGTCTGGGCTCATTGAAAATTATAAAGGACTAATGATCATTAATGATGTTTGAAGAGATTTGCTGATGAATTGGTCTGCACATTTAGAGAGGAATAAATGGAGAGAGGAATAAATGGAAATTAGAGTAAAGCAGAGGAAGAACTTGAATAAATATGTGAAAGAGAATATGATTAAGAGAATAAAAAACAGGACTTGATCATAAAGAAAACTAGTGTTTCCTTACACAGAAAACTTTATGAAGAGAAGAGACTATCTGCTTTGGATAAATTACAAATTTACTTACCTAAATTCAGGTGATATTTCAGAATTGTTTTAGAACCCTTCGTCTATGAAGATTATGAACTGCTATCACAAGTGCACTTAAACTTAAGAATCAATGGTACCTTCTTTAGATTTCACCCTATTGGGGTGTGTGTGTGTGTGTGTGTGTGTGTGTGTGTGCAATGAAATTCTTTGTTTTGCAAAACCTCTTAGCTGTGAACATTCAGCTGTGGGAAAACATTGGGTCCTGCAAAAACCCTGCTAAAAAGTCTATCATATGATTTAAATCTGCTTGAACAACAAACTGCTGTCATGATTTATAATTTCATTTTTCTCTCTGCTCTTCAAGTGAACAAACCTGATAGAGCTCTGGATCTACTCTACACTCAAAACATCTTGACTTCTGCAAATCTTCCAATGACAATATCTCAACGCCATCATAAGACCGCCTTATGCTCTATTTTTGGACAAGGGTTTGTGGAGATCTAGAAAACAAACAGTAAAATAACAACAATCCCTCACTGGCCATATTCACAGTGAAACAAAGGTTGCCATGGAATATGATCCATAACCTCTTCCTTCCAGCAGAGGACATGAGATCATGTAAACAGAACTATAATCCTTTCACCTCCAGTTAGAAAGAGAAAGAGGAACAATGTCAGTAACAGATTAACCTTGGTCATCTAATAACAACTCTAAGAAAAGCAATCAAAGAAGTTTGCTAATTTAATGTTGAGTGGTTTCTCTGTCATTATTTTATTGCTTCTTAAAGTAATCCTTTTGTCTTATTCCCATATTATTTTTCTACTTTGAAATTATGAAAACCACAATAAATTTAATTTGGGTTCTAGAGAGGGAGAATCATCTCCCAAAGAAATAATTGTTTTTCTACAGAACACAGGCAGTCCATTCTAATTAATTTGTATTGACTACATACCTACAAAGTACATTGCACCAGTCAATAATTTGGACAGGAAAGTTACAAATTAACTATGTGAATGTCTGAATTTATAAAGGACATTTAAAGTATCTATGCTGTTCACATTGTTTTAGATGAAATTACCATATGGTTGCATTGAAAGCACCCATCTGCTTTATTATGAGTGTTAACCTTTCATCACTTTAATTGCAGTTCTTAGAAGGCCTCCAAGCATGTGTGTCCATTCATTATCAATTTTTAATCTTGCTTTGGCTTTATGACACAGAAACAGGATATATCTCATTTATATGGAACCAAATGGAAATAATAATCAGCATTTCTGTAACAAATGGAAAACCCTACAAACAAGGCAAAATTGAATATTCTTCTATTTAGTAAATGTTGAGCAACTACAATTTTAAATCCCTTTACATGCTGACATGACTCTTAAAGAAACTGATTAAAAAGAAATTCTCAAAGATCTTCTTCATACTTGTCTTAATAGAGAAGATATTATCCAAATATATATATATCCAAATGTCTACGGCTGAAATCTCCAAATGCAGTCTTCCTTATTAAGTATTGTCTGAAAGTACTTGGAAATATTATGCTATGCCAAACAAAGAGCAAGTTTCATTGAATAAGATAGAACATGCTGATGCCAAGGACCAAATGAAAGAATATGGTGTATGAAATGTAAAATAAAACTTTATCCAAATCAAATATTCAGAGATAGAAAAATTAGTTGCACACTTATATATCATCTTTAGAAAAATGTCAGTTCTCTAAGCTATAGAGAAACCTTGTTTTGTGGGTAGTTAGATGCTGGCTCATTTAAACAATGTAAAATTAATAAGATGACATATATACACACATATATGTATATATACACACATACACACATATTAAAGTGACCTTTATACCTTTGGATGCATATCCTTCAGCTTGGGACATTTTACTCATTCATTCATTCATATATTTTCTCTATAGATATAGAAATAGAGACCAAGATAGATATATCAATTATATAGACATAGAGATGTTAAAGATAGAGATGTATAAATATAGAAATCTATATAGAAATAGGTATTTGCATCTATACATTTATAGCATATATGTATATGCAAGGTGCTTCAAAAATCTGATAAGCTAATAAAACATAAAAGTTTTCATCTAGTAAAGTTTAAGACTATACTCAGACTTGGAGCACCTTGCATAGTGCTTTGGACCACAATTTTTCTATATGCATATAGAGAAATAGGGGAGAGAGAGAAACAAGATGAAATTTAATATGACTTAGTATTGAACCAAAAGTTGAACTATTTTTTTCAATAGATTTCTATTATAATTAGTAGAGGCCATCTATGAATTGTGTAAGGAGAACTTCTGCATTTTCTTCATATTTTTGTCATTCAGACATTTCTGTTAGGTCTGACTCTTTATGACCCCATTTGGGGTTTTCTTGGCAGAGATAATGGAGTCATTTTGACATTTCCTTCTCCAGCTCATTTTGCACATGAGGAGTTGAGGTAAATAGGGTTAAATGACTTGCCCAGGGTCACACAGATAGTAAGTGCCTGAGTTCAGGTTTGAACTCAGGAAGTCTTCAGGCCCTGCACTCCATCCACTGGGCCAATTAGCTGTCCCAGTAGCTTAGGACTGACAAATTTGAGATTTCCAGACAAATATCCTAATTAAAAATAACAGAACTTTGTAATTCGTGTTAGCATACAAGGATGCGAAAGTATTAAAAATGAATAAAAATTTAAGATTTTGTTATGTAAATACTTAGACCTATATATTACTTATTTAATTCCTGCATTGATATAGTTACTTCATGTAAAAAATGTATAAAAAATTCTAACTTAACAAAGTTAGAGTAAAATAAAACTATTAAAGTAAATTGGAGGGGCGGCCAGGTAGCACAGCAAGTAAGAGCACCGGCTCCAGTGTTGAGAAGACCTGGAGATCGAATCCCGGGCTCAGACACTTAGCACCCACCCAGAAACACCTGGCCGTGTAACCTTGAACAAGTTACTTAACCCTGATTGCTTAAAAATAAAAAATAAAGTAAATTAGATCTAGAAACAATAATTTATATGCTAACTTTATTAGAATTATAACCAGTAAGTGAACTAAGATAAAATATTTTTATCTTAATTATTAAGATTAACATTTTGTCTGTAATCTTTATAACACTGACTGATAGTCATAATTTTATGTAATTAAAAGTTTGTATTTGGAGTCCAACTTGTAATAATGGGTATTTCAGTTCTTTGTTGATTTCAACCATGCAGCAATGGCTTTATATTTTACTATTTTTATTTTATGGTAATATTTTAAGTACAGTCTCCTCCTTTTGTAATCAGCAAAATTGAAAAGGATATGACTAATCTGCTTCTAGTGGTTATTCAACAAATATATTACTTTTGCACAAAATAAATCTTTTTTTCATTAATAAGGACTTCACTGAAAGGCAGTGCCCAAAGTTACAGTGGTTAGAAGGCCAGTTTTGTGGGTAGGAATCTGTGTTTAAGTTTCTTGTCTATGACAATAATTGGGTGACCATGGACACATAATTTAAAATCTCAGTGTTCCTAGGTAACTCTCTGAAACTATAAATTACAACTGAGTTAATAAGCTGCTAATCTATATTGATAGAGGTAGTGTTCACACAATGAAATCAAAAGTTAAGGCCACTTTTCCCCATACCCCACCTTGTACACCTAAAATACAGACATCTACAGCAACTTATATAGATTGTAATTTCGATTTGTTTTTCTTAAGGTCTAAATCAAGACAGATGAGTGAACTGGTTCTTACATAGTTATATCAAAGTCAACAGTAAGATTAGATTTGAAGCTAGAAGCAACCTAAGATAGTCGAAGCTGACTATCTCAATGAAAAGAAGAGGTTGAGGTCAAAAAGGTTAAATGACCAGCCCATGTTCACTGAGGCAGTAAAGGACAGTGGCAGGATACTGCTCCATGGCATCAAGCAGATCTCATGTGATATAGGAGCCTTGCTGCGAATTGCTACTCAAATGATTCCAATCAAAATATCCCTGTGATAGCAAATGACTGATGCTCATTTACAAAACCAAATGAAACTAAAGGTGACAGTGCTGGACCCAAACATCACAGTCTTAGTTTAAAAGCAGTCACAGAAAGGACATGAAATTTTAGTTCACACTTTTTTAAAAATGGTAAATATGAAGACATATATGCCTTTTAAATGACTTCTTTATATAACAATACTATTTATGCAACACTTTCATCACAATGACTATTTTGAGGCAGGCCGTGCAAAGATTATCAACAATTATTATCATTAACTTATTAATAATAATATTTATAGCAGTCAACAAATATTTAGAAACTATTGCTATATTACACTGTATTTCTTTTACATTTATTATCTATTAAATATTTTGTAATTATATTATAACTAAATACATTTGCATTAAGATTTATATTATAATTGTATATAATTACATATTATATATAATTATAATTTATATTATGACATTAAATACATTTATATTATTAAGATTTATATTATAATTGTTAATAATATAAAGATTATTATTATTATTAAAGATCAATAATTATCATCTTTGGAAAGATGATGAAACATGCTCTGAGGAGATAATCTACTTAACCAAGATCACACAACTGGTATTTCCAACAGAACTCAAACTTATATCTTTTCAGTCCACTATGCCATAGTGACTCTAAATGAAAACCAGTGGGGAAATGCCATCACTTTCTCATAAGGCACACAGAACCCCCAGTGTCTATGACATCTACAATTTGATGGGGACTGTGTGGACAGACTTCCCATTTTCCTCTGGGGGGGGAAATCTCCACCTCTTCTATAGAGATGATTTCACTTTAGAGAGAAGTACCTTTAGGTACAAAGCTCAATAACCTAAGACTTCCCAAAAAGCTCTTCCAATAACAAGTAAGTCTGGGGCCAACCAAGTTCCACAGGATCTATGACAAATTTGGTGAAAGATTCTGTAGCCATATGGAAATCTAGAGGAAAGCTAAAAGTGAAAGATTTATTCATGCCCAAAGTAAAGCTGAAAAAGGAATTTTCTGTTTTATGAACTTTTAAAGGTCTATCGTATCATTTGAAAGATGAGGAGAGAAAATACATCTACCTCACAGTCCATAAAACATCTACTCATGCATTCTGGGAGAATAATAACATATTCCAGGTAGATTATAATAAAGAATATTTCATATTTTATATTTACACTACCTCTATATAGGAACAGCCATGAAATTTCTGGAGGTTCTGAAATTTGTCTTGCTATCCCTCGGTGTGGCTGAATATTTCATGGCTAATATGGACCAAAGAGAGCATTATTGTTCAGTTGTTTTCAGTAGTGAACAAATCATCGTGACCCAATTTGGGGTTTTCTTGGCAAAGATACTGGAGTAGTTTGTCATCTCCTTCTCCAACTCATTTTACAGATGAGGAAACTGAGATAATTGGGGTTAAGTGACTTACCTAAACTTGGTAAATATCTGAGGACATATTTGAACTCAGGTATTCCTGACTCCAGACCTAGCACTCTATTCACTGTGCCACCTAACTGCCCGTGAAAAAGAGTATATGCCAACCTAAAGTCCGTATTGGTTTCTAGCAAAAAGCTATGCCAAAAGCCTTCTGGAATATCCCAATGGAATATAACTTGATTATCTATCTATACTTCTTCAGAGTTATTCCACATAATAACGTGTTTCACCTTCATCCTAAGATTTTCTTCCAGTTCCTTTGAGAATTCAATTGGACAAATATTTGTTGAACTGAAGAAACATGACTAGTGTTTCTGCTTCCAGCTGTCAGCTCCTGAATCATGGATTGAGAATCAAAGAATATTTTAATAGTCTAGCAAGGATTTTGGACATAAACTTCTTTCCTGTTAGGAGTTTCCCTAATCTTCCCCTCTTTCTTCCTCCCCACCCTTCAACTGAAGAAAATTGAATCATGAAAAATACAACTTGAGTTATCAAAAATCAAATCCTATCTAAACAAGAGAGGTTAAGAAAAATTATTCAGCTGATAGTTTCTCTTAGTATGTTTACATGATGCTGCTCTATAGTAATCCCTCCCCCCCACCACTCTCCACTCACCTCACATAGGTTTTCCTAAGGAGACATCTGTTATGGTGTTCATATTTCACCCACTACTGTATGATTTCAATTGCATTTTATTACTGAAAAGACATATATCTAAACATATAATGAATGAATCCATTTAAATAAACTTTTGGCAGGTCATTTAAATCAGATCCACCTTTTAAAAATGCTTTTTGAATTGTTTGCATACTCTGGAACATTAAATACAACTTTTAAAATAATAATATCTGTGCTGTAAATAACTTCTCGTGCTTTTTTTGTCCTCTCTATGGAAAAAATGTGGAATTGTGTCTTTGACCTGGGTTTGAATTAGCGTTGCTTTATGATTGACTTTGTAATGTAATAAACATGTTCCCACATTATAATAATTGACATACTTCATTACCGCTGTCCAATTACTAGCAACAACATGAGAGAGTACATAAGGAAGAATGCCATGCTTTGAGTATAACTGAAGTTCTGTTTCCCCCCACACACTTTTTTTGAGAATCAGAAACATTTTGCAAGTTGGGTTTGTAAATCATAGAGAGAGATGGAGGCAAAGTAAAACCAGGACCCAACTGTCACATTCCTCCAATGTGACCACAATGTGCTCTGGGCTGGAGGCCTTCACAGGGAGTATTTGCAGAGACAAATAACTTGCCAGACTATTAGGAACAAACAGCTTCCACTAGCCAGATATTAGATCAACAATCATTAAATATAATATGAACCATCTTCCACAGCCATAGCATAAAAGTTGCAAATATAAACAGTTGCTAATGCATCATTGAAAATCTAGTGATTTCTATCACACTGGACATTTGGCTTACTCTGTATAACACCTTAATTTTGACTTTGGAAAGACCATTTTGCTCTTTCAAAAAAAAATGAACAAGATAACCATTCCTTACACCCTCATTTCAGACCATCCCTTTCTCTGTTTTTCCTTCGTTACTAATTTCCTTTATTTGGCATCAAACCATGATAAACTTCAAATACCTCTATCAAAATGTTAGTGAAAACTGGAGCTTGCTTCTAGGTTCCATGACATCCATAACAATGTGCATCTGATTTTTGAAATCACAGTCCACTTGTTGTAATCCATTATTTGCTTACTCAAAATATCTGGTCCAGTAGTGGGAAACCTGTGGCTTCGAGGCTACACGTGGCCCTCTAGGTCCCCAAGTGTGACCCTTTGACTGAATCCAAACTTCTCAGAACAAACCTCCTTAATAAAAGGATGTGTTCTATAAAATTTGGACTCAGTCAAAGGGCCACATTTGAGGACCAAGAGGGCCATATGTGGCCTCGAGGCCACAGGTTCCCCACGTTTGAATTCCAATCCATTGCAAAATAAGCTCTTGTTAATTGAGTCATCATTAAAGAAGAGGAACTCAGACTTCGCTCTGGATTGCTGAAATATAGAGAGTGGACACATCATGTTAGGGTGTACTTTTGACCCCAAGTCCTTGGGCCCACTCCATTCTCCCACTTCTGGTGAAGTCCATCAGCAGCACAGAAACCCTTGCTGTATTGGGTACATCTCCACCCTGGGCAGCTACACTCCCAGTGAGTTTCATTCCTTGGAAAAACTAGTTATGGCTTCCCTGCTAGATGTAAGCTCTGATACATATATCGTGGTACAAGTGGAAGATGACTATAATCCCTTCTCTGGAACTGTAAGTTATTTAGCCTCTGAGTAACCCAGATTTATCTGTAAAGAACATCATAACATCTTACCTCTCTGAAGGCAAGTTCTGCATCAGATGCTCTATTCACAGACTGTGCAGATCTAAGATAGAGGTTCTGAATCGAATGGACGCTAATTCTCATAGAAGCTAGTAGACAGTCACCACTCTGCTTCTGCTAATGCAGTCTGAGATTACACAGGTAGGTGGTACAGTGGATCCAGGACTGGGCCTAGAGTCAGGAAGACCTGAGTTCAAATCTAGTCCCAGACACTTACTAGTTGGGCAGAATCCTTGAATAGTTTGCCTCAGTTTCCTTGTAAAATGGGAATACCAGCAGCACCTGACTCACAGGGTTGTTGTGAGGATTAACTGGAACATAGTAGATTCAAGTCACTTAACCCCGTTTGCCTCAGTTTCCTCATCTGTAAAATGAGTTGGAGAAGAAAATGGCAAAACACTCCAGGATCTTTTCTAAGAAAACCCCAAAATGGGGCCACAAAAAGTCAAACACGACTGAAACAACTGAATAACAGGTGTCATGCAAATGTTTATCTCTCTTCTTCCCTTTTCCTTTTTAGCAGCCACATTACAGAGTTAGTCCTGAGCTTTTCATCCACAAGTATTCCTAAATCTTTTTTTCAGATACACTACTATTCTTCCTCGTATGTACTATTCTGTATTTTTCGTAGTTAATTTTCTGAATCTAAAGTGAAGACTTGATATTTCTCTATTTATATTTTATCTTGCTAGTTTTGGTCTATTCCTATTTACCGAGATTTTTTTATACCTTGATTTTGCCATCTAGTGTAAGGGTTTTATTTTATATAAATTCCATTTCCTGCACAAATCTGATAAGCATCTCATTGATGCCTTCCTACAAGAAATTGACAGAAATACTCAATGTAAAAGGGTTAATCATGAAACAATGAGGTTTCTCTCAGGTGATCACAAGAGAAATCATCAAACCCTTCAGGATGACATTTACCCATTCTATGGTACTTTCTGCAGCTCAGGCCACTCTAAATTCCATTTTTGTACTTTCATCCAGCCCCTACTCTTTCTTCTTGCTCACAGTGAACACAAGGAATCTGGATTTTGTTTTATTGGTAATATGTAGAACTAGAGAAAGAGGAAATACAGTACCTTTTCTATGATTGTGCGAATCTGGTAGTGAAAGGAGCATTGGATTCAGAGTCAGAGGGCCTAGGGCACAATTCCCAACTCTGACACTTACTGGGTGTGTGACCCTAGGTCAACCTACCTCCTCAGACCTCAGTTTTCTCAACTGTAAAAAGATAAGCATGTATGAAATGATGTCTGAAGTCTTTCCAACTCTTAACCTATCATCCTAAAATCCAACGGTGACACAGAAAGAGGTAACAACACTCCCTTTGTAGCCTTGCAATGAAAAGAATACTCAACACCACTTAGTAATTACTTATAAGTACTTGCTATAGTTAAGTATTTAACAAATACTTACGGTGACAATGCTAAGCACAAACCCAGTAATTAAAGACGATCCACCAATCAATCAACAAGAATTTTTAAGTGCCTACTATGTGCCAGGACACATAGGACAGAAATTAAACAGTCCATGTCTTTACGGGCATGAAAGTCAATCAAGGGAGATTACAGTAACATATGGAAGTATATATAGAAAAATTAGTTTGGGGGAGGATACTGGAGTGTGGGGAAGGGAACAAGGAGGAGGATCAGGACTGGTAGAGTTTGAGGTGAATTATGAAGGAAGTAGGAAATTCTATGAGGTGTCATGAAAGAGAGAATGCATTCCAGATTTTAGGGACAGCCAATGTGAAGACAGAGATTGGAAGTGGAGTGTTGTGTTTGAAGAGCAAGGGGCCAGTTTGGCAGGACTGAAGATGACAGGAGGAATAATGCATAATCAGCTGGAAAAGTAGTAGTAATAATAACAATAACAATACCAACGATGATAACTCTCATTTACATAATCCTTTAAGGTTTGCAAAGCCCTTTAGATTGGAGACTAGTTTATGTTGAAGAGATTTTAAAAATCAAAGGAGCTCAGGATTTTATCCTAGAAGCAATAGAAAGGCATTGCAGTTAACTAAGTGGAGGGCTCACATGGTCAGAAAGTAAAATAGTTCTAGCTTGTGTGTGAAGGATGACATGGATTGTGAACAGATGAGACAGGGAGACCGATCGGTAGACTATATTCAGTGCCCTGGCTCTATCACTTACTAGCTTTGAATCTGTGGAAAAATTCTCCAGGCTTCAATTTCCTAAATAGTAACATGAGTAATAATAGCTGGTCTGCTCACCTCAAATGGAGGTGACAAAGCTCAAGTGAGGTGACAGATGTGAAAATTCTTTGGGAAGTGTTAGGGCTCTAGGGATTTAAGGGATTAATAAAGTTCTAGAGAAACACTCAACGCATTAACTGTGCATTGAGATGTATGTTTAATATTGGCATTAGTCAGTTAATAGTCAAGCATTTACTGAGCACTGTGCCAAGCAGCTGGGTGGCACAGAAGCCAGAGAATTTTTCATAGGCCAGGAATCAAGAAGACTTAAGTTCAAATCTAACCTCAGACAGTCATGAGCTGGGCAAGTCACTTCACCTAGTTTGCTTTAGTCTCCTCATCTGTAAAATAAGCTGGAGAAGGAAATGGCAAAACCCCTCCAGTATCTTTGACAAGAAAACTTCAAAAAAGAGGTCACAAGTCAGACACAACTGAAAAATGACCAAGCATGATGTGCCAAGCACTGTGCTAAGTGCTGCAGATACAAAGAAAGACAAAGAACAGTCTCTGATCTCCAGGAGCTGACAGATTAATGGCAGGGACAGCATGCAAACAAATACATACAAACAAATTAAACAGAAGTTAATCCAGAGATAAGTTCAGAGGGAAGCCATTAAGATTGGGCCTGGGAAAGGCTTCTTAGAGAAGAAAGGACTCAAAGGAAGCCAGAGAAACCAAGAGGTGGACATGTGGAGGGAGAGGGTTCCCAGGATGGGGGACAGCCCAGTAAAAATGCCTGGTGTCAGGAGACCAATTGTCGTATGTGAGGAACAGCAGGAAGGTCAGTGTTGCTGGATCTTAGATATAAGAAAACTGGAAGATTGGAAAGGGCTTTAAAAGCCAAGCTGAGGATCTGTATTTGATCTTTGAGGTAACAGGGAGTCACTAGAGTTTCTTGAGAAAGAGAGTGACAAGATCAGACCTGGGTTTTGGGCAGACCAATCCAATGAGCGGATCAGAGACTAGAGTGGGGAAACACTGAGGCAGAGTGACCAACTAGCAGGTCACTACAATGAAGTGATAAGAGTCTATACCAGGGTGGTGGCAATGTCAGAGGAGAGAAAAGGGCATAGGTGACAGATGCTATGAAGGCAGGATTGACAGTAACTGACAACTGATTAGAAATGGGGAGGGGATAAAAGAAAATGAGTGAAAGATGGCACTTAGGTTGTGAATCCAGGTGACTGGGAGGGTAGTGATACTCAGAATTAGGTTACAGTAGTTAAGAGGAGGAAAGATTTTAGAGAAAAATATAATAAGTTCAGGATTTGACATGAAAGAGACTAGGGTTGGATAAATAGATCTAAAAATCATTAGCATAGAGATGACAATTTATGGAAGCTAATGAAATCTCCAAATGGGATAGTATATAGAAGAAGAAAGGAAGATGGCCCAGGACAGAGTCTTAGTGGATACCCACAGTTAGGGAGCATGACCTGGATGAAGATCCAGCAAAGGAGACTGAGAAGGAATAGTCAAAGAGGGAGGAGGAGGAGGAAGAGAAAGAGGAGGAGAGAGAATTTTTTGAGAATGGGGGAGACATGGGCATGTTTATAGACAATAGGGAAGCAACCAGGAGACAGGGAAAGATTACATTGTATTATAATAATCATTATTATAGATTCATAAATCATTAGAAATAGAAGAGAATTCAGAAATCATCTGGTTTAACCTCTTTCTTTTACAGGTGAACAAATTAAAGTCCGGAGAGTTTGAGTTCCTTAAATCGAAGCTTAAGTTTGTTGCAAAACTGGGGCTCAAACTGAGGCTTCCTGAAACTTCTGGTAATCAGGTGGTATCTAGACCATTGATATCTACAGAGAGTTGAGTTGTACTTCATTTCAAAAATTCATATTTCTAAAAAGCTAATTGAAATAAATATAAGTTCAAAAAGTATTAATTTTCTGGAGTAAAGTTTGTAGGATTTTTTTTTAGTTTAGTTTGTTTTTTTGCTTTATTATCAGTACTTTATCATCAGAACATCAGTGTTCATAATAAACTAAAATAGTGTTCACAATAAACTAAAAAAATAAAAATAAGATGGTTATATTCAGAATGTTTAATTTCTTTAAGTTATGCATCTATAAAATGAAAAGCTAAATAATAATTAGCTTTCTATCTTTTTTTTTTCCAAAAGTACACTATTTTCTATTGCCAACTTAAAATTTTGGAAGGAATATGGCACATTTTTGAAAATAACTTTGGTATAAACTCAAAGATAGAACAGTACTTCCTCAAATAATTCATCTGAATTATACTGACAAGTTAAACAAATTCAACCAAAATATTAATATTTTTAATTGTAAAACTATGCAAACTAGGCTGGATATTGTCAGTGGGTAAAAACACAAGAAAATATTTTGAAATCTACATTTTTCACTTACAAATGCTATGTTGGAAAAATAAGAGATAATCTTATGTTAATGAACGAAATTAAGTTGAAATGATATTCACTTTGTATTTAATTGCATTTTTCAGGATAAAATATTTCTAATATTTTCTAATGAGAAGCAAAAAAATTAATTTATAATCCTTAAAAAATCAATACAGAAAATATATTTTTTTAATTGTCTGAATTTAAAAGTGTTCAAACTAAGGGAAAGAGCACTGGATTTGGAGTCAGAAAAATGAGCTTTAAACCCCACCACAGATACAACCTGTGTGAATACAGACAAATTCTTCAACCTTTCTAGGTCTCATTTATCTTATATGAAATATGGAAGTACTAATATTTGTACTTTCTAAATTAGATTGCTATGAGCAAAGCACTTTGAAAATCTAAATATCCTATATAAATATAAATTAATATTATATATTGATTTAATTCTTATTTGAAATGAATGATTAATTTCATTTAGTTCTACATCATGTAGTATTATTATGTGCTATTTTGTTATCACATATATCATATTGTGGTAATGTTGCACATTAATTGTATTATTTTGTTGTTAGTATTTCATTATATTTGTAAATATATTAAATTTTAATTCACCTTTTATATGACTTGTAAATTTACTTCACAGTTGATCAACAAGCATTAAGTACCTACTTGTGTATCAAGCATGGTGCCAGATACTACAGATGTAAAGGGGAGAAAAATGAAAAAAATCCCTTCTTCAAGTAATTTACATTCTATTCCTGGAAACAATGTGCATACATACAAAACAAATACAAGGTAACTGTGAGAGAGAGAAAAACATGAAGCAAAGGGGTCCATTTTAAGCTGGCCTTATTTAAATTAATGAGTTACACTTTGTTATAGAAATAAAGGAAGATTTAAATTACTTGGGAGATATTCATTGTTCATGGCTAGGGTGCAGTAATATAATAAAAATTATAATACTGTCCAAATTAATTTTCAGATTTAGTACATTAACCAAATAACCAAAGTTATCTTTATAGAGCTAAGTAAAATAAAATTAATCTCAGTACAAAAAAAGTAAAGAATCTGAATGGAAACAATCCAAAAAGAAAGAATAAAAGAGGCCTTATATTAATTATCAGAGCTTAAGCTATAATATAAAAGAGAAATCATCAAAATTAGAAGTTACGGTTTAAGAAAAATTTTAAGTTGGCCAATGACCAAACTAGTAAAGAGAAACCCAGATGCACTTCAGCATAACAGCAGTTAGTGTTTCATAAGTCTAAGAATAAAAATCTTGGGGAAGGAATTCCTTAATTGAAAATAGTGGACAAACAGGAAAGGAATACTATTGCGCTATAAGAAACAACAGATAAAGAGAATTAGAGAAACTTAGGAAGACATAGTTGAACTGATGAAGAGCAAAGCAAGAATTCACAAAAATAAGCAAAATAACATAAAGGAAAATAACAATGAAAGAGATCAAAAGTCTGATTTCTAAAAGGCTAGTGGAAATAATCATTATAATCACTGAGTACTATAGTCACAAATCTAGAAATCTGTCTCCCTCCCCTGAACAGAGAAATGATGGATGTTAGGTATGGAAGGTGGCATACATTGTCATGTACAGCCAATTGTGCTTTTCTGTTTTGTTTATCTAAATGTATTGTTATAATGGCGAGTTCCATTGCATAAGGTTGAGCATTAGGAAGTAGTGTATTTTTTTAAAAAGTATAAATAAAACCTTCTATAAGTCCAGAAATATAACTATCTCGTATCACTTCCTCTCTCTTGGGATTCTTATAATCTACACAACAACTGGAGTTATTATCTCATATCCACTTTTAATTTGCAGTCAGTTCTTTTAATCTACTCTTTTCACTTGCAAGAACATTCCACATTTTTTGAGAGTGACAGCTTGGTGCTATGTAAAATGTGCTGGATCCGGCGTCAAAGAATGTGAATTTGAATCCTCATTCAGTCCCTCACTAATTGAGTAATATTGGATATATCATTTAATTCCTATGAGCTCTAGTTTATAACTCTATAAAATTAAGGTGTTAGATAATATGATGTAAAATTAAGTCTTTTGTAACCTTTAATAAAGGATAATTTTGAAGGCTAATAATTTAAATCTAGAAAATAAAATGTCATTCATGATAAAACAAATTAAATGGCATTCACTCCTAAGTTGTATTCAAATAATATAATGTAATGAACTAAAAGTGATGAGACCTATATTTATTTCGAAATTACTGAAAATACTGAATTATTCTGAATTTCTGCCCATAAAATGAAAGTCCTATCTTACTACATTGTTAGAGATATAATTATCATATTATATTAGAAAGAAACCTTAGAGATTAATCAGTTCAACCCACTAAAATTCAAATGATGTGGCAATCAATGGAGGTTAAAAAAGATTTTTGTCATTTGACCAAGCTCAGAAAGCTAATCAAGTCTCATTATTTTTGTGAAATTAATTAAACTAAATTAGGATTAAATCCCTTTCCCATAGACTCTATACATTCTAATGCTAGAGCATGTCACAGACTTGGGGCAACATATACCAGTGGTTATTATAATACTACCTTATTAAATACCTCTTTCTAAAAGCTAATTTTGAGTCTATATAGCTGACTGATATCAACCGATAATCACTGGGATTGTTAATTGATAAAGTAAACTGTCTGGATGATAAAAACTCATCTACTAATGCAGGTTAGTACCTTTTCTGAATCTTAAGGGTCTTAGTTGCTTAGAGCACTAAGAAATCAAACAATTTGCCCAAGATAACAAAGCCAGAAAGTGTCAGACACAGGATAGAAAATAGAGTTATCACTAGAAAAGGCTAGAAATAGTCTTGAGACAGAATAGGCTCCTGCAGAGGTTATATAAATTATTTCTGATAAATGAGGATAAAAGCAATCAATTTTCAGTTTTGAAATTCAATGTGCTCTGTTTCTTGGTAGTGTCCGGATCAGAAGTGAAACTAATCCCTTTCCCAAAGTCTTTCATTCATATAACTCAAATGTTGACAGGTCATTTAATAGAAACAAAACCAGGAAATGCCAGCATTCCTGTAGAATTTAATCTCTGGAAAGTATTAAAGGATTCTACCTTGCCAATAAGAATGACTCACAACAGGAAGAAAAATGAAATGTTTTGCTAATAGATCAAGTGAGAGTATAAACTTCTGTGGTCTCTAACTTGAAATATTTTCTTCACAATTCCCTTAATTAAAATATTATTGGTTTTTTTCCTTTAAGATTACCATAAGACTTTTGATAGACCGGGCTCCTCTCAGCAATGAAAAGTTATAAGACAACTCCAAAAAATCATGAAGAAAGGCACTATCCACATCCAGAGAAAGAACTATGGAGTCTGAATGCAGATTGAAGCAAACTACTTGCTCTCTCTTTTTTGTTTTGTTCCTTCTTTCTCTTTCATTCCATTGATTATAATGCTCCTTTACAACTTGACTAATGTTTAATGTGAAGGTATTTGTAGAACCTATATCAGATTTCATGCCCCCAGTTGGGGGGCCAGGGAGAGGGAAAAAATTTGGAACTCAAGGGATTGTGGAACTGAATGTTGTAAACTAAAAGTAAATAAATAAATTTTTTAAAAAAGATTACCATAAGACCTATCAGAACCACATACTTAGTATATTCTGTATGCTTCTGATCACATTTAGAGAACTCAGCAACAACTGATCTTTAATATTTATAAATACTTCCATCAGAAGTCATCATACAATGAGTCTCTTAGGGAAATCTGAAAAGTTAGTGGGTGTGGGTGTGTGTGTACCAGCACACTCACTGTAGCATTTACAAGCAAATCTCTACCAGACTGCTTCCACTGATGAGGGAATATGGGTATGAATCCCATAGCTCTATGACATGGTAACTTCCTGATCCTAGGTAAATCATTTTAATCTCCCTAAGTTTCATTTTCTTTAGGTGTAAAATAAGATCATAGGTCTAAATGATCTCAAGTTCCTTTCAGTTGTAAACACTTTGATCCCTTGGCTTCTTGAAGCCTTTGTTTTCTCATCTATAAAAATGGGAGTAAAACTAATTAAGGACCAAAAATGATATTTATGTAAAAAACACTTTGTAAGTCTACAAGTCAACAAGCACTAAGTACCTGCTATATGCCAGGCATTGTGCTAGGCAAACAAAGAACAGTAAGAAAAAAAATCTGTGCTCTGAAAAAGCTCACAATCTAATGGGGAAGCCAACCTGCTAACAATAGGGTACAACAGAATAGACATAGAAAGGATAAATTGGAGAATATTTATGTAATATTATATATTTACACTATATAACTATATTGTACATTTATGTATAATATATTATAATATATAATGTTATGTTATTTATATATCAATATATTATTAAATAATTATATAATGATATAGTATATTCTCATAAGGAAGGAATCAGCATTAAGGGGTACTAGGAAAAACCTACTGGAGAAAGTAAGATTTGAACTAAGTCTTGAAGGGGTCTTGAATCAAAGCTAGAAGGCAGAAATGAGGAGGGAGGAAATTCCAAGCATAGGAGACAGCCAATGGTGCTGCCTAGAGTTGGGAAAGAGTGTCTTGTTTGAGGAACGGCAAGGAAGCCTGTGTCATCGGACTGCATGGTACATGAAGGGGAGTGAAGCATAAGAAGACTAGAAAGGTAGGAAGGGCCAGGTAGTGAAGAAGTTTAAAAAGAAAAACACAAGATTTTCTATTTGGGCACTGAAGCTTATTGAATGGGGGCACAGGTGACATGATCAGACTTGAGTTTCAGGACGATCACTTTGATAGCTGAGTGGAGTAAATGATATACATTATGTATGTCAGCTCTTAGGATCACTACCACTAAGAGTCTGTGGTGTGCATTCAGAGAATCTCTGGAAGTTGATGAGAATAGAAAGCTATGGATTTAATATTTAGATAATATTTACCTGAGAACAGTCAGGTGGATCAGTGGATAGAGTGCCAGGCCTAGAGCCAGGAAGGTTCAAATGTGATCTCAGATACTAGCCGTGTGACGACCCTGGGCAAATCACTTAACCATGTTTTCCTCAGCTTTCTCATCTTTAAAATGAGCTGGAGGAGGGAACGTCAATCCATTCCAGAATCTTTTGCCAACAAAACCCCACCCAGATGGCGTCATGAAGAGTCAGACAAGAGTCTCAACAACAAAAGTTTACCTGGCTATGAAGATCTTTCACAGAAAAATCATATTTCTCTACCTGTGGGCAGCTGCCTAATAAAAGAGTTTCTACTGATTGTCAATGGAATATGAAGACCGGCTATGGATGAATCAGTACAAGCATCACCACTGCAAGAAAAATAACTCAAAATGAGTGTCCTTGAAACAGCAAGGCAGTCCTCTGACCTTCACGTATTCCTAAAGCAGATTTTTAAAAAACTGATCTGACACATGTTAAACTGCTCAAGTTCAAACAACATTGAAAGTGTTTTGGCTGGTGATTATACAACCACCAGTAGATGATGCTTAGTACAATGGCACATGCAATATTCTAAGCCATCTGTCTTAGATTCGGTAAAATATCCATTCTTAACCTACCCAGACTACAAATAATAAACATGCTAAATATGTTCATTTGCAATGTTTACATTTTGGGGGGAAAGCACTACTAGCCTAGGGAAACCCTACATCATATATGCCAATCTGACAGAAAATCCTTACAACAGTTATAACATGAATATGACTGAACAACAACAAAAAAAACATTAAGCCACTCAATGTGTTTTTTTCCCATGATTTCATGTCTGTGCTGATCTCACCTATATTGTAAACTGAAGCTAAAGCTGCAAGTGTTAAAATATTGTCTATTTGCAAAGATTCATAAAATGTAACAAAGAGAATGAGGAGAAAGATGAAAGACAGAAATGCAATTTCATGCAAATTTAATGTGGGCATGGCACTAACTCCCATATATGTGGCCCATGCTTTCTGTGAATGTGATGAGCAATCCACCAAACCTCTCTTCTCTCTCTTCACTGACTCAACCACCCACGCCCTGCACTTACTTCAGTAGATCAAAGTGATATGGTCACATGGGCACTCCTGGGTGCAATCACATTACTACTGAAACTCTAGGTCTTAGGCTAACCCTGGTGTGTATATAGGTGTACTCTGACTTCTCTCCACTTTAGCTCCAGATTTTCTAATAGTATGCTACTCATTTATACAAATCAATCAGTCACATGACATCACTAATTCTTCCAAATAAAAAAATTTACTCACTTATAAGTCTTAACAGTAAGAATTGGGGCAGCTAGGTGGCGCAGTGAATATAGCATCAGCCCTGGAGTCAGGAGGACCTGAGTTCAAATTTGGCCTTAGACGCTTAACACAAAAACTAGCTGTGTGACCTTGGGCAAGTCGCTTAACACCAACTGCCCTCCAAAAAGCAAAAAAAAAAAAAAAAAAGAAGAAGAAGAAGAAGGAGTAAGAATAACAGTAATCATTAGAAGGTAAAAGTAAGAATAATCATAACATTTACTCAACAGAAGGCCGGGGCAAAAATAATTACAACATTTACTCAATAGATGACAAGCAGAAATAATTAAATATCTACTCGTAAACCAGAGTCACACACCCCAAAACAGTGTCTGTAGGAGAAAATGAGCACACTTTCACAAAAACCTAACAGGGAAGAATAAGGACAGCTCACATTCCAGAATCCTTCTCTTTCTTTAAGACACAGCTCAAGCACCATCTTCTATATGAAACCTTTCCTGATTCCCACCCCCAACTGCTCTCCCTCTAAAAATACTTTGTGTTTAGCTACTTTTTATATATTTACATTTATTTGCTTTATAAACTGCATACATTTTTATAAGTAACTACTGTCTCCCCCATTAGAATGAAAGCTCTTTTGTGAGTAAAGATTTCATTATTTGTACTTATTATCCCAGTGCCTAACATTGCCTAACAGAGTAGGACCTATTGATTTATTGATGCAAAGTCTATCTTCACCACCTCTCATTCTCTTCCCATTCTATCCTTTCTTCCTCTTAAACCTCAAACCACAGAAGGCAGTAAAAAGCAACTCAACCAAATGTTTAAAAGAATTTTCTTTGATCAGATTGGAATTGTAGTTGATCAACTTGTCTTTCTTTTACCAATCAGCTCTTGGAAGAGTAATGACTCTCTTCTCATCAGCAAGGCTCCCTGCAACATAGCTGCAACATTACCACTTTTGATTAGACCTTGCTGGCTCCTATATTGTCTTCTATAGTCACTTCTATATTTCCTCCTTTGTCTTATGTACTCCAAACCTCCTTTCCTCAGTTTCCTCTCCTATTTTTATCTCCATTTGTTCACTTCCTTCCTCTGTAATAGTTTCTAATTAATCAGGGTCTCCTTTTAAGCAGGGACCTATCTCTAACTTACAAAATTAATCTCTAAAGACCCACCTTTCTGGCAGATATGATTCCAGTAATCCTTGTATAATATTCCCATTAGCACTCAAACCACTATTTGATTTATAATTTGTCCTATATGTTCTTAAAACTCTGGGAGCAGTTCTCTATCTGGTATTAGGAAAAGTCTGTGTCTCTCCTCAAAATTTTAGTTGAGGAATTATTTCTTCTCAAACCAACTTTAACATTTTCCTTAAACAAATGGTCTTTTTCTGCTCCTTTCAGCAACCCAAATGCCACTTATGAGAGGAGCAATATTTTACATAAATATACAGATTATTTAACAGTAAAAGAGGGGTAAATATAATGATTCTTAGAATTAATCATGTTCAGTTCCAACTATGATAAAAATTAAAGAATTCTCAACATGAAAATTACTGTTCCTGAGGAAACCTATCCATTTCCTGAGGGTCTTATCTGTAGATGTTTTGATGGGTCTAAGGCCAAATGCAAGAAAAACAACACCTATTTAAAATAATTTAAAGCCATCTGGATTTTTAAATTGTATCAAAAATAGTGCTATTCCAGTAATGAAAAATCTAAAATTGTCTTTGAGCAGAACAAATCAAAAAATGGATACAAAAGGAATTTGTGAGACTTCAAGACTAGGGAATTTTGCTTGGACAATATTTAAATACAGGAAAAGCATTTGTGAGGTAAAGAGTAAAGAACATAAGTATCAAGAGTCCTAGATTTCAGCATCCAGTTCTATCATTAACTTGCTGTAGTCCCTTGAACAAGTGACTCAGCCTGCTGAGACTTTATTTCTTTGACTGTAAAATGAGGTAGTTGAACTAGATCAATGACTCCCAAACTTTTTGAATGTGAAAGTATTCTACAAAAAATATTATTTTATATAACCATTTCCACATGAAGTAGTTTATGCCATTATTATCTATTGAGAAAATAGATGATAATGAAAAGGTATGAGTTCAGCAATGCTCCAAAACAAATTAGTGTTTTATTATTTTAAGCATCAGATAGTTGTGATCATTCCTGGATTTTTTCCCTATTAGGCACAAATGAAGCATTAATACAAAAATTATTTGTTTTGTTTTGTTTTTGCTTTTTAGAGGGTAGAGCAATTGGGGTTAAGTGACTTGCCCAAGGTCACATGGATAGTAAATGTTAAGTGTCTGAGGCCAGATTTGAACTCAGGTCCTCCTGACTCCAGGGCCAGTGCTCTATTCACTGCGCCACCTAGCCACCCCAACACAAAACCATTTGTAATGCCATGCACACGCAGCTTTCCAGAAGAATGCTACTGTGAATAGCTTTTAAGATTCTGATTACATAGTATAGTGAACACCCTATTTATTCCATAACAAATCAAAGCAAAACATTCACAGAAAATCAAGGTGCACATCATTCACAATATTACAACTTATCACAGAAAATCACAATATAGTATTTTCAACAGCTTATCATTAAAATGGCCAAAGTTTTCACCAAAGTGGTCACAATATTTAGAACAAAGAACAATGATCTCAAAGTGTAATAGAGTCAAAGTCTTCCACTCATGGGGCACACTAAATTAACTCAATCAGTCACTTATTCAGCAATCAATTACTAAGTATTACTAATCATTAAGTATAGTCATTAGAAAATACACAAACCCTCCACCCCTAGGTCACTAGTAAACTACAATTTCATCATTTCTCAGTACCCACAGAGAGGTCTTTTCATCTTGACTTGGGGCCGGTTCTCAGATTCCCTGGATCCCCTTCCATGGTCCCAGATTCTACCTGGATTCCCCCAGACTGTCACCTGGGTTCAATGGCAGACAGCTCCCAGTTCCTTGTCCAGCTCTCTGGGTAGGTCCTGCTCCACATGAAGTTCACAGGGTCCAGTCCATATCAAATCCTTCACAATTTCTGCTACTGGGAATTCAAGGCTCAACCAAGCCACAAACAAAGTCCCTGCATCCCAGTCATGCTTCCTCAGTCTTCTGCAGCTCGTTCAAAAAATCAGAATCACCTTATCCAGCCTGGGAGGAGGGGGCTTCTGGGCTTCTTGTTCAGAAGAAGCTCCACCACCACAAGTTCTCAGGAAACTCTGGCTCAGTTCTCCATTCTCTCTTCTGTAGCTGCTCTGCCTCCAGATTCTTGTCCCAAGAAATTCTGCCTGTGCCTCTCTGGGGCTTTTCTTAAATAGACACAGCATAAGCTTCCTGTTTCAGCCAACCCCTTTCTGTTATGTCAGGAACAGGGGTTCATACCTTCTGTTTCTTTCACAGAGGCTTGATTAGTTACTAAGTGATAAGTACCTGCTTACTTGCCAATACAAAAAAGGGTCTTCAAATTCAAATTACATTACCATTACACTATTACACAAAACTCATTCTTTTGCTTGCATATTTTGTTGGAGCTAAATGAAGAGCAACATAACAAAGCTTGATGTGCATATGGATTTGGGCAGCCTTTCCTCCAGTAATGACTGTGCCACACTGCTTCCCATTCAATCGTAGGATATATGATCTAAGGAAGCAATAACTTAGATGATCTCTAAGGTCCTTAGGGCAATAAAAATTATGAGCTTCTAGGATCTCTCCTAATTAATTCTAAATGAAATAACATTTGATTATATCCTTCACTTATTCAAAATCCTCATTGGCTCTTCCCTTCCTATAGGAGGATGTACACACTCTTCAGTCTGCAATTCAAGGTCTCTACAATTCTAGCCCTATCTCCTATAATTTCACAAACTGAATTCTACTGCAGGTAAAGTGATTTACATCATTTACCTTTACATTTTATTTATATCAGATCAAATTAATATTAGTCATGATTAGTATGCACAGGGTTGTGGGATGATAAAGTCAGTCAGAAATTCAGAGAGGATTCAAGGCATTTATTAAGTGACTATAAGGTACCACATGCTATGCTAGATATGTGCTAGTGATATGAAGACAAAAATGAAACTGTCCCCATTCTGAAGCGGCCTATATTCCAGTGGTGAATAACAAGATATACAGAGATCAACAAATATAAAATACATAGCAATTTTTGTGATCAGTGTGAGGGGGAGACACTAACCAACAAGAGAAATAGAAAGGCTTCTTATAAGAGATAATTCTAGAGTTGAAGCTTGAAAAGGAGATAGGGGTCCCCAAAAGTTGGAGGTAAGGACAGAGAACATTTCAGACATGGAGGAGAGCTGGTACAAAAGCAAAGAGATAGGATAGGGACTGTCATATACAGGTAACATCAAACCAAACATTCTGGCTAGAACAAAGAATGCTGAGGAAGATGGCCCTCACTGCCATATCAAAGCTGTCTACTTCCACAAAATGTTGCTTTCAGGGACTGAGTATATGAGGATTACAGCAAAGATAAACTGGGATTTAAGATTCTCAATATTACCTGTGACATTGCAAAATTTGATAATTTTTAGCATACTGCTTAACTGGGCACTTAAGGGTAGAAATAGGATAGATGAAAGATCTTTCTTTTTTTATTACAGAACTTAATTTCATAGGTGTGGAGAACTTATAGTGAAGAATCTAACATAACTCATTCTCCTCCCCTATCTTCACCAGGACCCCTTTTGTTTTTCCCTAGGTCTCCCTGAGGAGAGACTGCTGTCATGCTATTCAATTTCTTCCATGGGACCAGACATGAAGGGTGAGTGAAAGGTCTATATGGGACAAGAAACCATAAGCTACTTGATGCTTGTGGCTATTGGCCAGCATAATAAAAGAAGAGCTGAGAAAGATCAATCAGCCAACAAGCATTTATTAATTTTGTACTATGTGCCAAATATGGACTAGGCATTGGGGATACAAGGACAAAGAATGAAACCAGCCCTACTAGCAAGAGCGAACATGCTAATGGGGAATATAAGTGCATATACAAATATGTCTAGCACAAATATTAATGAATAAATATAAATATGTGCAAAATCATTCAATATAAGATATTTGGGGAGGGAGAACACGAGCTAGCGGTTGTCAAGGACTTGGGGGAACTTAGTGCAAAAGACGGTGCTTGAACTTTACCTTTAAAGAAGTTAGGAACTCGTGAGTAAGAAGCAGAGAAGGCTCTCCAGAGACTCTAGTGGCACAGGGGAAAGTGTGCCCCCCACTTGTTAGTGGGAAATATTTGTAGGTTTGTTCTTTTTCTTTTTATTATTCAATAAATTAACCCATTTATTGTTGGACTATGGGCTACAGATATTTGATAAGATTTTACTGGTCTTTCAATTCCTTCACTCTTCTGATGGCAGATTTGACTGTGACTGCAGAGGTGGTATTGTAGGTCCATGCTACTGTTTTCATACAGGATCCACAGTGCCAGATACCCACAGCCCGTCTCTTCATTTTGGTCTTGCCACAGAAGGAGCAGGTATACTTGGCATGCTGGCTAATTTCAATTTTCTTCACCATTTTCCTGAGGGATGCACCATAACGTGTTCCATATTTACCAACAATTCCGACCTTCTTGGTACGACGTTTAGCCTTGTTATCGGCCCTGGGGCTGGAGCTGGGAGAGGAAAGAAGGTAGCGCACATGCGCAGTTCCAGAGCCTGAGACCGGAAGTCCGTAGGTTTGTTCTTGCTAGATCCTTAAAGTAAATATCCCTTTGAAGAAGCTAATTGATGTTAATTAGTTAAACAGAACTGGGACACTAGTCACTCCTGGCTAACAGTGTGGCGAATACAACTAGTGTGGGCTCAAGCTGATGGTTCAAGTATTAGACACATCTCTAACTCCTCAGGGAATTGCTAGAAGAACCCTGAGGGCTGAGGAATGTATTGCTGGCCTTGCTCTGGAAAAGTGAGCCAGAACATACTTGGGACATGTGCCAGTAATTGAATCCACACAGATAAGAAGACCATAAGATGACATAAATAACACACAAGGCAAAGAGCCCACAAAACAACATAGAACCATTTCAATATTTAGATCTGTCGTTCTGTAATCTCCAGCACAAACCTTATAATCTGAGTGCAAACAACCTCCCAGCCTGGTGGTATAGGATCTAGTTGTAAGGATCCTTGACTGGTAATCCCCATAGCCGTGATTCAGTACGAACACCCTCTCACTCCATAGATGTCAGCAGTCACTGATTCTATCCAGTTACACAAAAGAGAGGGGGAGTACCAGGAAGAGAAGAGTGGCAGGCTGAGCCTTTATGAGAAATTGGGCTGGAAAACAAGATGGAGCCAGTGCTCTACCCTGAAAGTTTATTCAAGGTAGGCACACAGACTGCACTCCCTCCCCATCATCACCACCTCCCTTCTAGTTATGTATACAGCAGTGCAAGAGGGAGGAGCCAAAGAATGTGGAGAGAAGAGACACATGACTAAATATACAAGAGAGTGACTGAAAGAACAAAGATCAAGGGAGAAAGCCAAAGGGGAAAAAAAAAAACCTTATTCACAAGACAAACCAACAGTTACTCCTAAAAAAAGAAGGAAAATTGAATGAAAAGACAGGGAAGTCGGAATTTTATAAATGAGCCTTATACCATCATAAAGGAAAATGAAGCAAAATTCTCCAATCAAAAAGGGAAGCCTGAAGATTCACCCAGAGATTATGGAACAACAGCATAAAACCCCAGAATGGTTCAAAAAAGAAGTAACAATTTTAAAATAAGCTATTAGGAATTAAATTAGCTCATAAACCAGAGGTTTTTTTCACAAAATTGAAAAATAACATAGCTGAATATAACAGAAGTACTTGATGAATGTAGTATGTAATTTTAAAACTTTCTAAATCACCAAAGTAACTAATCCAAAATAAACACAAAAGAGGAAAATCCTGAAAATTAGAGACAAAAATAGCAGTTGTTGAAAAGCTTGTTGCATGACAAGCACACTGACACACTGTTGATTCTGTGAATTGGTTCAACCATTTGGGAAATCAGTTTGGAACAAAATCCCTAAGTCAATAGAGTGCATATAATCCTGTGACCCAGTGCTATCACTAGGGATATACACCCAGGAAGTCAGCAAAAGGGGTGAAAAACCTAGACATTTATATTTATATCAGCACTTTCTTTTGTAGCAAAGAACTGGAGCCAAAGCAGGTGATCTTCAGTTGGGAAATGGCCAGACAAAAGGACAAGGCACCAATATTAACCTTAAATATTCAGAAAGCTCAATGTTAATGTTTACCAGTAGAAAACAAGGGACCAAACAATTTCACAACTTAGAGATTGCCCTTTGGCCAAATAAGCCTTAAAACATAACAATGTGTTTATTCCAAAAGATACTCACAATTGGACTGGACTGTCTGCAGCACATAAATATAAGCCGTTAACCTCCAGTTGATCATATTTTAGGTTTCTTGGGGACAGAGCTTAAAACTTTATTTGAACAAATTACTCATCTTAATGCAACTGGTCTATGGATAAATTTCATATTTCTTTTAAAGCAAAACAGCAAAAATGTTCCAATGGTTTCTGTTTACTGCTTTTCTTTTGAAAAAAAGGAAGCTTATTTGGCATGTTGTTCATTTGAGAAAATGTTGATATCAGTGCTATCTAATGCATGCTGTTCATCAGTTTTGCATTCCATAACAAAACCCTAGAATACACCATATTGATGAAATCATACAATCTCAGAACCTCTCAAGTTTATGAAGTTAATCTATAGGTAAGGGCCATTCTTCTCCCCTATGAAATTTAATTGTGCAAATTCAGCATCTCATCTTAAAGTTTTCCCAAGTTTCCAGTTAACCAGCTCAAAAAAAAAAAGTAAAGCTATAGTCTATTTATGTTGATGTTACAAAAATTATTTCAAAAAATGTAAAAAAAGTTCAAAATCAGCAATGTCAAAACTGGCATTTAGTAGTAGACTATGTAGTTGTTTATTACAGCAAATTATCACTGAAGTTTGAAGAAATTCTTACTCTTTATCAGAGATGGCACAGTACCTACACAATGCCCTTATATAGTGCTGAGGAAGGAAAATGAAAGAACTATCATAATTACCCTAAAAAGTGGCTCAAAATATTTTGTACTAATATTTTTGCAAGACTAAACATAAGCCATGCACTGGGCATTCTATTTCAGTGGCATGAGTAGGAAAAAGCTTTTAGTTAAAAATGGAACTTGGGAACTGACAAAGCTACAATTTGCTTAATACCACAAAAATGTCTCTTTTGTTAATTTTTCTCCAGACCATCATAATCTATGGAGTTAAATATAATAAGCAGTAGAAAATTTTATTCTCCTTATATAGTTCCCTAACCCATCATTGCTAAGTGTTTTTCCATGTAAACAAATTAGACTAAACTTCCATGGTTTTTTTTTTTTATTATACTTTACATGAACAATGGCTCGTGCAGAAATGAAAACATATGATCTTTGAAATGCTCACACAACATAGGCAAAATGTCAGTTTACTTTTATGTATTGCAAAGTATAACAAATCATACCTTCCTTAAACAATACCCGAAAGTATTTAAGCCAGGGTTTCTTGACCTTTTTTCATCAGGCACCCTGTGTTAAAATTGTATCTTGTTGTGGTCCCATGACCAGCTCCCCTTTCTGATCTGTATAGTAAGTTTACAAGCAGCCAGTTTAAAGGGCAATAACAGGAAATAAGATTACAAAAGGGAAAATTGAAGTCATATACAAGCCATCCCTAAGATCAAAGGAGCAAAATTTATATACTGTACCATGTATTAACCAAAACTCATAGCCTAGTAATAAGTGATGAATCAGCAGAAGTCATCTAGACACTCCTGTCAGGGTTCTGGTCCTGTGGTAGAGCCTTCTGAGCTCTTAATTGGTCTGATCAGCCACAGCTGGACACACTGTACCTTGATCCCAACATAGTGATGTTATTTTGGTCCTCTTCAAGGATAAAGAACAACCATGTAAATTCCAGACAAATGTTAGACCTCCACAGCTCCAGAACTTCAGAAGGCGCTAATAACTCTGAAATGAAGACCTTGAAGTTGTACCAGTAATCTTAGATGATTTGTATCTGTTAATGAACTAACCCCAAGGTGGCACAAATAGAAGTTAGTCTGTTGCCCCCCCCCCAAAAAAAAAAACTCTACAAATGAAAACTCAAACCTTTTCCCCGTACACACGTTTCCCTTGCTGTTAAGTCATGTTACTGAGTGCCCCAAACTCTAAACAATGGTTACATGACTGCGCCTCTCTCTTCACCTTCCCATTATCTTCCCCAAAGCACTCAAAGAACCAGGCTGTCTGCTCCCCATTTCCTAAATTATCATTCACACACCTCTGACAGACTCATAAAGCCCTCCAGCTCCTCAGAATAACATTTGAATGAATAAAATAAAATAAATAAGATTCAAAAGGAAAGCAATTATACTGCTGAAATCTTTTTTCTGATCCAAATTCACCGAAGGACCTCCTCAAATATATTCACAGACCCCAGGTTAAAAACCTCTGACTTAGGAACTGATACAGAGTATCACTACTAAGGAACTATTTAAATTATATAACTGAAAAAAATCATAACCAGTGAGTATAGCAAAATTGCACTTGTGTAACTTGAATTTTGTATTATAGGTATTATGTGTGACATTGAACTCTATGTGAAAATGTAAACATATTATCAAGAGTGGATTTGTGATTCACACCAAAGCAAGCTATCTCACAGCTATTCATTGATAATAAAAATGGAAGAGTTTGGAAGATGACAGAATTAAAAGTAAAGGTAAATGGCTAGGACCAAAAATTAATACATCCTATGAATTTGTATTTGTCTACATAAAAAGATGAACTTTCCATAGGATTAGAGACTTGAAGATATTTCTTCACTGAAAAGAAGAGAATTTCAGGGCCTTTGGAAAGGAAATATAGGAGACAAAATAAAAAAGCTAAGGGAAAAGTAGTGCACCAAATATAATTCAGTGTTTACATGAAGCAAGGACATAAAAAGATTATTGTCCTTGAGAAGTCCAACCTTTCCTGAGTGTCACCCAAGGAACACGAAAAGAATAGTTTGTTATCAGATAATCCCCATGAAGGCTGATCAGATGGAAGTGGCCCAGAGGAAGAAAAGAGAGCAAGGAGAGAGGAAAAATTAGTTAGTATCATTGGCAATCAGGAAACCACAAGGGATGGCTATTACAAAATAAATTATTTTTTTAAAGGTGAATTACAGAGGGAAGAATGAACACATGAATCACTACTATTTACCTGTGGAGATGCAGCATGAAATGATACATTAGTAAAAGCAGAATTAAAGAATATAGTCTAGGGAGGTATGGAAAAGTACTAAACTTGGAATTATGTGACATGAGTTCAAATCCCAGTTATGCCATTTAACTAACAATGCAACCATGTTACAAAGTCATAAACTTTCTTAGACTCAGTTCTTCATCTATAAAATAAGAAAACTGGATTAGATAAGGTCATCTAAGGCCAACTTGGTCTCTATACAGTAAGACTCCCTAATCTTCTAGATCCATTATCCAGCTTCCCTCTGGGGTGTATTTGGGAGAAAGGTGAGCAAGAATAAACATGGAATTCCAGGTCAGGATTGGACAAGAGACAAGGAGGTGTATTGGTGGATGAGAATGGAGAAAGTGATCATATTACTTCAGGCTAAGCAAGCTGCAAGTATCTAAAGCTGATTATTTTTTTAAAGGCAAGATCCAGGAGGTCTACCTTAGTTAGGTATGGCAGAGATGGTATCTATGTTCACAACAGAAGAGACTAGGATTTACTGATTCAAGCAAAGTAAGGTGCAGTCCCTAGCACCATTTTTTTTTAAGGGAAAAACAATTACAACTTTTAATGTTGATAAGATAAATTCATAAAAATTGAAATGGCTGGGGTGGCTAGGTGGGTGATGCATGAATAGAGGACCGGCCCTGGAGTCAAGAGGACCTGAGTTCAAATCCAGCCTCAGACATTAAACACAAAAACTAGCCGTGTGACCTTGAGCAAGTCACTTAACCCCAACTGCCCTCCAAACTTAAAACATAAGGATAGGAGAAGATTCTGGGAAGATGGTGGAGTAGGCCAGAAAATTTTAAGCTCTGCAGATTTCTCCCATAAATGAGATAAAATAGCACCTCAGGGAGAACATAGAGTTAAAAATAAACAACTACCAGAACAGTAGTCCTCCTGGGATAATTAGAAAAGATCTAAAGAAAAATCCTAGAATGAGACGTGGTGCATGTGAAGAATAAACACTGCCAGGCTAGTTTCTCTTAGACAACAAGCTACAAGCTCTGGGGTTAGTTAGGTTGGGAGGCAGCCTCCACCCCCACCACAGGAATTTTTACCCCTGGGACAGTGAGAGGGGTTGGGTGTCTGAGCCAGGGAAGACCAAGGGAACCTCTGCTGACAAGGAACACCAGAACTAGCTGTGCTGCAAGGCTGCAGCCCTGGGTAAGAAGGAAACAACACAGGCCCATGAGTACAGAAGCAGAGGGGTGGGGAGGCCACCCGCTGGAGGTACTTACAGGAGGCTGGAGGTTGGCATTTGGGCTCCAGGCCAGAGGGGAGAACTAACGGAGGATCTGAGGCTAGAGGCAGTATCCCCCATGCTCCAGGACTAGAAGCAATTGCAAAAAACAAGCTGCTATAATTTTTTTTTAATGAGCAGGCAAAAGAGAAAGAATCCAACCACAGAAAATTATTATGGAAGTAGAGAAGATTGGGTTTCCTCTTCAAAGGAGGATACTGAAGTAAATAAACCCTCTTCTAATCCCAAGGAGTAATGTCAAATGGTCACCTTCCCAAAATGAATTCATAGAAGCACTTTAAAAGAATTTAAAAATCAAATGAGAAAAATTGAGGAAAAGCTAAAAAAAAAAAAAAAACAATCCAAGAAAACCAAGATAATGAAAAGAAAGTCGACTAATTATAAAAGGAGTTCCAGAATCCTAAGGAACAAAATGACTCCTTGAAAATCAGAATTAGGCAAAGAGAAGGCAGTCAAATTATAAAAGACTAAGAAGGGCCAGTTAAGTGGCACAGTGAATAGAGCACTGGCCCTTGCATCAGAAGGACCCGAATTCAAATCCGGCCTCAAACACTTAACACTTACTAGCTGTGTGACCTTAGATAAGTCACTTAACCCCAACTGCCCTGCCTTCCTTCCTCTAAAAAGACAAAAAATAAAATAAAATAAAAGACCAAGAAATATTAAAACAAAATATAAAGAATTAAAAAATAGAAGATAATGTGAAACATTTCAGAAGAAAAACAACTAATCTGGAGAACAGATCAAGAAGAGAAAACCTATGAATAATCAGACTACTGAAAGCTATGATCAAATAGAGAATCTTGATACAATAATATAAGAAATAATTAAAGAAAATCTTCCTGAAGCACAAGAACAAGAGAGGAAAGTAGAAATAGAAAAAGTCCACTAATCACCACCTGAAAGACATCCTACAAGGAAAATCCACAGGAATATCATAGTCAAATTCCAAAACCCTCAGCTCAAGGTTAAAATATTATGAGCAAAAAGAAAAAAAAAAGAACAATTTAAATATGGTGGTGCCACAACTGGAATAACAATTAGAAGACCTAGCAATGGCAACACTAAAAGACTACAGGGCTTGGAACACTATATATCAAAGAGCAAAAGAATTGGTATTCCAGCTGAAAATATCATACTCGGCAAAGCTAAGCATAATCCTGAAAGGAAAAAAATTAACATTTTATGAACTGTCAGACTTTTAGGATTTTGTTTTTAAATTTTTTAACTTAATAGAAGATTTGACATACAGGAGCCAAGAGAAATATAAGATACATACCAAAGACTAATTACAAGGGACTCAATAAGGACATACTGTTTACCTTTTATAGGAGGAAATGTAAAATGTATGTCTAAGACTATTGTTAGTATTTTGGTAGTCTGTAAGAAAAATTGAGGTAGAGCTGAGTATGATATGATTTTAAAAAGTAAAACCATTTAGGAACAGCTAAAAAGAGTAATTATATTATACAAATGAGGTGTGAGAGGAAGAACTGACACAGAGGAATTAGATGGGGAAGGGGGGCTGGTAGTTCTGGAAACCCACTTTCATTGGGAATGGGTTCAATAGGAAACAATACATATATATCTAGAAAAGTATAAAAGTCTTCTAAATCGAGAAAGAAATAAGACACTAAAGGGATAGGGAGGGGGAGAGGTTAAAGTAGGGCTCCTTAGAGGGGAGGGTGAGGAAATAGATTAAAGGGGGATGTAGAAGGGGGTTTAGATTAATGGGAATGGGAGGCTAAGGGAGGGATTCTTGGAGGGGAGTAGGTTAAGTAATAGGAGGGCAAGGTCGCAGGTAGAAGTAAAGTAGAAGAGTTAGAAGGGATAGGAAATAAGATACACATAAACATAAAATAAAAGATCAGGAGCAGAATTTGTTAGTGAAAAATGAGCCCAGAGTGGTAATCATGATCTCAGATCAAGTCAAGGGTAAAACAGATTTAATCAAAAGGGAAAAGTAAAGAAACTACACCCTGTGTCAGCAATATCCATCAATGTTGTTTTGTAGTATTTAAAATAACTAGACAGTATAAGGTTGAAGTATTGCTGTGGTGTAGGAAATGACAAATTAGTGGACTTGGAAAAATATGAAAAGACTTGGATTTAAGAAGGAAGAGGTTATCCACCCTCAGAGAAACAGAGGACAAATAAGTATAGTATAGTATTTAATATTAATGCATATGAATGTATAAGACTATATATGAATATGATTATAGATATCTAAGTATACATATGTGTAAGTGTATGCATGTAAGGGCATATGTATTTATGTTTGTATATTTTGTTCATATGTCATATGTGTGTATGTATGTGTATATATGCATGTTGTATATATGTGTATCTGTATTTAATTGTATGTTTCTGGGGGGGAGGGAAGGTGGAAAAAGGAGAATGTAAAAAGTACAAAGAATAGAAATATATACACATACATATATATGTCTATATAGGAGGGTATATGGGTATACGAATACATATGTGAGTGTGTGTATACATACATATGTGTACAGGTATACATAGACAGAGGGCACAGGACCAATTGAATAGGAAGGGATGATACTTAAAAGGTGAAATTGAAAGGTGAAAGAGGAATATAATGAGAGGAAATGGGGAAAGACAGAATGGGGGTAAATTATCTCATATAGAAGAGGCAAGGGAAAACTGTTATAATGGAGGGGAAGAACAAGAAGGAAAAAGGGAATGGGTCAACCTTACTCTCATTGAATTTGACTTAGGGAGGGAATGACATATACACTAAATAGGGTATCTTGTCCTACAGGAGAGTAGGGGGTAAGAGGATGAGAGAGAAGATGATGGAAGGGAGGGCAGGTTGGTGGGGAAGGAAGTTAGAAGCACACACTTTTGAAAAGGGACAAGGTCAAAATAGAGAATAGAACAAGTGCAGGGCAGAATAGGATGACAGGAAATATAGTCAGTCTTTCACAATATATCCACTATGAAAATGTTTTGCATAGCTACACATGTACAACCTATATTGAATTGCTTATCTTCCCAGTAAGGGTGGGTGATGAGGGAGGAAGGGAAAGCATCTGGAATTCAAAGTTTTAAAATCAAATGTTTAATAAACATATTATTATTATTATTACATGCAACTGGGAAATAAGATATATAGGCACTGGAGTGTAGAGATCCATCTTGCCCTACTGGAAAGTCAGAGGGAGAAGGAGAAGGATATAGGAGAGAGCAGATTGGGGGGGGGGAGCGGTATACAGTGGGATTGCGGTTTTGAGGTGGTGGGTAGGGGAAAGATGGGGAGAAAATTTGTAACTCAAAATCTTGTGGGAATGAATATGTAAACTAAAAATAAACATAAAATTTAATTTTAAAAAATCTGCCCTCCCTTAAAAAAAATCAGGACATAGATAGCTAGATGACTTAGTGGCCTGGAATCAGGATGATCAAATATGGTCTCGGATAACTTCCTAGATATGTGACTCTTGGCAAGTCACTTAACTTCTGTTTCCCTTACTTTCCTCAATTGTAAAATGGGAATAATAATTTAACCTCTATCACAGGGTTATTGTGAGGATCAAATGAGAGAAATTTTAGAAGGCAGGAATATTAAACACATTTTTATATAACATAATAAAAAAGGGTAATCAAACAAGGACATATAAACAATTAATATCTATGGAGAAACTAAGTAACAATATCCTTTAATGAATGGATCAAACAAGAGATTATGGGAATAACAGATACATTAAAGACAATAGCAAATGGGATATTATCTCTAATGAAAAAATAGCTATGACAGCCTTAGCTCAGTTGCTTCCCACATGGTAGGTGCTATCTAAATGCCTATTCCCTTTTCTCCATTTATCCCACCACTGACCTCTGAAGAACTCTGACCTCTAGGAGTCAGAAGATTTCAACTTTTTAAGTGGAATTAATTTAATTTGACATTTTCATTGGCAAAATTTAATTGATAGAGTCCCTAAATCAGTGTTCCTGGGATAGCAAGTGTCTGGTGAAAGTGTTTTGCATCAAGACTCAAGAATAGATTGGATATGATAAGGAAGCTAGATTCAGTGCTGTGTAAGAACCCCAGAAGAAAAGTAGAACCATATATAAGAGGCATATTTTGAGAACTTCAGCAAGAACATCCAGGAACTGTGAGTAAGATCTAGCCACCCCATATAAAAACATCTACTCTTGAGAACTCTATTCCAGGATCAGCCATGTCAGTTGAGTTGGATCCAGGAGCTTCCCTGATGCATGGACCCAGGAGTCCCACATCATCATTGATTTCTGTTTCCTGCTGTGGCCTTAGGATCAGTATTCCCAAGGCTTTTTATTGATATTCCTGGTTGTGTCCTTTCCTTTCTTCTTCTAGTATGACTTTAGAAGTGCTAGATCTAGACCCAGTATTGGGATCTCGGTGAGTCAATGGAATAACCTCGTTTGTGGGGGGTTGCTGGATTGCTCTATTTGGAGGTGTTATTCCTGACTCAAGAGCATTGCCTTAGTTGTATTTATTTGTCCTTATTTCCCATTCCCTTATATGTCTCCAATTAAATCAAGTGACCTTCCCTTTAGAACCTTCCTTTATATAGCCCAAATAAAGTAAAAAGCATTATTGATTTCATCAATGACTGGCTCACCTAATTCTTCTGCAGACTTTTAAATCCCAATAACAAACTCAAACATTTGTGTTCCTTGGCTTTACTAAATAGTAGAATGTTGCGCCTTTCTTCCTTTGATTCACTTGTCTTAAACCAATTTCACTGATCAAATTTTGAGTTTTGGGACAAAATTTGAATGTTGGGATGGTTGCCCCATAGCCTGTACTATACAAGCTTGTAAAAGATTTAACCATTGGTTCATTATACTCTAATTATTTTATGACATGAGTTTCTAGATTTATTTTTACTCTTTGGAATTCATTGTGAAATAGTGTCTACAGTACCAACACTCACTCACACTGAAAAGTTGGTTCCCCAGAGTTCTGTTACTATAACTCCCCTCAGAGTTTTAGAAAACTTTGAGGAAGGGGGATAGACAAATGCTATAGTTTACAGGCCTCCACCAGTATACTTCCCCCCATCAATTATCAGTTGACACTCATTAGCCAATCTTACTTAATTAGCTGTTAAAAGGGTTTTTCACTAAAGTGGTATACTAAAAACTCCCCCCCCCCCAAATCCATGACAAATTCTAACACTAGTACCTAAATATTATGTATTCAAATTAGAGAGTACATGTAACACATCTAGTTACTGGGAGTCTCTTTCTCCTGTTTTTGGGATATTCAAGAAGTTCCCCTTCACCAAAAAGTTAAATTACATGCCCAGGGTCACATATCTGGTAAATGTCAGAGGCAGTAAGTAATTTAATTCACATTTTCCTAACTCTAAGGATGGCTCACTATTCTCTATGCCATGCTACCTTCCAGAAAGAGATCACAAAAGCCAACATTTTCAACACTGATTACCTGAAATAAAACACTTTGGCACAATTGAAATCAATACAGCTGAAGAAAAATTAAGCCTAGGGGAATATTTGAAAATAAAAATCTCTGCTAAAAGTCAAGTAAACAAAATCTATAAGGAAAAGAAATCCAGAATTTATTAATCAGAAGATATAAGCAAGCTGTTTTCAGAAGAAGAAATGCATGTTATCGACAATCATCTGAAAAAATAGTTCAGAATTACTAATAACCAGGAAAATGCAAATTTTTCTAAACTGAGTTTTTAGAAAAGATGTATAAAAAAACATAAAAACTCAACATTGGAAAGGCTATGGGCTTGTTCATTGCTGTTGGAACTGTTAATTGGTCCCATTATTCTGAAAAATAATTTGGAATTATGCAAGAAAATTGCTATATTTCAGTTCTTTTGGCCTAGAAGTAACCTTACTGGGTTTGTGGCTCATAGAGATCAATGATAACAGGAAAAGACTCATATGTATGAAAATATTCATAGTAGTATTACATGTGATAACAAAAACCTAGAAACACGGTACATGGCCAATGATTAGTGAATAGCTGAGCAAACTATGGCATATTAATGTAATGGAATATTACCAGGGCATAGGCAAAGATGAATAGAAAACATTCAGAGAAACAGGGGAAGACTTATACAGGGTGTCCCAAAAGTTTTAGTATAGTATTAGGCTTTGGTAGCTTAAAATTTCACTATGACATTTGGGACATCCTTTCAGAAGTGATAGTGAAAAAAGCAGAGCCAAAATAAGAATATGCAATAATGTAAATAAATAATGCTAAAAAGAAACAAAATTTAGGTCAAATGCATTAGACAATGTGGTACTAATTTGTTAAAATTAAAATTCACACTTTCAGTTAACAGTAAACCACAAAAGTAGAAAAAGACGTGGTGTCAGCTGCAATCTTAACCATCTTGGGAGGATGGGTGTGTGTGTGTGTCTGTCTGTCTGTCTATGTGTCTGTGTGTCTGTGTGTGTAAGACTTATTTGGGAGTTGATAGTGAGGTGTTTGTTACATCCAAACAAAACATATTAGTAATAAACAAGAAAAAGAAATTTTAACTTCGATGAACTTTTCAAGATAGTCTTCTTATTGTTGTCACTGCTGCTGTTTAGTCATTTCAGTCATGTTCCACTCTTCATGACCCCATTTGAGTTTGTTTGTTTGTTTTGGCAAAGCTATTGGAGTGATTTGTCATTTCCTTCTCCAGCTCATTTTACAAATGAAGAGACTGAGGCAATAGGGTTAAGTGATTTGCCCAGAGTCACACAGCTAATACGTATCTGAAGCCATATTTGAAATCAGGTCTTCCTGACTCCAGGACCAGTGCTCTATCCATTGTGCCACCTAGCTGCCCCTAAGATGTATTTAAAATAGCCAAAAATCATTTGCCACCAAACTAAAACCCTGATGCACAAGTTTAAATGAACTCAGTATGTTTTCTGCAATTGACTTCCATTCCTCCTCATTTACTCAAACCTTAAGAATTTTCATGTAGTTGATTACATAACTAGAAAATGTAATTATGTTTAAAAGAAAAATAGGGAACTTCTACTTGTCCTCTTTTGAAGCAACTAAAAGTATAAAGACCAGTGACTTTTGTATTTCATCAAAGACTTCTAGACTTGATAAAATTAGTAACTTGATGGCCCATACATGTGTTTTTTTCTTTGTGAAATCGTATGAAGACAAGCAATTCTACATAGGTTATACATGTGTAGCTATGCAAAACATTTCCATAATAGTCATGTTATGAAAGACTAACTATATTTCCCTCCATCCTATCCCACCCCCCATTTATTTGTTCTATTTTCTCCTTTGACCCAGGCCCTTTTCCAAAGTGTTTGCTTCTCTTCCCAGTGGGGGTGGGTGAGGAGGGAAGAAGGGAGAGAATCTGGAACTCAAAGTTTTAAAAACAAATGTTTAAAAAAATTGTTGTTATATGCAACCAGGAAATAAGATATATAGGCAATGGGGTATAGAAATCCATCCTTCCCTACAAGAAACTAAGGGGAAAGGGGGAAAGGGGAGGGAAAGGAATAGAGGATATATATGAAAGGACAGATTGGGGGAAGGAGTAATCAGTATGCTTGCCATCTTGGGGTGGAGGGCAGGGGAGAGATGGGGAGAAAATTTGGAACTCAAAATCTTGTGGAAATGAAATGTTGAAAACTAAAAATAAATAAATTCTGAAATAGTATGAAGAACCTTGGCCTTGGAGTCAGAAGTCTCGGGTTCCAGTTTTGTCTGGAATAGATCCCTACTAGCTCTCTGACCCTTTTTGGGCCAGTCACTTTATGTATCTGAGCTTCAATTTCCACATCTGTAAACTAAGCCAAGAATGTCTGCTCTGCCAAGCTACTGTATGGTTGTTTTGAAGACCAAATGAAAGAATACATATGAAAATGTTCTGTAAGGTTTAAAATATCATAAGATTATACAGTGTTTTATCCTCCTTTTATACTATTTGAAATGGAAAAGACATTGGAAATCTGTTGTCTGAGCACCTAACCATACCAATGCTCATAAAAACTTAAAAGGGAAAGTTTCATTCTTCAACAGATCTCCATGAACTATGGAAATCATTGACATGTTATACCACTCTGTGGAAAACCTACTGACTTAATTAGAAGGCCCCCACTCAATCCAAATTGAATTCTATGAAGGAAAAAGTTACCTGTTCTACTCTTGGCACTTCCTCAGCCTTCCTATTGGAACTCCATTCCTTTTGACTGCGCATCCATATGAAGGGAAAGGGATTAACACTTAATTACACTCTCTAGCAAGACCTGGCATAATATGGGAGGATTCCATAAACAAATCTATAGCTCTTGGTCAACTGAATACTACTATGTAATGAATAAAAGACAGTGTGGTTTATTGAGGAGAGCCAAATACATGTGGTGATTTGGAGGCTTCCATCAGAAAAGTGGAAGATCTACCAAAGCTTTCAGTTGTAGAAAACTTAACACAAAGATACCTCTTTACCATTGGGTTTTCTGTGTATATTTCCTTCTGCTTCCTTACTTATTACCATTCTCGTGGAAGATAAATCAACAAGTTCACAACTCTGAGAACTAACTTATGATTGTCTTGGTGCTTATGAGAAATAGTAGTATGTCTGCTCACGTTGTCATTAAAGTAATAAATAAATGCATTTATTAGCTTGATTAAAATGTAACGTTCTTTTGTGTTTCCACATTTAAGCTTATGTACAAATTCATTCTTTAGAAAGAAAAGTCAGGGCTATGGAACATTAAAAATCCACTACAATAGCCATGGCATAAATAAGTTTAACAGGCAAAGATGAGGATATATGACTTGTTATTTTCTTACTCATGGCTGTTTATTTAGTCATATAACAAAGAAAAGCTTTAATTTTAAAAAAAAAGTCTGTGATAATGGTGAAACTTATGGATTTTTGTGTTCTTGTTGCTATAAATTATTTACTCTTCTAATGGATAATTTTTAAATTGGAGAAAATACGTTAGATAACTGGATCTCTTGATTAGAAGATATGGCTGTGGTTTTAGTCTTCCTATTGGTCAATAAGTTTTAAACAGAAAAGATTCTGTGACACTACTGGATACTGCATCTCTAATTAAGGGTACTGAGCAGGAAGGCTTTGAATGACTTCATACAAACCAGTAGCCAAAAGACAAATTCACATTCTGTTAATTGTCTGTCAGTAGTATCATCCTGAAGATATAGTTGACAGCACATACTTTTGTAGGGAAAAACACATGATTCCTTTCTGAACCAAAACAGTTAAATCTTTTGAGTTCTAAAACTTTTCAGAGATAACTGCATTAATTATCCAGAATAAGCTAAACTTCAAAACCCATATAACATTATATAAACATAAATAACATATAAATGTAGTCTTTGTAATATCGTTTTTTTCACACTTTTTAGTCAGACAATCAGGATTTCTTAAGTTCTCATCAGGTGCCAGGCTCTGTGCTAAGTGAAGAGTTCAGAGAGAAAGAGTCCTTGGATAAAACAGTATATTGTTATTTTTAAGATTTAACATTGAGCTGATTTTTGCAGAGATAGATAAAATAATTACTTTTTATAATCATATAATAGTATTGGGATGGAAACATGTCTGTAGTAAGCTCGTTGAAAGCATTTTGGGGACAGTTCTAGTGGCAGAGAGTATAAGGCTGTTACAGGGTAAAAACAGACTTTTTCTTACTCCCATATGATTTTGATTTGTTTTCTGCTAGATCTCTGTATTTTGAAAGCTAGTTATTCCACATATCCTGGATATTATGCATATTTAGTATAGCAGCATCTATTTAAAAGTTTTAAAATTTTCATAGATCAAAGTTATATATGAGTGACAATGAATGCTGGGCCTGGAGTCAGAAAGACCTGAGTTCAAATGCAACCTCAAACATTTAATAGCTGCGTGACCCCAGAGAAGTCACTTAACTTTGCCTCAGTTTCCTCTTCTGTAAAAATGAGCTGGAGAAGTAAATGGCAAACCAATCTAATATCTTTACCAAAAAAACCCCAAAAAGAGTCATGAAGAGTTGGAAACAACTGAAAATGACGAAGTGGCAACATGGACAATGGCTCTCTCTGTGATAGCAGTGCAGTTACAATACAATTTATTTAATTCTCAAGGATATTTTGATATATTTGTACTTTGAAGGCATTTACTGAGATAGAAGAATAATAACAGTTGGTATAAAAGTCCCCCTCTCCCATAAAAGCCAGGGCTTATTCTTTTACAAATATATTCAGATTACATATGAAGAGTGGGCTCAAGTTTAAAGTACAATTTTAGTAAGACACACATGTAAGAGACGTGTGGCAAGGGAGTACCTCACAACCCTTTTCATTGGAAATCCTTCTTTCCTTCTTGAGTTTATAGCCAGAATTTTTCTCTCTGCCAAGAGGAATCATAGTCCCTGTAACCACCTCCTTTCTTGAGTAATATCTTGCTGCTTCTATCTGTCTGAAGCGTCTAAGCTAGATACTCCATCTCCTGTTAGTTCTATCTTTCCAATGACATCATCAATTGAGAAGGAGGGGGAAAAGAAAAGGAAAAAATCTGAAAGCCTCTCTCCTCCAAGCGATGCCCTTACTGGGGTTCTGTCTCCAACTCTTCAACTGACAAACTGAACTGAAACGCTTCTACCACTGGACTGGTGAACTCCCAGACTGACTTGATATTTACGTTCATAGGTCTAAGAGTATAACTCTTGGCTCATCAGAAGATGTTTCCCATATGATAGCATTTATTTTACCCAGTGACCAAATCCCTATAATTTTTTTTCAAAATGATCAGGAATTTATTGAAACTTTTAGCAGAAGTGTAGGAAAATTCCTCAATGACTTAGTTTACATTTTGTAATTAAAGCTTGAACCCACTGATGATAAATGATTCTGTGACAATCTCAATTGAAATGTCTGGACCTTCCATGATTACATTAATTGAAGGGGGAAAATCTACTCCTCATACATATACACACACATTATACACACATATATATGCATAATCTGCATCAATAAATAAATAAAGGCTCATTAAGGATAAACCATCTATTTTGCGGATGACAATGACTTAGCCCTGAATCACCATCACAAATTTATTCTGTTTCTAGAAATAATTTTCAAATTTAGCCACTTTTCTCTGCTTCTTGGTTAATATGTTATTTCATACTAATGTCACCCAAGGATGGTTTTCTGATTTCCACTTGAAGCTTAAATGTTGCACAGGTTTTATTCAGAGATAAATCCTCTTGCTTACATTAACTAAATTCAGTGGTGTGAGGAAATAGCTAAGTGATGTCTGTTTATGCCAGAAGTATTTCAGTGAGATTTTAGCCCATTTATCATGTTCCCAGAGGAACAAAAAAGGATCCTCCCTTTTTGACAAAACAAGAACAAAAACAAACAAAAATCCCATTAACTTTCTACAGGAGCCTTAGGGTTTGGGGCTCCATTTTAATTAATATTTCATTAATATTGTATCTGATTTTTTGGTGAAGCTTTTAAAATCTGTTGTTACTCAGTTTTTTGTCACATTTAACTCTTTGTGACCCAATGAACTATATATAGCACACTGACCTTTCTGTCCTCCACTATCTCTTAAAGTCTGCTCAAATTCCTTTTTTCATGACACTATCCATTTCATCCTCTGCTGTCCCCTTCTCTTTTTGTCTGCAATCTTTCCCAACATCAAGGTCTTTTCATTTTGTGAATTTCGCCAATGTATATAAGCTTCAGTTTCAGTATTTGATCTTCCAGTGAATAGCCTGATTTAATTTCTTTAAGTATTGACTAATTTTATCTCCTTGCTGCCCAAGGGACACTAAAAGTCTTCTCTAGCACCACAATTCAAAAGCATTGATTCTTTGGCACTCAGCTTTTCTCAGAGTTCAACTCTTACAGCTATATATTACTAACTAGTTGAAAAACCATAGCATTAACTGTATGGATGTCTTTGCTTTGTAGTACACTTTCTAGATTTATCATAGTTTTCCTTCAGAGAAGCAAGTGCCTGTTAATTTCATGGCTGCAGTTGCCATTTGCAGTGATCTTTGAGCCCAAGACTATAAAATCTAACTCTCTTTCCATTTCTTTCACTTCTATTTGCCAGAAAGTGATGGGACCAGTTGTCAAGATCTTAGATTTTTTTAACACTAAGCTTCCAGCCAGCTTTTACACTCTCCTCTTTCATACACATCAAGAGGCTCCTTAATTCCTCTTCACTTTCTGCCATCAGAGTGGTATCATCTACATATCTGAGATTGTTGATATTTCTCCCAACAACCTTAATTCCAGCTTTTGATTCATTCAGTTTGGCATTTCACATGATGTATTCTGCATATAAGTTAAATAAATAAGGTGACAATGTACAGCCTTGTTATACTCCTTTTCAAATCTTAAATCAATCAGGTGTTCCATGTTTGGTTCTAACTGTTGCTTCTTGGCCCACATATAGGGTCCTTGAGATAAGTAAGATGATATGATACTCCCATCTCTGAGAACTTGCCACATTTTGTTGTGATCCACATGATCAAAGGCTTTATTTAGCGTAGTCAATGAAGCAGAAGTAGATGGTTCTCTGGAACTTTTTTGCTCTCTCCACAATCCAGCTAATCTTGGCAATTTGGTCTCTAATTTCTCTGATTCTTTGAAAATCAGCCTATTCTTCTGGTAATTCTCAGTTCACATATTGCTGTAGCCTAGGTTGTAGAATCTTAAGCATAACCTTGCTGGTGGATGAAATGAGCACAATTGTTCAGTAATTTGAACACTCCCAAGTATTGCACCTCCCAATTTCAGTGGTCACTGTTGTGTTTTCTAAATTTGCTGGCACTTGAGTTACAGCACTTTAACACCATCATCTTTTAGGATTTTAAATGGCTCAACGAGAATTCTATACCTCCACTAGCCTTATTGTTAGCAAAGCTTCCTAAGATCCACTTACTTCATTCTCCAGATCAGTAACCAAACCACTGTGGTTATCAGTGATATTAAGATTTTTCTTGCATAGTTCTTTTGTGTTTTTTTTTCTTGTCACCTCTTTTTAATCTTTTCTGCTTCTGCTAAATCCCTACCATCTTTGTTTTTTATCATGCTCATTAAAAAAAAACCTTCTTATCTCTCCTTGCTATTCTCTAGAATCAAAATAACGTGATGGCTGTACCAAACACTCTTTTTCAACAACCCAATAAGCAACTCTACACATGGATATCACCAGATGGTCAATAAACAAATCAGATTGATTATGTATTTTGCAGCCAAAAGTGGAGAATCCATGGCTCAGATCATAAGTTTCTTATTGCAAAATTCAGACTTAAATTGAAGAAAACCATCAGACCATACAGGTATGAACTAAATAATATCCAATTTAGGGGCAGCCAGGTAGCACAGCGAGTAAGAGCAGCGAATCCCAGCTCTGATACCACCACACCCAGAAATAACTGGCCATGTAACCTTGAGCAAGTTACTTAACCCCAATTGCTTACGGGCGGCCAGGTGGCTCAGCAAGTAAGAGCACCAGCCCCAGTGTCGAGATGACCTGGGGATCAAATCCGGGCTCAGATACTTAGCACCACACCCAGAAATAACTGGTCATGTAACCTTGAGCAAGTTACTTAACCCCAATTGCTCATAAAAAAAATAATATCCAATTTAGGATTCAATACTAACTATAAATACATCTAACACATTATAACAAACATAATTTATAACCATAATATTTAGTCAAAATATATCCTAAATATTGCCTCAAACACAGAGTAAGCATGAATGAATTAAAGACAGTTTTTTAGTTCTTCAATTTTATTTGCTCCAAATAAGACATGGCTCCTTCTGACTCTATTTTTTCTAGCCTTTGCTCTTATTCCTCAGAGTATCTGCTCTTCTTATATTCTTTCTTTTGATTAGGAAGAAAAAAAGCAAACCTATTTCTTTTCGGAAATCCACAGGTTAGACTAAGGAATCAATATTTCATTTTGCAATTTTTATTTGCCCTTATTTTGTCAGTCCAAGATAGGGTCTAACAGTAAACTAAGAACAAAGGACAGTGATGAAAGATCCAATAATCAAAGAGCTCTATCTATCCTGGAACAAATAGAAAAATATTTCAGTATGCCATGTAGAATAAATCACCAAAGAAGAGAATTTCTAACATGTAAGCTTGCAAAATAAGCTAATCAGAACCATTAAAACTGTTCTCCTGTACCAAGCCTTGGCATCAATTCAGTTATTTCTATAGCTTTCCTGAAATTTCACCCAAACAAATGTGGACTGTACAAGAAGTCAGAATTATCTGAGGCAATAAAACAACTAAATGGAATTCAGCTACTGTCCTGTTAAGGTAATCAAATAGCTCCAGTACCAAGCTAAACAACAACTATAACTGGAAACGTGCGGTTGCCTTCTGACAGTCCAATGCACATGTTCTCTTCAACCTCAAGGTCTGGAAGAACTTTGTGGCTTGGCAAGATAGAATGGCAGATGGATACATATATATACAGAATACAGGAAAGCTTGATGATTTATATACCAAGAATGTTAGTGTGCCAATTAAAATGGGCAATTCATCTGATGAAGAAAAGATGTACAGTTTGCCAGTAGTTTTGTCAGTAAAACATTTATCATCTGTTACAAATTATGCCTTTGTTGAAATTGTTACTTCTGATATGAACCAATACCTACAAAATGCAAATTTCTCCATGTCAGTGATACAGAAGACAAAAGAAACACATTGAAAGAAACACCAGGCTTTGTAGTCAGTGAAATCTTCAGTATATTTTACTATCTTAGACATGTAGATTCATAAAATTTTAGGTAACAAGAAACTTTACTGAAAATTCTAGTCACTAGAATCTGGAGGAAAACAACTTGATATCATCAACATAAAAAAATGTTTTACTGTATGGTTTCTCAGATTATCCAGATTATCTGTTCTTCCAGGCACACAGTGAACATACCACCGTCTGCTTTGGACACCAAATGTACCATCTAACCTTCAAGAGGAATGAGTTGTACTTTCCAACTTACTATATGTTTTCAAGCCCGACAGGTTATATAGTACAACCTATAATTCATACATATACTAAGCCATTTAGTTTTTAATATTCTACCATGTTGTGTTATAAAAGTTCCTGTTCCATTTATGCTGATAAAATTTTATTTAAAAAAATCTTTAGGGCTTATTTGCATCATATAACCCATGATGTGATAAATACAAATTAAACAACAGGAATATTTTTATGAACATCATTGGAAACACTTAAGTTTTCATATAGATAAAAGAAGACAGAGGCTTTTGGGAGGTCCTGCACGCTAGTGCTTTCATACGCAAGATTACTCCATACTGCATTGTTCTGTGTTTTGCACACACCTGAACAGGTGGGTTTTGTCTCCTCCGTTAGAATGCAGAGACCATTTTGCTCTTTCTTCATATTCCCAACAGTTAGTACAATTTCTGATACATAAGAAGAACTTAATAAATACTTACTAACTGACTATTTTTTAAACCATAACGGGGGGAGAGAAATATTGAATTGTAAGATTATAGTCTAAACCAGTGGTGTCAAACTCAAATAGAAACCGATCCCTACAAGGCTGCAGACTGATTTATAAAAATTTATGTTATCTCTGTTGTACTGTATCTTTAATCATTAAACATTTCCCGATTACATTTTAATCTGGTTCAGGTAGTACTCGGGAATTTTGCAGGAATGTTGATGATATCAAGTTGTTTTCCTCCAGATTCTAGTGACTAGAATTTTCAGTAAGTTGGAAAATACAACTCATTCCTCTTGAAGGTTAGATGATACATTTGGTGTCCAAAGCAGACGGTGGTATGTTCACTGTGTGCCTGGAAGAACAGATAATCTGGATAACCTGAGAAACCATACAGTAAAACATTTTTTATGTTGATGATATCAAGTTGTTTTCCTCCAGATTCTAGTGACTAGAATTTTCAGTAAAGTACCTCGGGAATTAGCCATGCTATAACATGCAGATAAATTAAAATATACATAGAACACTATATATTAAATTTCTCTTCCCTTGATAATATAATAATAATTTCAAGTTTCTAGTAGATTTATGCCTAGTGAAATATGTTAGAAACATTAGCCAAGGCAATCCCCTAAATTTGTATAATGTATATTGTTGTATGGTTGTTGTTCAGGTGTTTCAGTCATTTTCTTTCCTTTTTTTTTTGGAGGGCAGTTGGGGTTAAGTGACTTGCCCAAGGTCACACAGCTAATTTTTGTGTTAAGTGTCTGAGGTCAAATTTGAACTCAGGTCCTCCTGACTCCAGGGCCAGTGCTCTATTCACTGTGCCACCTAGCCACCCCTGTTTCAGTAATTTTCGATTCTTCATCACCTTATTTGGGATTTTCAAGCCAAAGATATTGGAGTGGTTTGCCATTTCCTTCTCTAGCTCATTTTACAGATGATGAAATTGAGGCAAACAGGGCTAAGTGATTTGCCCAGGGTCACACAGCTACTGGTAGTAAGTATCTGAGGGTAGATTTGAACTCAGGTCTTCCTGAATCCAGGCCCAGTGCTCTATCACTGTGCCTATTAGCTGTACCAGGCAATGAAAAACACTATCAACAGAAAAATTAACTTAAAATATACTTTCCTATTTGTATCAGTGTAATACTCTAAATAAGGAATTTTCTCCTCAAAAATCCACCATGCAAAAACAGCTGACACACAAGTATTATATTATACACATGCATGTGGTGAGTTTCTCAATGGCTTTTATGGGAGATTTCACTTGCAAAAACATATAAAACTATGTTGGTAGAGAAGCTCAAGCACCATCTATTATTTTAAAGCTTCAAAGATAAACATTCATTCAAAGGAAAAGTTACCAAGTATTTCACAAAATACATGCTTGGCTCCATTCAACTTTTGCACTTAACATTTAAACATCCATTCAACAAAAAAATGTTTTTAACATATTAACTATATAGGCAGAGCACTGCAGTAGGCATCAGGAGGATAAAAAAAGGCTAGATTAATCTTACTCTCATAGGGCTTCAATCCAAGAGAGACTAACACAAACACAGATGCAGATAACTTTAAAACATGTCATATGATAAATGTGCTTAAGAATATATCCTGCTACTAACAAAAAAAATTTAAAACACGCATAACTAGGACTTCCACTGTAGGCCCTATCATCACAATGTAACCAAAGGCTTTAATCAGTTATTGTTGTTGTTCAGTTGCTCGGTCATGTCCAACTCTTCATGACCTGATAGACTATCACACACCAGGCCCTTCTGTCCTCCAGCAGCTCCCTAAATCTGTCCAAGCTCAAGTTCATTGTTTCCATGATACTCATCCTCCATAGTCTCCTCCTTTTGCCTTCAATCATTCTCAACATCAGGGTCTTTCCCAATGAGTCCTGTTTTCTTCTTATATGGTCAACATATTTTAGCTTCACTTTCAGTATTTGACCTTCCAATGATAATAGCCCCTATAAAAGGGCTTTAGGGAACATTATTATCCCTCTCACCTGTCTCAAAATGGTTTTCAATGCTTTGTTTTCTATTGGGAAGCAGGGTTGATATGGCTGGTCACTACTGTCCACTGATGAGGCTAGGAGAGGTGCAGAAGGGCTCCTTCATTATCCTTCTCTCAAATGGGGTTCTCATGTGATGAGCTTGTCTCAGAGCACTTTTGACCAAGTCACATCTACATAGCCTACTCTCCCAATTTACATCATGATTTAAAGATACTTGTGTCCTGCACAGAGAAAATTGTGGAATTAGGCTAGGGCTAAGTAATTTACTATTGGAGCAATCCCTTTTACTGGATCCACTGCATACTTATAAAGGTAACTAAGACCTTTGATACACAGCAACTAACCACATTCAAAGGGTATGATTAAATGATTGAAGACATAACACTGAGGGATCAAATTGGTGAAGTTTGCTAAAGAGGACCTCTTAAATTTTATTACTTTCAGACCATAAACCGAGCTAATAATTTACTCAACAATGCCTAATCTGGGATTTTCTTAAAATCAAAAACCACAAATATCTGGAAACACATCACACAAAGTAGTCAAAAGTAAAATTTTAGTAAACAAAAAACAAAAGAGGCTATTATTATAAATTAATTTACCACAATGAAATAAAATCTTGATAGCTTTAATAAAATGACAGTATTGGTGCTTTGCTTCAATTCATCCAACAGTACAGGATTTATCCAACATCCTAACTTTAACTTCAATCAAAAAATGTCCACCATAAACCTTATTAATATTTTTTAAAATTTGCTCAAAATGACAAATAAATATTATAAGATTCTAAATGCAAATTTTTTTTTGTTAATTACATATTTATAAACTTTCTGTTGTTAAACTTGAATTAACTTTCTGGATATAAAAGAAGATAGTATTTGATCACACACAAAGTGAAATATTTTATATAAGTAAAATATCCAATAATGAGATAAAAATAGAATCAAGAAAAAAACAAACATTTAAATAGGGATGAGAATAGACGCATTGGCAGTTGCATGGAGGATAGATTAGAGTGAGCAAAGACTTGAGGCAAGAAGGCCAATTAGGTCATTGAATATTCCTAGGAAGAGCTGGAGTGTCTAAACCAAGATGGTAACTAATATCTGCATAGAGAGAGTAGGTTAATTCTTCACACAATTGTCAAAAGGATTGTTTGATAAAACATAGATCTGGCCATGTCACTACATTACTAAATAAACCCCAGTCATTTTCTATTGATTCTAGGATAAAATATAAACCCTTTTATCCGGCTTTTAAAGCTCTTCTCAACCTGACCCCAGTCTATCCTTCCAAACATATTATAAACTATTCCCTTTCCTGCATAGTTCAGCCAAACCTGCCTTCCCACTGTTTCTCATAATAGATCTCTGTTTAGCATTTCTTTGCCTTTATGCTAAACATTGCCCATTCTTAAAAAGTACTATGACCTCATAGAATCTCTGATTTCCTTAAAAACATGGTATAGATAACACTACTACAGGAAATCTTTCCTAATCTCCATATTTGCTAATGTCTTTTCTCCCTGACTACCTAGTATTTGTGCTGTCTATACTTATAGATGTATATTTTTCCCCTAGAATATAAGCACTGCTTTTTTGTTTGTTTGTTTGTTTGTTTACTTCTGTATCCTCACTGCCTAGACCAGTACCTAGCATACAGAAGGCAATTATTCCCTTTTTACAGATTAAGAAACACAGAATTGGTTTTCTGAGGTTATAATAAAACTGATAATTAGCTAATTTAATTTTTTAAAGAAAGGAAAATCAGATTACCAAGGCCAAAAATGAAGAATTCAAAGGAAAATGGAGAAAAATCCAATAAAGTGTCAGAAATGACTGTACCTAATCATATGATAACAAAACTAAAAAAATAAAGTGCATATTACAATACTATAAATATCCAGTGTAACAAAGAGGAAAGTAAGGACCTAAATAACCTGGTCTCAGGGGGGTTAATGAAGCAAATTTTAAAAAAAAGCAAACTCTAAAGTAATACATAAATGCTAGTCAGGATGGATTTATAAGAAAATTCTATTCAAATTTATCTTACTCTGAAATCTGTGTGTATGTGCAGGTATACATGAACATATATGTATGTATGTATGTATATGTATATATAGGCATGTGAGTGAATTATTTGGAAAAATGATAGTCATACCTTACAAACTTCATTTATAAGAGAAATCATGTCCCAAATACCCAAGCCAGAGAAAGACAAAGCAGAGGATGAAAACTTTAGATTAATATTACTAAGAATTACTGATGCAAAAATATTAAATAAAATTTTCAGTATGACCCATTTAAATTCATACCAAGAATGTAACAATATTCCCACACCAGGAAAATCCTTAGCATATTTAGTAATAATAATAAAAATTAGAAAATGAATGATCATATAAGTAGATGTTTTAAAAGCCTTCAATACAGTATTAGTTTGTTTTTATATTTTTCTTGCTAAAAATATTGGAATGTTTTGCCATTTCCTTCTCTAGCTCATTTTACAGATGAGGAAACTGAGACAAACAGGGTTAAGTGACTTGCCCAAGGTCACACAGCTATTAAGTATCTGAAGCCAGATGTGAATTCTTGAAGATGAATCTTCCTGACTCCAGGCCTGGCACTCTATGCACTATAGTGCCACACAGCTTCCCATTAATTATTTGCCATTGCATTTTAAAAACTAACAGCACCTAATAATCAGAGCTGTCCAAAACCAGAATGGACTAATTCTAACTCCCTCATTGCTAGAGGTGTCCAAGTCAAGGTGGATAATCACTTCTCCAGCATACTGTAAGCCTCACAAAAGAATAATACATACTAAGGAATAATGCATAGTAAGGAAAAGAAGAAGAGGTGCGGTTAAACTAAATAATATGGGCAGCTATGTGGCACAATGGATAGAGTACTGGGCCTGGAGTCAGGAAGACTCCTCTTTCTGAGTTCAAATCTGTCCTCAGACACTTACTAGCTGTGTGACCCTGAGCAAGTCACTTAACCCTGAGCAAGTCAATTAACCCTGTTGCCTCAGTTTTCTCATCTATAAAATGAATGGGAGAAGGAAATGGCAAACCACTCTAGTTTCTTGGTCAAGAAAACCCCAAATGAGGTCACAAAGAGCCAAACACAACTGAAACATCTAAACAATAACAACAAATTAAACCATCTCTGAGCCATCCAACATGAGTGATCATCAATCTGTTCTATTTTAAATGTCTCTACTCCTGGTAATCTACTTAAATGCTTAAATACCTGTATAGTTAAGTAATTCTTCCTATATCTAATCAGACTAACATTTAGGTAACTGAAGCTCAGGTCTTTCTGACTTTTCTTACAGTGAAGTTAAAAAAAAAACCTCATAAATCATATACTTGAAGACAGTTAAGTCCTAAGCTTTATTTACTGTTATATAATTATTCATTCCAAATGTTTTGTTTTCCAGGTATAGTAAATCTCAACTCTAGAACCATTATTAATAGGATCAATGTTCCATTCTTTTAACAATTTTCATGAATTACATTTATCCTTTTAAAAAATAACTAATATATTTTATTAAGGACCTGACAAGCACCAAGGAAATCAAAGATTCATGTTGTCAAGATTATTCCATCTTCTCTACAAAACAGTCTCAGTGAGAAACCACATTGTGACACTGTCCACATATATGTATAGATACGGCATTTGGAGGGGTCAATGGTGTGGCACTGGCTCTTTTCTGTTTTTATACTTTTGTATGTATTTTGGGGAATAAGAAGTTATAATTATGTGCATTCATATATGCATATATAGTATTCTAACACTAAAGAATATATCAAATTTCTAATTTTTCTCTACTTCTTTTTTTGCCCACAACACGAAAATTCATTCATTCCCAAGTAATTGACAGTCCTTTTGGAAAACATTCTGCAGATCCTAGCAAAGACAACAGCCAAACCATGAACCTAAATGATACACTAACTGGTTTTAGGGAAGAAAGGGTGTCCTGCCATTGTCCTGTTACTGATTTAAATGTTTAACCAATGCCCACTATGAATATCCAAAAAGATGAAAAGCATTTATCTGTGTGGTAAACAAGCCCCAGCCAAACGGTAAGAGACAATGACGTGTTTAATACAGAATCTTATTGGGGAAGCACATTAGCTGAAATAATTCAGAAAGAAGAAGGAAAACAAGAATTTTAATAGTACTCAAACATTATTAAACATGTTAAACAAAACACTGGGAAAATCATATAAGCATATCAGGCCTAGAGCTTCCCAAGAGAAACTGTATCATGTTCTGCAGTGCACACCAAAAAAAAATTTTAAGCTGGGTTATTTAAAGACAATGTATGCAAGTTCTCAAATGTGAACAATTAAACTAAATGAACATTATTTATCCTTTATATTTATGGATTATGTCCAGAAGCATAATCTACTGTGCACGAACTAGGTCTGTTTTAGCTCAACATTGAGCCATTCTGTCTGGCAATCTAGTCTTACTCCATCTCAGCTGTAGCTACTAAAAGTGTCCATTAATGCATTCTCCCCACTCCCTTCATCATTTTCACCTTTATGTGGCACTTGAGGGCACCATGGGTACATATGAAAAATTAGCTAGTATATTCTCAGATTATGAGGCACACAAGGAGGCAGTATCACATAACAAAAACAGCATTCCATTTGATTCGGTGTGGATTCAATTCCATAAGCATTTAATAAGTACATCTGGTAGGCACTGTACTAGGAAGGTACAAAGACTATCTCTGTCTTCAAGGAATTTGTATTCTACTGCAGGGACAAGGCATGACGTGGACGAAGAAGTCAATATAAACTTAGAGCACAAAGTAATCTGGGTGGGCATGAGGTGATCTAATAACTGGGGATGGGAGAAGACAAGAAAAGATAAACTTGGGTAGCAGGTGGCCTTGAAATTGAGCCTTGAATTGAGTAAGGGATTCCAACTATTGGAGGTAAATAGGGAGAGTGCTGCAAGCATGGCCCGTGAGGCTCTAACTGTCAAAACACCTGGGTTCAAGTTTTCCCTATGTCATCTACTTGACTTTAGGCATGCCACTTAACCTCTATGACTTTCAGTTTCCTCCTCCTTTCAGTGGAAATAATAAACATGAACTACCTAAAGAGGATTATTTGGGTGATTCAATTGAGATAAATGTGAAAGTTCTTTGTAAAACACTACAAAAATGTAAGTTAATTATAATGGAAAAACATGCCCAGTTACTAATACATTCTCAGCTCTTAAATGGTTAATAATATAATTAAATAAATAATGGAGTGAAAAGCTCAGATTCATCTATATATGTGTTCTCTGAAAATGTTCATCCAAATTAGCTGAGTTAATCCAAATCAACAGTACTCAGATTAATTTCATAAGCAGTCTGGAGACCAGATAATGAAACACCCTTGTATCTTCTGAGCCTAGAGAAAGGACCACCAGGGCAGAGCATGTCATATGGTGTCAGGCTCAGTTTGCAGGAAAGTTTTACTTAATTGTTCTCTTTTGTCACAAAGGAAGATGAAAGGACTTTGGTGGAAAAAACAACAACAACAAAAGACAGCCCCTCTATCGCATGAAGAAAAAGCAAGAAGAAAGAAAAAGAAGAAAGAGTCTATATGAAGAAAACTATAAAATGCAAAAAAATATTGATTTCAGACTTTTGGGAGTGAATGTTATAGAAGAAGGAGCAGGAGAAGAGACAAATAAGGAGGAAATCAAATTGGTGACTTGGGGAGTTTTGGACTAATAAAGTTGGAAAGACAAAATTTGGAGAAAATGAGAAAAAATATTTGAGGAACAATTCCAAAGCTTAGATTCTAGTTGAGATTCGACTTCTTGGTGAAAAGAAGAATAGGATCAAGGGACAATTAAGAAGATATAAAATAATTAAGGAGTGTTAGAGAGAATCAGAGGATTATAAAGTAGAACCTCAGAAAGAACACTCATGAGAAAAAAAACAAGAAGACAGTAGGCAAGACAAGTGAAGCAAGTAGAATCACAAATATGTGTGTATGTGTGTATACATGCACATACATGATGGCTATAAAAATGAATAGATACAGCATTTAGAGTAAATCTAAATTATGAAATTTATCAGGAAAAATGAAAGGTCAAAAATCTCAAGGAAAATTTAAAAAAAGATATGAATGAAGGGGGACTAGTGGACTAGCAATACCAGATCTCAAACTATTCTACAAAGCAGTGGATAAAGTGCCTGGCATGGAATCAAGAAGACCTAAGTTCAAGTCCAGTCTCAGATTACTAGCTGTGTGACCCTGGGAAAGTCACTCATCCTTGTTTGTGTTCATTTCTTCATCTGTAAAATAAGCTGGAGAAAGAAATGGCAAACAACTCCAGCAGCTTTGCCAAGAAAACCCTCAATGGGGTAAAAGAGATAGACAGGACTGAAACAAATGAACAACAACAAGAAATCAAGGTTTTGATCTGGGGAATGGGTTGGTACACAATATACGGATACAAATGAACACAATGCTTTGATATTTGGCAAACTCAAAGACTCCTGCTACTGGGATAAGAACTCTCTAACAAAAACTGCAGGGAAAATTGGAAAGCAGTCCAGCAACACCTGAATATAGATAAAATTTCTATGCTGAATACCATTAAAAGCTCCAAAGGGATACATGACTTAAGTAAAGTGACATAAATAAGAAATTGGCTTCCATCTATGGAAAAAGGAACAATTCATGATTAAAGATAGATATGACCATAGAAGTTAAATGGGTAATTTTGCAAAAACAAAACTAATATAGGTAAATTAGAAGGGAAACAAGGGGGAAAAATCTTTGCTGCAAGATTTTCTGATGAAAGTCTCATTTCTGGTGGGGCTCCGGCTCTCACCACCTCCATTCCATGTAAAAGGGAACTCTGAACAAACTTTGGAGCTACAGAATCCACAAAGTGACACAGAGAAGCTGACCTCCCACTGAGGACAGCCCGGCAGGAAACAGCCAGCACAGAGCTCTGGGAGCCGAGCACAGGCACCCATGAGCCTGAAGTTTTAGCCCCCAGGGTGGGCCTGACCAACCGCCAGCAGGAGGAACTCCAGATCACCAGCAGCTGTGGCGATCCATAATTATCAACACATTGATGCTAAGGACAAAGTAAGAGGTCAGTGCAGTATGTACTTTGGGACCCAGTAGTTGGGAATGCATCGGCTTTTGCCCCTGGGGCGAGAAGCCACTGAGGGCTGTGGCACAGCCCCTGCCATGTGGCAGCTTTAGCTCCTGGCCTGCAGACTGTAGGGGGACCAAGCAACCAGTCTGAGGGGTATTCGCTCTTGCTTTAACATGCTTGGATCTCAATTATTGTCTAGGATGGAGGTCCTGGGGTGTGTGACCAGCTTGCCAGAGAGTGTGGAGGCTTCAGAGAGGGCACCCAACTAATACCTCCTGCAGCTGAGAAAACCCCAGGGTTTGGTACGAAGCTCCCCTGTCTGGCAGCAGAGTCCTACAGTGGCAAAAAGCCCAAAAGTCAAGTAATTGAGTGGCAACATGACTAGGCAAAGGAAGCAAAGCAGACAGAAGATTCCAACATTAGACTCCTATTTGGGGGACAAAAAGGAGCAAAGCATGGAACAGGAGGAAAACAGTGAAGTCAGAACTCCTGCACCAAAAGCTTCAAAGGAAAATACAAGCTGGTTACAGGCCATAGAAGACCTTAAGAAGCAGATAAGAGAAATGGAGGAAAAATTGGGAAGAGAAATGAGAATGATGCAAGAAAATTACGAAATGAGAGTCAACAGCCTGAATAAGGAAAATACCTCCTTAAAAAACAGACTAACTCAAATGGCAAAAGAGGCTCAAAAGGGAAATGAGGAGAAGAATGCCTTAAAAAGCCAAATTTGCTAGATGGAAAAAGAATCTCAAAAGCTCACTGAGGAGAATCATTCCTTCAGAATTAGATTGGAGCAAATGGAAGCTAATGACTTTATGAGAAATCAAGATGCTGTTAAACAGATCCAAACAAATGAAAGAATAGAAGGCAATGTGAAATATCAACCACTGACCAGGAAAATAGATCCAGGAGAGATAATTTAAAAATTATTGGACTACCTGAAAGCCATGATCAAAGAAAGAACCTAGAAATCATCCTCCGGGAAATTATCAAGGAAAACTGCCCTGATGTTTTAGAACCAGAGGGCAAAAGAGAAGTTGAAAGAATCCACCAATCACCTCCTAAAAAAAGATCCCAAAAAGAAAACTCCTAGGAATATTATAGCCAGGTTCCAAAATTCCCAGATCAAGGAGAGAATTATACAAGCAGCCTGGAAGAAACAATTTTAATATTGTGGAAACACAATCAGGATAACTCAGGATCTGGCAGCTTCTACACTGAAGGATCGAAGGGCTTGGAATATGATATTCCAGAGGTCAAAGGAGCTGGGATTAAAACCAAGAATCACCTACCCAGCAAAATTGAGTATCATCTTTCAGGGGAAAATATGGTCATTCAGTGGAATAGAGGACTTTCAAGCATTCTTGATGAAAAAAAAAACAGAGTTAAATAGAAAATTTGACATTCAGATACAAGAAGCAAGAGAAGCATGAGAAGGTAAACAGGGAAAAGAAATCATAAGGAACTTATCAAAGATGAACTATTAACATTCCTACATGGAAAAATGATAATTGTAACTGATAAAACTTTTCTCAGTATGAAACAGTTGAAGGGAATAGAAAAATATATATAATTTGTCTATATTGGAGGATATATGGGCGTATGAATACATATGTGAATGTGTGTATATATGTATATAGGTATACATAGATATAGGGCACAGAACCAATTTAATAGGAAGGGATGATACTTAAAAGGTGAAATTAAGAGGTGAGAGAAGATGGGGAGAGACAGAATGGGGTAAACTATCTCATGTAGAAGAGGCAAGGGGAAGTGGTTACAATGGAGGGGAAGAATAGGAAAGCAAGGGGGAATGGGTCAACCTTATTCTCATTGAATTTGGCTTGGGGAGGGAATGAAATACACACTAAAAAGGGTATCTCACCCTATAGGAGAGTAGGGGGGAAGGGGTTAAGAGGGGGGATGATAGAAGGGAGGGCAGGCTGGGGGGGAGGGAAGTTGGAAGCACCCACTTTTGAAAAGGGATGGGATCAAAGTAGAGAATAGAACAAGTGGGAGGTGGGATAGGAGGGAGGGAAATAGTCAGTCTTTTACAATATATCTACTATGTTAATGTTTTGATTAGCTACACATGTACAAACTATACTGAACTGCTTATCTTCCCAGTAAGTATGGGTGACAAGGGAGGAAGGGAATGAATCTGGAATTCAAAGCTTTAAAATCAAATGTTTAAATATATATATATATATATATACACATATATATATATATACACATATATATATATACACACACATATATATATACACATATATATATACTAAAAAAAAAAGAAAGTCTCATTTCTAAGATAAATAAGGAACTGATAAAAATTTGTAAGAATAGGAACAACTCCCCACTTGATAAATGGTCAGAGGAGATGAACAGGCATCTTTCTAAGGAAAAAAAAAATCCAAGATATCAATAGCCATGTGAAAGAAAATGCCACAAATCACTAATAATTAGAGAAACACAAAGCAACTCTGAGGTTCAGCCTCATAACCATCACATTAGAAAAGTTAACCAAAAAAGGAAAATGAAAAATGTTAGGACTTCTAGAAAATGAGAAGATGAATGCAATGTTAATGGAGTTATGATTGGTCCAGCTATTCTGAAAGTGAATTTGGAATTATGCCCCAGTAGTCACTAAACCACTGACTATCTTCTGAGCCCAAAACACCACTACTAGACCTAAAAAGAACCCTAAGAAGAACAAAGAAGGAGGTAAAAGAATCCACGTGGACGAAAATGTTTATAATAGTTTTTTTTTTTTGTTGTGGCAAAACTAGAAACTGGGGGGGGGATCAAATTATTTTCCATTAATGAATTATTTAATGTAACAACACACTATTATATCATAAGAATTGATGAGATCGTTTAAGAGAAAGCTAGTTAAACTTGTATGAACTAATGAAGAATGAAGTGAACAGAACCAGGAGAATAATTTATACAATAATAACATTTTAAAAACAAACATCTTTGGAAAAACTTAAGATTTCTGATCAATGACATGACCAACCATGATTCCAGAGAACTGATGATGAAGCATTATACCCACTTCCTCACAAAAAAGTTAATGAACTCAGGTTACAAACTGAGAAATGTCTTTTTGGACATGTCCAATGCAGGAATTTGTTTTGCTTGACTGAATATTTGTTACAAAGGATTTCTTTTACTTTTTTTACAGTGGGGAGAGGGTGTAGGAAAGAAAGGAAATAGATTTTTGTTTACTGAAAAAAACTTAATTTTTAAAAAAAAAAAAGTAACTTCATTCAGAGACCAAGAAACTTGGTTTTTCTTCTTAGCACCATCTAACTTATTCTGAGGGAAAAAATTGTATAGACAAATAAAAATTATATGCAAAGCAATTTTGATGGAGGATTCTTGTTATATCTGATAACTGAAAGATCAGGGAAGGCTTTGTGTAGGAAGTAGATTTCATAAGAAAAATAAGGAAATGATAAATAGAATTTATTTAGAAATATGAAGGAATGCTTATGAATATTTATAAATATTTCAAATATTTAGTAACTATTTATGAACACAATTGTCATCAAGTCTTACTTTAATGATGACTTACATTTGCATAGTGCCCTTAAAAGTTTCAAAGTACTGTCCATCTATTACACTGTTTGTTGACCAGATAGTCCCATAAAACAGACAGGTTAAATTATAGACTTAAAGTTGGAAAGGTCCAAAGAGGTCATCCGGTCCCATCCTTTCATCTAATGGATAAGAAAACTGAGGCTCCATGGGGATTAAATTATGTCCTCAGGCTTACTTGGAGAGTATGCATCAAAGAGAGTATCTGAATTCAAGGCCTTCTGACTCTAAATCCAACACTAGTTCCTATATATCCCATTTTGATCCTTACTCTAAAGAAAGAATAAAAAATAGGCTAACTAGCAGTGTGACCTTAAACAAATCACTTTATCTTTCTAACACTCACCTGTATGTGAGGAGCTTGGATCACATGACTTCCAATTTTCCATTTAGTCTTAAAATTATATGATTTTATGATACTATGTTTTTTACAAGTATAAAAGGACAGATCAGTTTTGATCTGTAGGAACTTACATTCTGACAAAAGCAGAGTGAATCAACAAATGATTTTTTTTCTCTTTTTCCATGCTGACAACTTTTACATTATCACCTGAATTTTATTTTTTAAAAAAAGGTTAAGGGTAGCTAGGTGATGCAGTGAATAGAGCACTGGCCCTGGAGTCAGGAGGACCTGAGTTCAAATCCAACCTCAGACGCTTAACACTTACCAGGCATGTGACCTTGGGCAAGTCACTTAACCCCAATTGCCCTGCCTCCCCCCCTTCAAAAAGAAAAGAAAAAAGAAAAAAAGGTTGTATGTAAGAAGTGAGGCTAAAGAGGGGCTTTGAAGTGTCAAAAAAAAAAAAAGAAAATGGTGGCTGTGGAGTGAAAAACAGTTCAAAAAGTAAGAAATAATAAATTGGAAGCTTCAATAATGAAAGAATAGCAGCAAGTTATTTTAATTGAAGTAAAGAACTAAAAAGAAAGGAGAAAGTAAATAACAGAAATATAAACTAAGACAGTATTAAGCCAGGCTTTGAAAAGAATTTTTTAATTGCACTATACTCACACAGAAGGCAATTTAGAAGAGTTAGAAAATCATAAATAAGTGAGTGATGATTCCAATATTATGTGGGGGAAAACAGTAGTAGGTGGAGGAGAAAGAACAGCAGTAGCAGTAGCAGCAGCAGCAGCAGTAGGAAGAGGAGGAGGAGGAGGAGGAAAAGGAGGAGGAGGAGGAGGAGAAGGAGGAGGAGGGGAAGTCTCACTGATTGGAGTGAGAAGACAGATGCAGGAAAGATGATAAAAAGGTTCCAGTATTCTACATAACAAATGACAAAAACGTAGATGAAAAATTAGGCTGTGAGTTTTTTTTTTAATATGGAATGAAATGATTTAAGAGGAATTGAAAAATAGATTTGGGTAGGTGGGGGTGAGGGGACAGTGGATATTGAAACTCCACAAGCTTACATCTCCTGGAGGGCAGGTACTCTGTCAATGAGGCAGTTGATAGAATCGGAAAAAGCGGTTTGACATTAGAGATCCTGGATTTAATTCCCAGCTCAGACACTAAATATAATCTTGGACCAAGCACTTAGACTCTCGGGGCCTGTTTCCTCATCTCTATATAAAGGCTTCCTCTACCAACACTCCTGATGGACTAATGTTAATTTGCACTTACCTGGTTTGAATGCAGAAGTGGGCAATAGTTTCATGGAGACAACATGATGTGTCAGGAGAGAATGGGGAATGCTGAACTTGTGAAAAGGACAGACAGGAAGAAGCATAGTAGAGCCAATCCATCTATTTGTTCCAACTAAGTTTTTTAGCATTTTTAGGAGGTAGAGGGAACCACAGGAGACAGAGTGTCACTGGATGACTGGCAGCCAAAATACACCTTTATCCTGCTAACAAAGGCTTTAAAGGACCAGATGACTAACAGCGCCCTGCCTGGTAGAAGGCATCTGGGTCACGTACCACTCCAAAGCTATAATGTAAAATGGTTGTTATTATCCTTTTGTCACTGGCTTCGTGGACAATGCTTTGAGTGCGGTTTATAGTTTATTAAGTCTCTCTCTATCTTCACCTCAGCCACCTTAGTTCTAGCTCTTAACTTTTACCTAAACAAAAGCCTCCTAAATGGCCTCCTTGCATCCAATCTCTCCCCTCTCTGATCTATTCTCCACACAGTCACCAAATTGATATTCCTAAAGCATAAATCTGACCATGTCGCTACCCAGCTCAAAATTTTTCAGCAGCTCCCTACTGCCGTTAGGATAAAGTACAAACTCTTCTGCTTGGTGTTTATAGCCCACATTCCCAGTCCCAGCTGTCTACTACCCAATTCCCATCTACTTCAAATATACCTTTGAAATGTCACAATCCAGATCTGCCCATCCCTTCCACTTACATTTCCTTTCATTCTGAATGTCTTCCTTCTCTCAGCTCATTAAGACCATGCTCCCTCCAGACACCACATCCTTCACAGGCCTTTTACAATACCGGCTGCACTTACTTCCACCCTCCTAGCATCCTCCCGCCTTTAACTCATCGGTCTCAGGGGCTGTAGTCAGAAGAGTCTTCCAGATTTTCCCTCTGCCATTACAACCACTGACTGGCTGAAGTATAGCTTTTAAAAAGTGACTCTTTAAAAAGAAAGATATTCTCTAGAGAGCCGGGTAAGGCACAAAGGAGGAACAGCTCTGTGTGTCAAGAGGCTTAACTGTGGCCATTGAGCTGGGGAGAGGAACAGGCCCAGGGAGCCCAGCTAAGCTGCCAACCAATCCAACAGCAATGCTGCATCCAGGGGTAGCATTAGATGGCAAAGGACACTGGAGTCCTACAGTGCCAGAAATATACTTCACCTCGGCCAAATGTGTTCCTTATGCATGCCCCTCACCATTCAAGGCTCCTATCCATGAGCCCATTCTTCCAACAGTATCTCACTAATGGGGAAAACGTTTGATAGCCCCTGCTCTTGCTCTGCCATCCCAATAAATGCCATTGCTTAGAGCTGGCTGCCCATTAATATCTACAAACCAGCTGAACTTATGGAACCTTCAGGCTGGCATTTATAATCTAAGTATCCCATGCTGTAGGAAGAGCCTCTTCAACAAGGAATCCACTCCTGACCAACCTAATATTTGGAATTCAAAGGCTCCAAGGGAACAGAGGGCACCCACAAGAGACTCTTATAGCCAGCCTGAGCTAGCTACAAGCCTAGGAGATGCTCAAGAAGGGATTTGAAAATTATTTTAAATGTCACAAATCCAAACCTTAGGGACAGCAAAACGTGATTTTCTAAATTCATACTCAGACCAAATTTGTTATTTCTCGGTTTCCTAGTTAATGTAAATCTTTGGTTATTAGAGTTTATTCATTACTGGATTCCTATGTAGGCAAAATAGTACAGTAAAGAACTTAAAAGGATTTTTAAATTCAGAGTCACCCAATCTCAGAATTGCAAGAGACCTCAAAAGCCACAAGAGAGTTGTTGAATCTCAGAGGAACACTGTCAGCTATCCGTCCTTATAAAGCATGTGAAATATTTAAAATTATCATAGCTCTCTGAAGAGAAATAATTCCCTATTACTTAAGTGGCATTAGAATTATTCTGAAATTATCTGCAAAAGGGAACAGGAAAAAGTGTCTGAATATTCTCTTCTCAATGAACAAAAATAAGCAAGCCATTTCCTACGTGTTTTTGCCTAGATAAAAAAAAAAGATATTTCTGCAGTGTAAAAATAACTTGTATTAATAAATCTTTATATTAAGATGAAATTTTATCTTAAATCAGCCCTCAAAAAATTGGGGACTAATATTCAGTTCCACTTAATATCCTACTTAAGAGATACCAAAAGGAATTAATTTTTTGGTTCCAGATAAAATAAAATAGCTCCAACTTTGATCTACTATTTGCTTAAATTTCCTGGAAATTTTTAAGTCTTATGTGTTAAAAGCATTCCTACAAAAATAACAGCAACACTTAACACATAGACACTTCCTTGTTTGCTTGCAAAGGGTCAGAAATATTGACCATGATATTTCCCCTCGCAATCAATACCAAAGGTTTTTGTTTATTTGTGTAGGAAAGAAAGTGTATTCCCCCTATGAAATAACTGTGTTCTTGGAAAGTTCTATTCCACAAACTGAATCTTGGTTTTTATTCATTTATATTAAAATTTCAAAGGTTTTTTTTTATTAAGAATAGGTCATCAGTTCAAAGAGACTAGCACTTTAGTTTTTAAATATTTCTGTTCCCTAGTAGCTCATGAAATAAAAATCTATGAAAATACATATATGTATATACATATATTTTACATGCTCCTATTTAAAGGAATCACTTGATTGCTTTTATAAATGAAACAATTTTTTTGCAATGCAAATAATCAAACCATAATGCAAAAACCCTCAACATTTTTGCAGAAGACTTAAGATCATTACAGGGTGAAGTGGTGTAAGAAAAAGAAGTTTAATTTGTACCTATCTTCTCTTCAACTAGATCAATAAAATTGTTAAACTTAAAAAAGTTGAACTTTGACAATATATTTTTGACTTTTCCTGAATATTTTCATTGAAGTTTATGGGATAAAATGATAAAATAACAAAAGCCCTATACTCTGTATGCCCTATACCCATTTTCTGTACATCTTCATAAACAACCATTTATTATATTTTTAAAAATATATAAACTTCTTTCCTTCAACACTTAAACCAAATTATGATTGCTTTATTAAGTTTTTCAAGAAATTTGGGGCTTTTAATAAGTGCTCTATTAAAATTATATTTAAAATAGTAACACCAATATGTAGAAATTAATAAAACTACAAAATAAAATTGACTGATATTCTTCATAAACCATATGTTTTCTTTTAAGTGAATCTTGGTGTATCGTGATTTCACAAAAATATGAAGTTTGTTATGCAACCTAAATTTTTTACACTCAAGTGTAAGCTAACTCTCCTATGTCCTTGATAGCTTGTTATGCAGTTTACTTACTGCAGTATGAAAAAAAGTGTCTGATAACTCTAAAAATCCCAACAGTTGGGTTAATCTGCATAGGCTTATTAAAATAACAAAATAAATATAATAATGCTACCTGTCCTCTATTATTAACTACTCATATATCCCTTTGCATGTTATATGTTATCAAAATTGGTTTCCATAGCAATGTATGGAATACCACTTAGTATGAAGAACTCAAGAAATATTCTGACTAGGACTGTATACTAACATTGTCCATGAGGTTTGCCTAAACAAGATAAATTATCAAACCATTATGTAACAAAATAAATCCACAGGAAAAGGAACTGAAACATATTGGTAATTCAAGTTTAAAGGAAGTGTGTGTGTGTGTGTGTGTGTGTGTGTGTTCAAACCTTGTCTCAGACACTTCCTAGTTATGTGACCATGGGCAAGTCACTCAACCTGTATTTGCCTTAATTCATTGGAGAAAGAAATAGCAAGTTACTCCAATATATTTGCCAAGAAAACCCCATGCACATCATTGGCATGCTATAGTCCATGGGTTCATGAAGAGTTGCACATGACTGAATGACAGAACATGACATAGTCCATATCATGTACATTACAGAAATTACTTTTGGGTGGCTTTCAATATAGACAAGAGATCTGTTTTCAAACCTCTAAGACCCATAAGGGAAATTGTGATAAAGAGATACACAGAAGCATGACCATAAACTATATATAAAACTAGCAAGTGGACCATAAGAGTTAGGGGATTTTTGAATTCTGCTAGAGCTGGATTCAGGTCTACATCTTCCTCAGAACATTAAGAAATTTGAGTTCAAATAGCTGCAGAGAAACTGAAGGATGTAAAGGACTGGGCCAACAGAGGAAGGTAATAATCCTATTTTGAGACCACAGAGAAATTATGGACTAATTTAGCACCAAAAAAAATGCTCAGCCTGTGGAAAACTTCTAACCAACAAACATATTCTCTGAATAATGCTCTCTAATTATCCCTAAATAATGTTCTCAGTATATTACAGAACCGCAGAATCTCTAAGTTAGGAATGACCTCAGGAACTATGTCATCCTCCATCAGAACAAGAAACTCTATTACATCATACCCATATGGGAGACCCATAAATCAAAACTAACTTCACTGGCCTATACCCTTCTCCAAGACTGTGGTACCCTTCTGATTCTTCACAATCTTTCAAAAATTGATGAAAATTGCACAGCAATCCCATACCAGGTTTTTTTAGTATCCTAGGATGCATTTCATGTGGGTCAGGTGAATTTATCAAAGTGCTCTCTATTTTCCTGTCATGTATATGAATTCCCTCTTAGCCATTTTTGTTCATGCTTTTGAATCACATCCTTTGGAATGTATATTGCATTTATTGTCTAAAGTGTATTTTAAGACAAAGACTTAGCATATCTTAAAATGATCGAGATAAATGCAATTTTCATCCTATCTGTCATCTGAATTAAAATCTTCTAAGTAAAATCTATCTTAGCCAAGTCCAGCCTCTACCATTTACTAGTGACCTTGAGAAAGTCATTACATATATTAACTACTGGAATAATCATATTTGCATTACCCACCTCAAAGGGTTGTTGTGAGGACAAAAAAAAAAAACTTAAATAATTGGAGGGGTGTTCAATGATCACCAATATAACAAAAAAGTAATAACATCAAAATTAATTCATAAATTAAGCATTACACCAATCAAATTCCCATAGGTATGCTTTACAGAGCTAAACAAAATAATAATAAAATTCATTGGGAAAACAAAAAAAAATCTAGATTATCAAGAGAAATAATGAATAAAAGGATGAATAAAAGGAAAACTACATGTCCAAAACTCAAACTATATTACAAAGCAATAACAATCGAAGCTATTGATACAATTAAAAAACAAAAAAGGCAGCTCGATAGAACAGACTAGAAAAAGAAGAATCATAAATAACTGAATGCAGTATTGGTTCAGTAAACCACAAACATAAATTATCTAACCAAGTACTACTTATTTACCAAGAATTTTTGAGAAAACTAAAAAACAACCTGGCAGATATTAGATTAGGACATCATTTTATATCATATTCACTAAAAATTTAAAATAGGTATGTGATCTGAAGATTAAAAAATACTATAAAAAAATCAGAAGATAATCAGATCCAGTATCTTTCACGGGTATTGTGGGGGTGGGGAATGTTGAATTCTTAACCAAGCAAGAGATAGAGATGATTATAAATGGCAAAAGATGTTATTTTGACTACATGAAATTAAAAAGTTTTTGCATGAATAAAATTAGTGCAACTAGGACAAGAAAGAAGGGATCAACTCGGAAAACTTGTAACAAATATCTCTGAAAGGATCTAATACTCAAGATGTCTAGATCTTAACAAATACATAAGACCATAAGTTATTATTCAATAATAAGGGGCCAAAGGATATGAAAAAAGTTCTCCAAAGAAATACAAATTATTAACAATCATAAAAAAGAATGTTCCAAATCACTAATGATAAAAATGAAAATAAAAAACTGAAGTTTTACTTAACATCCTGGAGATTAACTCTAAAACTAGACAATTCATCAGTTTTACAATTAAACCAAAACAACTAAAGAAATTTAAAAGGAAAAATAAATATAACTCCATGACAATATGATATTGTTTCTGCCATTTGAGCTTCTACTAATACCTTTCTTCCTTTGTGTTAAGTATAAAGTTTCCTATTGTATTCATCATATTTTCTTCCCAGTTTTAAAACCTATGCTCATAACATATAGAAAATCACTATCTAAATAAGTCACCTGTTAACAAATGTAGTGGAAAAAAGAAAGGGCCCTCTATACATCAATGATAGAATATTTTATAATTTAAATAGATGTTCTTTTCCTACTTTTTCCCATGAGTATACAATGTAAATTTACCACATTATTTTCACTTTTCCTTAATGAGAACTCCTCTTAAAATTTATTTCTAGCTCTCTCTATGAGGTTGCCATTCTTTTTTTCCTCCTACTCTTCTTTCTTGTACTTTTTTCCATTTCTCTAGTAAATAAAATCTCATATGTTTTTATATTAGCACCTCAATCTCACCTCTTCATCAGCTTCAATTTCAATTCGACCCTCTCTATTAGGGTTTCCCTCTTGAGTTCCTGGTTTATAAATTCTTTGGGCTTTACTGCTTTCCCCAGAAACACAGCAGCTCTTCTTGGCTGAGCATTCAGCCAGTGTGATTTCATTAAGAAACTAAATGCTTTTGAGTTTATTCTCCTCCCATCATGACAAGGTTAAATACCTAAACTAAAAGAACAGATGACCAACTGTACAGCCCCCTGGCTGTCTGATGAACGGAGAACCAACAGCCTGTCTCTTATAGTTGAAATCCCACTTGGCCTTGCTCATGTGGTGTACAGCTGCAGGTCATTGGCAGCACACTTAATTGTAGTAGTATTCTCTCAGATTCTAAGCCATCCTTTTGAATCTGAGGTTCTCCCATGAGCTTTACAATTTTCTTTTTATTTTAACTCCACTTCCTTGGCCATATGTGCTATTCAAACAATTTTACTCATGTATATAAAATCTATTTAATCAAAAACTTTCAAAAATCTTTTTTAAAGAGGACAATAATACCACTTGAGCTGTAATACATACATAACATTATTCTGAAAAGCTTAAAGCATTCAGTTCAGAGAAGGATGATACTTTCTTATTACAAATTATCATGAGAATTTGACATTTGCTTTTCCCCATCCTACTTTGCCTAGTCTCTCCCATGTGCTTTGAAAGTTATTTTGCATTGTTCATCCAAACTAATTTTTGTAATTTAAATTAGATTTCAAGGATTTCTCGTGCAAGAAAGTGTTCTCTCTGTTAAATTGGGGCACTGGGTTATAGTAAGCCAGGGAAGGACAGGAGAGATCAAGGCTGGGACCTGAACTAAGAAGGAGTATGGTCTGACAGTTTCTGTAGGTCTGGGCAGACAAAGGGTCAGTTAGCAAAGGGAAAACTGAAGAGGCAGAAACTCTGGTGCCTAGGCAGCTTAGATGTAAAGGAGGTGAACTAAAACATTGTAGTGCCACTGCAATATTCACAGCACCAATAGCAATGGTAAATATTCTGGCATAGGGCTCAATAACAAAATATAACAGATTCTCCATATAGAAGTCAAAAGCAAAACATTTATTCAGACACCAGAGAACCAAATCCTAAAACCAGAAAGCTGAATCCTTCATAGTAGCAAAGAAGTTAATAGACCATAACTGCACTGAGTCACACCATCCTTTAGCCTTCCCACAAACCAACACTCACAAGCCTAGCTATCTGCCTGGGTGCATCCTCTTCTCCCTCCATCTCTAACTGCTATGACTCCCAGTTTCCTGTGGGCTTTGCTCTACCCTTCAGCAAACTCCTCCCACCAGGGTCCATGTGTTTACATTCAGTCTATTAGGGGACAGGGAAAAACTTCCAAGCAGGGAAGGTCTTCAAATTCCCATTACCCTTACAGACATGTAGAAGGAAGTAAATACAATAGATAGACAGGTTCAGAATCCTAAGGGTCAGATAGTCAACACAAGAAATTAAATTTCATGAAGTTGAATCTAAGTCTGATACAAATATAGAACCTGCATGCTCTCTGCCCTCTTTTATACTGAGTTTCTGTCAGAAGCAAAAGTGTCATCTGTTTGGTTCTCCATACCTTAATTAGCTCAAACTATCCATTCCAATATATTAGGGTAGCTGATGATCCTCCTGAAGGCTTCATAAGGCTGTGTTTTCTTATGTTAAGGAGGCGATGCTGGTTTCTTAAAGACCATAATCTAAACCGGCAAATCCTGCCCTACCTTTACAAGGTACTATGCTAGAAACTTAGCATCTGCCATCCACAGCCAAGCTAAGCCTGAAGAAGGGGTTAGGTCATGAATTTTTTGGTGTGGAAACAAGGGAAAACACAATATGGCCCTTGGTTCTGGGTTGACTCTGCAATGACACAATGGCGGAATAAAGGCCAGATGGATTTTTTTAATCACAACAATTTTAAATCATCTACAAATATTCGTCTAGCTTATAACTTTCTAATATCTTTTTCCGAGACCCTTGGCAGAAATGAAGCTCCTGAAGGCCGAAGAATGTTTTGTTTTAGCCAACTATCCTTAAAGTATAGCACAGTGTCTCCCATGTGAGACATTTGGTCAATAATGACTTACACTTATATAGCATTTTAAGATTTGCAAAGTAGGATTCCAATATAGGTCTGCTGACTAAATCCACTAACTAAGAAATTCAATGTTTTGATGACTAAATCTGGAAGACGAGAATCACAATTTTTGACTGTCAGTAACAGGTGTCCTGCCATTTCTTACTCCTTATATATGTAACAAGCTAGTTCCTACTCTAACATGTGGAGTTCCTGAAGGCTGCCCTGGTCCAAGGCACTTTAATGTTCAGTTAGTTAAATTTCAGGCTCTATATCTAGGGTCACATATCATTCAATGGTTAGCTATTGCTACTCACCTCCCCCATTTATTCATCACTCCCTCTGAAAGATCCAGACTCATACTTCAAGAAGCATTAGAGAGGCATATTATAAAATTTAGTATTTCAATCACTTCCCAGCTCTGACTTCCAAAGCAAAGCCCCTCTTCGAGGTGGGAGTCAACCATCCTCATCTTTAGTCAATCATAGTTCAAGAGAACAGGCTTGTATATCATATCAAATTATAAACATCATAGCTTAGCAGAGACAGGGAAGAAGTAGATTAACTCACTGTGTCTTAGGAACAGGAACTCTCTTAATTATACTATATGGATAGGCCAATAGGACAGCAGAATTGTTGGCTCAAAAATCTCATAACTTCCAGGTTCTTAAAAACCCACTTCACAGCAATTTTTCTCATGCACCTATCATTGAAACCCAAGTCTGAAAAGAGGTCCTGTTTAACGTGCCAAGGTTAATCTATGACAAATCTAATGACAATAAATGGCAAATGACAGGAATGTCTGTGTTGTAGCCCTGGCCATCATTTCTTTTTATCCTTATTTCCCAACCTCTTCCAAACCATTCCTGTATCCCCTTTATCTATTCATATCCATGCTGAGATGCTGTCATCAAGTGGCAACCATGTCTGTACCTCACTCCATCTGCTTTAGGTGAAGCTTCTTGTTCTTGATATACTGGTAGATACATTATCTCTACATGTCTATAAGTAACTTCATTACTAGCCCTTTAAAGGTTATATAATTAAGCCTTTTTGATCTTCCTGTATCTTTCTCCTGAATCTTTAGTCTCTCCTTTACCCAAATGTTTCTTTCCCTTTGCCTATTAATATGCCAAAGTCTCCACTTTTCTCAAAAGAATCTTCCCTTAGATTGGCAAGCACTGATACTTCCTCAACCTACCATACTCTATCCCTGCATCTCTTCTACCAAATAATTTGAGGACCTCCATGAAATTCTTCATGTCTCAACTAGTTTTTGTTCTGCAAGAAAGCCTTTCCCAACCTCTCTTACATGCTAGTACCTAGGAAGTTGGAAGAAGGGGGTGCAGTAGAGAGAGCACAAGACTTGAACTCAGGAAAACTTGAAATATAAACACAGATATTGAGTTAAAAACAACAATGGCAAAATGACAACAGGGGGACCATTAAGAGATTTCTTTCCACTTTTTAAAAGTTCTCTCTGCTCCTGTCTCTCTGTCTTTTCTCTGTCTCTCTCTGTCTCTGTCTCTCTCTCTGTCTCTCTCTCTCTCTTCCGTCTCTGTCTCTCTTTCAAAATATATATAGATATAATAGAAAAACAGAAAACAGTCAAGAGATCTGTCTGTGTTACCCACTATTTGATTATATTAAAAGAACAAGGAGAAGGTCTCTAGTGTAATGGTTATCTTCACCTGCAGATCTGTAGAAAGACATGGACCAAAAACGGATACCATCTTCACTAGTGGAGAGCAGGAAGGCATACTTACATCTAGCCAAAATTCATTGTAACAAATCAAAGGACCCAGGTGAAGTGGATTTATCTGAAGGTTACAGCCTTGTGAGTTTAGCAGTAGAAGAAACCATCAGAGGTATGAGAGTCCAAGGATCCTGGAGTCCACCATGCCTGGATTTCTCTTTCCCCTGACTTCTGTCTTTTAGAATTCCTGGATTCTTTGAAAATAGTTCAAGACCCATGTTCTCCAGAAGGCCTTTCCTATGAGACCCACATACTGCAGTTCTGCAGCTGCTAGCCCCTTCCCAGTCACCTTCCATCCATTCTGTAGCATCTTTTATGTACCATTTTTATGTATGTTGACTTCCTCATTAGAATGGAAGTTCATTGAGTACAAGAACTGTCTTTGTTTCATGTGCTTAAGTCAGTGCCTGGCACATAAATGCTTAATAAATTCTTGTTGATCTTTTCAGACAAACTGCTATCTGATCATAGCTCCCTGTTTTGTTATTATAGAATTCAATTTGCTGGGAGAGGGTGGGGGTAGGGCTAATACCAAGTACAGGATTTTACATTTACATCTAATTTCATGTTATTTTTGGTCCAATGTTGTAGCTTGTCAAAAGCATTTTGGATCCTGCCTTAACCTTCCAATATGTTAGGTTTCCCTCCTAATTTTGTGTCATATTCTTATCTGATAAGAATATTACCTTTATCTTTGAGGGTCAGTCTCTGACCCGGTCCATGCATGAGAAGAGTCTGGTCCAGAATTTCTCCCAAGCCAGCTCCCCATGAAGGTTATATTATGTCTTAAGACTGGCTCACCATCTCTTCCTGACTGGCAGGAGTTTAAGAAGTGATAACCGAGCACTCAGACATAGATGCATGCAAGGGAACAAGGACATTAAACATTCTCTAAGTAAAGGAGTGGCCTCCTGTAACTCCAGAGAAAATTTAAAAAGCTAGGAGGCGAAAGTCAAATTTTCTCTTAAGTTAAAAAAACTTACAGAGGGTAATAACTCAGCGGGCTAACGAGAGTATGTGACAGGGATTAGTAGGAGATAAAAACAAGCAAAGATTAGCCCAGTTTCAAAAAAAAAAGCTTTCAGGAGAAAATGGGACAAGTACAAAATGAAAGTAGAGACTGGAGGAGGTTTACTTATCACCAATAGTCAGTTACAAAAATTCTTGGAATGTGTAGAGCAGAAGGGGACAGTAGATTTGGTAATAGGGGATACAGCAGGGAGACAGAGGAGTAAGAGGAGGGACTCCAGCACTATACCTTCAATTCAAATCATTTATAAAAAAGTTAAATTCCAGGAGGCCAAAAAAAGTTCACTGGGGCATTCTACCAGAGATTTTCTTATAAACTAACATCAAATCATTAATGACCATTCTTTGGAGTACGTCATTCAACCAATTCCAAACTAGTCAGCAACACATGGGAAAACCTCAGATTCATCAACTCCCCCAGCTGACCAGAAAGCCAAGGGGGAAAGAGTGAAGGTGCAGCTAGTACTGGAAAGAAAAGTCAGGGTATCTGTGTGACCATGACAGCCAAGTTTCAGAGATTTTTTTAATATGGAATGTGTGAGAGAAGAAAAGATTTTAAATGAAGGAAAGTCTGTTGCCAATGGAACAGGCATTCTACAGAGCACAATGGGAGGGGTAAGCGGCATTTGATTGAGACTTTGGGGTGTGAGGGTTGAGGGAGATGGAAATAAGGAATCAAGTGGCAAGAGATGGGGAATGGAATTTGAATGCTGACTTACTGGGACTCAGCATCACTGAGATGTGTAGAGTATGACAAGATGTGATAACGTTCATCACTGAATGGAAGGACCACTCCTCTTCTCAGAGGCTGGAGATCAGGCAAGAGACAAGCACAGCTTGAGACAGAAAGCAAGTCATTTGGCCAGATGGAAGGCCCCATTTTACTATTCATCTTCCCTCCAAAGACTGGAGATTAGGCTGGAGATAGCACAGTACAGGAAGGAAGCCCTATTCCCCATTGATTTTCCTCTTCCCTCTCCCTCAAAGGAACAGGTGCAGCAGGAGATAGAAATCCTGAAGTCAAAGAGAAGGGCAGGAGGAACTTGAATTGTTACAGATAGAACCTGTGTCACTGGTCCCTTACCAGTCTTCCCACCAGAGACTAGGGCAGCAAGAGATGAAATGCTCCCAGAAGTGATCAGAGAAAAGTCTCTGTATATACTTCAATGTATTGCACACAGATTTTATAATAGCTTCATCAATGAATGGAAAATCAATTCTATATGATGGTGAATCCTGATACTGAAGGAATAGAGGACTTAAAAGATTAATTGCAATACTATAATTCTTATTGATTTGGAACTTAATATTCTGTTGAGATATGCCTTCTAATGAAATATAATTATTTAATTTAAATGTTATTTTGAAGGAATATGTTTTGTTCTGGTTTAATCTGTGCAATTCACTAAAATATTTAAGTGACTTCACATTTTGATTAATTAGTTTTTAAATTATTTAAGAGTATATCATTTTACATTTTAGAGTCTAGCATTCCATAGCCTATTAATGTAAATCATTGTTGAAGCATCACTTCAGAGAAAGGGTTGTTTAAAGCTACTTAAATTTATAAAGAACTACACTTTTTAAATATTTTGTATATTCTTAAACAAACTATAAAAGTATGACTTAAAACCTAATAGACAAACTTTCTTCTCCCTAAATCACTATATCTAAGGTATGCAATATTTGACTAAATTTTCTCTCCTTTCCGAGTCACCTCAGTCACACATTTCTTTGTTTGCTGAAAACTGCTTCTCATTCCAGACCTATTAATATACCTTCCTGCCACTGTCCCTTGTTCATCTTGATACAGTCCTTTGCTTTAGTCATTCCACATCTTTTGTGGAGGAAAAACAGTGACCTGGAAGGTGGAACCAGGGGAAACAAACTCCATATTTAGAAAGTAGGAAATTTTGTTAAAGGAAAAAATGATAGTTCCATGAAAGTAGCCCTCATAATATTTTTTAAATGCAGAAGTTTTTTTTGGTTGTTGTATCCACGACAACAAGAAGAACACTATAGAGACTGAAATATCTTCAGAAAATGACATATAACTCATTATTGACTAGCAGAGATGAGTTGACAATGGTGGAAACTCAATGCTGTCAAAAAAAAGATATTGATAAAAAGGGGATTTAATGAATGAACTTTTTCAGTTATTTATCTTAACTCTCCAGGTGCTTTGAGTGGATGTGGAATAGGAATGTAGGTAGTTTAAAATTAGTCAACAAAGAAAGAGAATTCATTTTTCTCAAAAGCGTATACAAACCCAGCTGTCCCCAATTGAGTAACAACTGGCAATTTTATGGCTAAATTCTTCTGTCTGAGAGATTCATGACCACATAACTGAATTCACATGCAAGGAGAATTACTAGAGTCAGGACGATGCCTGTGAAGATGTAGTCCTAGGAATAAATCAATGGGATTCTGTATCAACCTTCCTCAAAATTATATCAATGTTGGCTATACTTAGCTGGAAATAGAGATAATTCCAGGCACCTTAGTTGTTTTCTATCATATTATACATACTAACTATGGACAACCTTTTATTTGAAGAACACAGTGTGTTTTTTAGGGAACAAGCTCGGGTAAAGTAATTCAAGGAATTTTGCTGCCACAGAAAATCTTGACAAATTTTTCCCATGCTATAACATCATGCCCACCAAAGGATTATGGTTTTGTAACATTTCTCACTACAAGGGCTTTTTTGATTAAAAAAAAGGCTATTAGGCATTTTGAAATCTTTAATTAAAGATTATATCATTACATAATAATTATGGTTCTTCCATAGTAATGTTCAACATGTTGATGAATTGAAAATAATATTTTGGTGTATTTACCTTATTCACATTTGAAATTAGGGTGATGGTTCAATTTATACTAATCTAATACCACATTACAGATTTAATTTATAAGATCTTATTAACCCTATTGCTTACATGGAAGATGCTCCTACTGAATTTTATATAGGACAAAACAGAGGTTCAAAAATGTTAAGGGATGGCCAAGACAATAAAGACAATAACGGAACTGAAATGAAATGCCACATCTCTTTATTACTAGCCCAATGCTCTTTCCATTTCACTAGAACTACCTAATGACAAAAAATAAAGGTTATTCAAGAACACAGAGGACTTTATTATGTCCTGATTTCCTTCATTATCATTCTACAACACAAATAAATAAATAGTTGAAGATATTGAGTCTAAGTATTCCCCTTGATTGTTGCTGCTTTTCCATTTTCTTCTCTTAGGCAGTTAGAACTAAAATTGGCTTACAACTCTTCTGTCTAGATCTTATGACCACATATATACACAAGAGAATAGAGAATGATTGCATCAGCTGTTGACCTTGTGACTCGAGCATCACTGCTAATCCTTTCTAGAGTCTGTGTGTCCAAGATACCGGGCAGCTTGCAGCATGGCCTGAAGTGTAAGGCCTACCCAGGGACACATACACAGCAAAGAAGAACGCAAGAAACACACAGAGAAAACCATCCAGAAACAAGAAATCACAAAGCTGTAATTTAGTCAAACAGAAGTCTCATTTGATTCTCTCTCTCATCTTCCTTCAAAGATAATTAATTTGGCAATTGTATTAGAGTAAGCCAGCCTAGAAGCCAGGCCCTTCTGCCTGCTTTTATCTGTTTGTTTACTGCAAGCAACTGTAAAGCAGCAACCGTATTAATGATATCAGCAGTGGATGCTGTTTTCCTGCCCCTACAACTAGCTCACTTGTCCTGCCTGCCTTGCTTTGATATTGTTTATCTTAATTTCTCAAAACAATATTTATAGGTTACATCAAGAAAGTCAGATATTGACACCAAATTAGTACTAATTCTCATGCTTTGAAATATATCTACATTATATATACATATACACACATGTGTATGTGTATATATAGACATATCTTTGAAGGAATACAAAATGCTATTACAAAATCTATATGCAAAATAAAAACATACTACTAAAAAAACACCTATAACATCACATTTCTAATTCAGCTTCAGCTCATTTATCCCATTTCCTGTATATAACATTAGTATTCCCCTAATCTTCCTATTTCCTGTCTTTTCTGCAGTCATACTTTATCCACCAACCGAATTATGCCTACCTAAGGAAGCTGTGATCATTTTTTCAACTCAGAAAATCTTTACCAGTTCTTTATGTCACTTTCTGAGATGAACAAATTAAAGACAATCTTCAAAGGTTTGGTGTATATTTATTGATCAAAATTTTTAAATATTTTAGTCAATTGCAACTCACTAGAGAAGCACTGATACACTATTGTTACTGTATTTTTCTCATTATTATTCAGTACCTAGAAACAGCAATGTCAATAACCACATCTGGATGGTCTGTTTCAAATTTTCATAGATTATAAACAACATCCTTTAATGCTTCATGCAATGAAAATTTTGTATGGATATAAACACAAAGACACAAACTTTTAATTACTTTCATTTTGTTTTATCTAAATTCTTTTTTCTCATGGGGGAACACATGTAGCCTTTAATCTCTAGGATTTATAGTACAGCAAATGCCACAACTAAAGATGGCACAAATATCAATGAAATAAACAGACAGATACGTTTTATCAGTATTCTTTTTTCTCACAAGGCAAACTGTTCCTTTACATCTTAATTAGAAATATAATATAAGGTGCCTAAAAGTATTAACCTCCTGAAAATAAAGGATTTTATTTTCAGCAAGGATCATTAAGAATGTTTAGGGAATGTCCTATCATTTTACTCTTGGGCTAAGTGCCATAAAAATGAGTTAAACTGGTCACTGCCAAGCCTATCCTTGTGTCAATTTAACTAGAATTTAAATAGCATTAAATGTCTAACAATTATCCAAAAATGGGCTAGCTACTTGGGATGAATCAGAATGACTAGAAAACACTGCCCTATCTTGGTATTTTTTTCTTTCTCTTCTCCACTTTGCCAAAAGTGGGAATGGAAGCAGATGCCATAAACAAGAAATTTGGAAGGGAAAGCTTAGTTTTGCCTCTGTCAAGAGACAGTCAAAGCCAGATCCTGCTGTACAGAATTCAAATCAACCCAATTCAATAAGCATTTATTAAGCGCTTTCTATTTGCCAGAAACTGTGGGGATATAAAGGCAAGAATGAAAGTCCATACCCTCAAGGAACTTGTACTCTACAAGTTGGGGAAAGTAAAACAACTGATAAATTCAAAATAATTATGAAATAATTTGGGGTGGAGGATCCCAATCAACAAAAGCCTTTACAGGAAATGGCACTTGAACTAAGCCTTGAAAAGACGACAGATTTCTATGAGGATAGAGGTGTTGACACAGACAATTAGTCTATGCAAAAGTATGGAGGAAGGAAACATGATTCCATATAGGTAACATGAAATGGGTCAGTCTGGTTGAAACAAAGAACTCAGAGAATAATGTCAGTTTCGAAACATAAATTATTTCGGAATATTTTGAATGTCACGCTAAGGAATAAAGAGAGATTTACTTCCAGGAATAAAGATATGACCCCTCTATCCTCTACCCTCATCAGACCTCACCTGGAGTATTGTGTTAATTTCTGGCCCCACCATCTAAAAAGGACATTAGGAGGTCCTAGAAAAGCACAGCTAGGATTATGAAGAGCCTTGAGTCCATGTCGTAGGAGGAATGTTGTAGGAAATTGGGAATGTTTACCCTGAAGAAGAGAAAACTGTGACCGTGACACTAGTGTTCAAGTGTACAAAGAAGAGAGATTATATTTATTATATCTGGCCCACGAAGGCAGACTTAGCAGCAACATTTAAAGAGAACCGTTTAAGCTTGCCATCCTGAAATTCCTTCTGACAGAGCAATCCCAAATGAAATGGGTTGAGATTAGATGACTGTTGGGTATTCGGTTGCAGGGATTCCTTTTGGGTATAAATTGAGCCAGATGACTAATAAGGTCCCAGGCAACTCTAAAATTCTGCCATTCTATGATTATGAGTCTATATTTTATCCTAGAAGCAATAATAGAGAGCCATGGGAAAATTTGGAGCAAAGAAAGGACAAGTTCAGAGCTGTATTTTGGAAACATGAATTTTGCAAAGATGGTCACAAGGTTGTGAACCTAAATGACTAGAAAGATGGATGAAATAGTAAAGTATAAAAGAAGGGCAAGCTGACAGCAGGAAGTAGGGAGAAAAATGGTGCATTCTTTTTTGTCAGTGAATTTTTTTTAAGGCAAACAGGGTTAAGTGACTTGCCCAGAGTCACACAGCTAGTAAGTGTCTGAGACCAGATTTGATCTCAGGTCCTCCTAACTCCAAGGCCAACATTCTATCCGCTATGCCACCTAGCTGCCCCCTAGAAGTGACTCCTAGGAAACAGTTCAGGACAGAGACTAGATACAGATCTATAGATATAGCTACCATATGCATGGAGATGAAAATCAAATGCACAAGATTCAAATCTCACCTCTGATGACAACTTTGGGTAATTTTGTAGTACTTTGTGTAACTTTATGGTGACTTTGGGTAAGTCATAGTCCCCTAGGCTTCAATTTCCTCTTTTCCAAAATGGGAGGATTCAATTAGATGCCTCTAAGGTCCCTTCTAGGTCCAGTGTTCTATGATACTATATAGCTGTATTTTTTATGGGTATTTCTACCTACATTTTAGGCAATCATTCTCATAATAGTTTATTAATTTAAAATGAGAAGGAATTCAATTTTACTTTTCCTCCCATATCAATGGAAGTCATTGTTACTATGTTTCTATTTTTAAATTCACATACAAATTAAAATAAAATAAACATTAAAAATGAAATATAATTCATCAAATATAAATAATTAGTGAAAATATATGAAATATTAGCATTTTTGTGAAAGCAAAAAAATTTGTATAATTCAACTGGAAAATGTCTAAACAAAAATGGAACATTATTGTAGGGAGAAGGTGTCACATTGGATAGAGTGTTGTTGTATTTGGAGTCAGGAAGACCTGAGTTCAAATTCTGTCTCAGACACTTAGCTGCATGGCCCTGGGTAAGTCATTTAAGCTCTGTTTGCTTCTGTTTCCTCATCTATAAAATGAGCTGGAAAAGGAAATGGCAAACCCCTCAATTATCTTTGCAAAAAACAAAAACGAAAAGCCCAAGGAGTCATGAAGAGCTGGACACAACTGAAACATGACTAAACAATTACTATATTACAACTACTGCAACTACTAATACTATGAGTACTGCAACTATCACTACTGCTATTACCAATAATAACAACAACATTGCTACCACTACATAAACAATTAGGAGAAATTTGGCAAGACTTGTACGAACTGCTACAGAACAAAAAAAGTAGAACTAGGAAAACAATATTTTTATTGTTTTCTACAATAACTACAATACTACAATAATTACTACATTATTGTATTTTACTACAATTACTACAATAACATAAATGAAAAGAGCACAAAAAGAGCAACAATCTCAGTGGATTCATTGTAATGACTTGTTTTGGTTCCAGATAAGATATGGTGAAAAATACTTCCCTTTGCTTGTGAAAGAAGGTAGAGATTAGGCATCTGGAAAGTTACATATTATATCAGATACAATCATTTTTGTCAGCTGGGTTTGCTTAATTGTTTTTCTTTGTTACAAGGGAAGATTGAGTGTGAGTGAGGGGTTGACAGTAATATATTATTAAGATGACATTTAATAAAACATTAAATACATTTATATATTTATGCATAATAGATGTCATATAATATTTTCATATATAACATAAATATGCAAATATTGTTTTATACATAATAAATATTTTTTTATTTTGAAAATTATACAAGTATATGCTGTTACCTGGGGTTTTGATGGGTTGAAAGCCACATTGATCACTGTTTCTGTGTGTCTTGTCAATCTGTGGGTAAAGCTGCTAAAGCCCATCTCATATATATAAGCCTAAAAGATAAAATGAAAATTTCACAGAAAAATCAACATGATTTCACTCAACACAATTTTCACTTATACAAAATTAGTTTCCTAAAATGCTATAAAAATATAAGCCCCAGTATTTAACACAGTACCTGTCAAACAGTAAGTGCTTAATGAAAATAATTCAATATTCATATAAAAGATAGTTTTGGGGTGGCGAAGTAGCACAGCGAGTAAGAGCACCGGCTCCAGTGTCAGGATGACCTGGAGATCGAATCCCAGGCTCAGACACTTAGCACCCACCCAGAAACACCTGGCTGTGTAACCTTGAGCAAGTTACTTAACCCCAATTGCTTAAAAAAAAAAGATAGTTTTAAAGCATTTTAGATTAAATTATATGAGTATGTTTTTCCCTCTATGAAGGATCAAATTATTCACACTAGTTCTGCCCTCCACCAACTCCTAATCTTCCCCTTTCACTGTGTTCTTTGGAACATACATTGAAAAGGTCTTCCTAATCTCTTCTTCCTTCATTCAACTGAAAACTGGCTTTCACCCAAAGACTCCATCCATATCTCTACCAACAATCTCCATTGATGACTACTCCTTCTTAAAATCTTCCCAACCCCAATCCAACACCAACTCTAGCTCACAGAGCCTCAGGTAACATTGCCACATAAATTTCTCCTCTTAATCCCCATTGCAATTCCTCAATTGCTTTTAAGTTCATACCATCTAAATATACCACTCTCTCCCTAACATTGTCACTTCTTCTTTTCTCCTTCTCCTTCTCCTTCTCCTCTTCCTCCTCTTCTTCCTTCCCCTCCTCCTTCTCCTTCACATCCTCCTCCTCCTCCTTATTCTTGTTAGTTATTCAGTCATATCCAACTCTTCATGACCCATGGAGCATAGCATACAAAGCCCTTCTATCCTCCACTATCTCCCAAAGTCTGTCTAAGCTCGAATTTATTGCTTCCATGACACTATCAATCCATCTCACCCTCTGCCATTCCCTTTTCTATTTACCTTTAATCTTTCCCAACATCAGTCTTTTCCATTGAGTCCCATCTCCTCATTATGTGGCCAAAGTATCTAAGCTTCAGCTTCATTATTTGACCTTCCAAGGAATAATCTAAATTAAATTCTGTAAGTATTGATGGATTTCATTTCCTTGCTCTCCAAGGGACTTTCAAAAGTCTCTTTCCACAATTTGAAAACATCAGTTCTGTGGTGCTCAACTTTTCTTATAGTCCAATTCTCACAGCTATACACTACTACTGGAAAAACCATAGCTTTGACCATACAGACCTTTATCAACAAGACAATATCTCTGCTTTCAGTATGCTGTCCAGATTTGCCACAGCTTTTCTTCCAAGGAGCAAGTGTCTTTTAATCACTGCCATCTCCCCAATCCTTGATCACTTTCTAACTTTACTCCATGACTTCAGTACCTTATTTGCAGTATTCCTTCCCTACCGATGTATTAAAAGACTTGAGTATCTATGCCACAGGCTCTTATGACAGCGTTTCATAACAGTTTCTTGAATTTATCAACTTTTTTAACACCCACCTCTAATCTAATAGTTGTGTGCTCTAATAGCATCAGAGTGGTCACATCCAGATCCAACCAAACTGCTCTACTCCAAAATTCTGATGCCTGAAATTCTTTCTCCTTTATTTCTATGTTTTCCAATATCTTGCACCTTCCCATACTCATGTTTTGTAATCATTATGAACTATCCTTTACTTACTACTCTACCAATTTATCAGTCCTCTTTTGGTCTCACTTTTCTCCCTACCCAGGCTTGACCCTGTGGCTATCTACTTCAATAAAGCCATTAGCTCTAGCATGGTATAAAGTATTTCAACCTAAAAAGGAAGTCCAGGTCCTACATTACTAAGTATGAGGAGGATCATGGGATAGCTTCTAACGAACCCAATCAAGCACCTATTGACAGGAGGAGAGATATAGCAGGCTACAGAAAACAGCCTTGTGGAAAGGATGGAATTTCAAAGAGGAAGTTGTTAGGATTTAATTGCAAGCTTTCACAGAGTACATAGAGGGATATAACTGGGAACAGATGAGGTGCCTCAAGCACGTGACAATTTGGGAAAGGATGCAAACACACCTTGTCAATACAATTGCATCAACACACTGTAAAGTATTTGGTTAATAACATGAAACTTACATTTAGGTCACTTGTCTACAGAATATCAATCATCTCTCTTGCTGACTAATTTTTTCTTTCAATCAAATGTTTGACATCACTTAGGGAAGGCAGAAAAGAATAACATTTGGATAGTGCCAAACAGTTTAAGTATTCATTTTCTTTTTTTCTGGAAGGGGAAGGCAGGGCAATTAGGGTTAAGTGACTTGCCCAAGGTCACATGGCTAGTAAGTGTTAAGTGTCTGAGGCTGGATTTGAACTCATGTCCTCCTGACTGCAGGGCCAGTGCTCATATTCAATGTGCCACCTAGCCACCCTAAGTATACATTTTATATCAAAACTTGGATCTTTATATAATAGATACAATTAATATCTACTCCTGTCCATTAGTAAGAGACAGGTTATATTACAAAAGAGGTTATTTTCTTATACTTAAAAATTTTGTAATTCTCAATTTAAAAAAACTAACACCTTATATGGAAAGTTTCAAAACAACTTTATACTTTCATGGACAGCTTAAGGCAGCTAGTAATTATTTATTCAACCTATTTATTATGTATTTATATATTTATGCATGTATATACATATGTAAATATACATAAATAATCATATGTTGTTATTTAATGTATTTCTCCTTGCTTTGAATCCTTACCAAAAGGTCAGTTCTAGGTCAAATGGTGAAAAAGGTATAGTCTGAGTAATCCTGTTCACACATCCTGTGTCCTGGGTTTCCTCATAACAAAATTCTCAAACAGAGACCCAATATCACAATTTCATTGAATTTCATGGAAATGACAGTAGGAAAATTAGGGAAAGACTAGGTTTAGATAGTGACAATGAGGGAAGGTCACTCCAGGTAGTCACCTTCTTACTGGGTATTCTCATAGTCTTCAAAGAAATAGCACAGCAATATTTCCTAAACTTTAGGGCATTGAATTATTTGGGCATTGAAATGTATTGATGACATATATAAGTTCTAATCTGAGGACATGAAATATTCTTTTATTGAAGAAACTTTTGAACAAAAAAGAGACCAAAATATTCTGGAACATAATACATATTCTTTGTACACATAATTTCATATTTAGTATTTTTGAAAGAAAGAAATTCCTAGCATTGTTATTTTCTCACAGAATCTCTCCCTTCCCATGTAGCATAGAATTAAGTTTAGTCAGTGTTTGCCTAAAGAATTTAACATGAGATTATCTTTATTGTAGAGGAAAAGTATATAGGAATGAAATTGAGGTTTCCCAAAATAAAATTTGTCCTGTTATATGACTATAAGAAATCTGACTTAAATTACTATTCTGCCTCTTTGCAGATTGGCATGGATAGGTTTTTAATTTTATAAATATGTTGTTTACTTTTGAAGTAGAAATTACTTTACATAGTTGAATATATTAATTGCATGATTAAAAAAAGGTATGTAGCCACCAAAGGGATGCAGATTTAGAGAAAATACAAAGGAGACATAGAACAAATAATGAGAGAATTTAATATTAATTTATCTGTTTTCCAGCTTAATATCCATCCAATTGGGAAATAGATAGACAAAATGTTTTATATGAATATAATAAAACATTTTATTGTGCCATAAGAAATGATGAATGTGAAGAATATAGAAAAGTATGGGAATATGCAAACTGATGAAAAATTAGGTAAACAAAAGCAAGAAAAACAAACATAATGACTGCAACAATGCAAATAAAGAACAAAATCTCTGGATGCTTTGAGTTTATACTGACCAATTCTGTGCCTGAAGATGAAATGAAAAAAATTGCCACCCTCTCTTCTTTGGAGAGATAGACTGTAGGTACAGAGAAATGTATATGCTTATCAGACTTGGTTAATATATTTGGTGGTTTTAGTAAACTGCTTTTTGTCTCATTCTTATTCTCTGTTGCAAGGAAAAGATGGAATTATATGTGCAGAAATAAAATGTATATAAACTGAAAAGAAGCAAGAGAAGGATGGAAAGAAGGAAGGAAGGAAGGAAGGAAGGAAGGAAGGAAGGAAGGAAGGAAGGAAGGAAGGAAGGAAGGAAGGAAGGAAGGAAGGAAGGAAGGAAGGAAG
>NW_027187349.1:15661906-15750218 GCF_028583685.1 Petaurus breviceps papuanus
AAGGAAGGAAGGAAGGAAGGAAGGAAGGAAGGAAGGAAGGAAGGAAGAAGGAAGGAAGGGAAGGAGGTAGTGAGGGAGGGAGGGAAGGAGATTGGAAAGGAGGGAGAAAGGATGGGAGGGAGGGCAGGAGGGAATAAGAGGATGGAAAGGAGGGAGGGAGGATAGAAAGAAGGATAGAAAGGAGAGGAGGATAGAAGGGAGGAAGGAAAGAAGAGAAGGAGGAAGGGATGAATAAGAGAATGGAAGGGAGTGAGGAAGGGAGGGAGAAAAGAAGGAAGGAAGGAAAGAAGGAAGGAAGAAAGGAGGAAGGAAGGAAGATTACATATTTTGAGAAATATATGCAATTAAAGAAATTGCAATAATTTCTGATTTTTGTATAATTTTTAAAACTTATTTTAAAATAATAGAATACTCAAATGAATTTGTTATATGTTAGGATGTTCTCTCCCATGATAGGATCACACCCATCCATGTCTGCCCAACCTGTATGACTCTTCTCTTTGGCCTCCTATAAATTTACCACAAAGGGTCCACTTAATGTGTTGGGAACTTTCCTTGTTTTCTTTCAGCTAAATATTTGTCTCAATACCTAAACCAGTATCTTCTAAGAGGATGATATGGAATATAAATCAGGTGTCATGAGTCCAGATACGGTATTTTTCTACATCATACTCTTTCTGCCTGAGTGCCATCACTTTAAAAATATAAATTATCAAAGCACACAACCATAATTATAACCTACATAAAAGAAACCTTACTCACAAACTAAATACAGTAAAACTGAGGAAAAGAGTGAGAAAAAAGGGAAGTAATATTTTTTCAGGCAATGGATGGGATGAGGCACAAACCACATGGATGCTGGAATAATGCTTTACTGTTCAAAAATATTTTCATAAAAATGCTAAGGGACTGAATGTCCTACTAAAAAGGAGAAATGCTTTGGAAAGAGAGCTAAAAGTGCTTCATTACCACTATTTTGTAATTCTGTTGAACCATATCCCTGAAGCTGGAAGATATTTTTTCTGATATAGCTGTCTACATGTGTCCTTCATTTCCCTTTTACCCAATTATCCTCATAGAAGGAATGGGAAAACAACTGAAAATAAAAAGTCAGCTTTTCTGAAAGCATCTCTGATCCTCATACATGATCCTCACACATTGGTTTCACACATTTTGATTGTGCACATTTATCTTCTCAACATTAAATCTTTGACCATGAAAAAAACACAATCTTAGGAGAAAATGGCTTTCATAACTCAATGGAGTAATTTTGCTTAAGGTTATATAGAGATTGGTTTACAAACTACCATTCCTAACTTCCAAAAGGAAACACCGAGATAGAAAGAGTAAGCCCCAATAAACATGTAATTGGTCTCTAGGTTATTCAGTCAATAGAAATTACTACCATTGCTCTAGATTTCTCATCACTGCCTAAAGACTTTTATAAAATTAACCTCCACTTTTTCTCTGGTATAAAAAGAATGATGGTAGACAAAATGGACACGCAGCAGGCATGTCTACTCCCACAACCCTGTAAATCATGTCTATTTTCCTTCACACCTCTTTACAAAAAGGCATAATCAAAAAGCAAACAAAAACAAAAAAGTTCTTGACTGAACTAACCATTAAAGCAATTTACTTTTCTTTCCTAACAGTAGAGAAATAAAAGAAGTTTAAAACATAAGAATTTGAGAGTGTCTGCAATCCTACCACAAGCTTCTCCCTTTGCATGTTTTCATTACATTCCTACACCTTTTACTAGTCTTATGACTTAATGATGTAAAATAATAAAAGCCCTAGGCTGACATATATCCAGTGATGAGATAAAAATGTCTTCCCTATAACTCAGGTTACGGCTCCCAATTTTATGTTTTGAAAGGTTAGAAATTATCGGTGTAGGGGCTGCTAGGTGGCCCAGTGAACAGAGCACCGTCCCTGGAGTCAGGAGGATCTTAGTTCAAATCCAGCCTCAGATAATTGACACACTTACTAGTCATGTGACTTTGGGCAAGTCACTTAATCCCAATTGTCCTCCAAAACAAAAACAACAAAAAAAGAATTTATCAGTCTGTATTAACTAAAATTACTGCTAATAAAACAACTTGCGTTTACATTGTGCTTTACACACATTAATTTATTTGATCCTCCCCACAGCCCTGTGAGGCAAGTAGTGCAAGTGTCATTCTCCTTACTGTACTGATGAGGAAACTGAGGCCCATAGAGGTTTCCAAAGGCACAGAGCTAGTACATGGTAGAGCCAGGACCCAAACAAGTCTTCCACCTCCTAGCCAGTTCCATCTAGCCCAACACTACCTGATGCCATCTCCTGCAAAACCTAAAAGTCTGTTGTTCTCAACTTTCAAATGGCACTTTTATGAGTGCTTGGTAAAGTTTAGAATGACCTATAAATGTCAGTTATTATTCCCATTGTGATGGTAGTTAAAATTCAAAGCCTATCTAATAGAAACTTTTAAGTAACCTTAAGTACCTTCTATCTCATATTAATACCCCCAGATGCTATATGCCTAAGCTCAGTGGGTATGGCTAGGTTGAAAAATGGCTGCTGAGCCACCCTCCCTTTTTGCCCTGGTAAGGTGCTATTAGACTCAGTGGAGGTATTTGTTAGTTTTGCTGAATTATTTTCCTTCTTTTTTTCCTTCATTATAAAATGTGGCTCTCTGGGTAGGGGAAAAGAGAGAATAAATTTGTAAATGAAGGCTAAATAAATATAAATTATATCAATAAAATGAATATGAAAAAAGTACAATTATGTTGTATATTTTCGTCGGCAGGATTATGAAGAGGTGGGAGAGACCTTAGAGGCTGTTCCCTGATTTTACAGATGAGGAAGCTGAGGATCATGGGGGCGAATATTCCCTGAGGCATCCGTGTAGGACACATCGTAGATGAGATTTGAACCTAGGTCCTTTCAATCTAGAGCCAGCATTCTGTCCACCAGACCACATCTCCTTTCATTTTCTACTTAGTCACATTCTGATTATTAAAATCCCAGCCTAACTTATTCTGAGGTTTGTGAACTCATGTTAATTTCAACAGCTTTTTATATCAAAATATCATTTCATTTACTTTATTCCAAAGTATATGTAGATGTCCACTGAGAATTCTGCCAAATGATTGGCTTACTTCAACACATCCTGGTAGAGTTCACTAAAGCATGTATCTAAACATGAAGAGTTTGATTGTTAGAAAATCTGGGGCTGGTCTGAACATGTTTCTCTATAGCTTAGAGTAGGGCTAAAAATGACAAGGTAACATCTCTGTTGTGTAATAGGTTCAGAAAGAAGGGCACAGTAAAATTCTTAAGAGGTATCACTCACTTTACCTATGGGAAATCTGAATATTGGTATGTCAATAATAGTTCCTCACACTTCTGTAGAAGAATAGCTGACTACTTCTTAACCAAGAATAACTGCTCTACATAGTTGCTCCAAGGAGTAAGCAATGCCATCTTTCCAAGATGACCAGTTTCACAGGCAGATGATGCCAACATAACTCCAAGTGCACTAATCATGGTCCCAAAAGCCTTCTCTGTTTACCGTGCCCTGCCCTCAGTTGCCCTGCCTGACTTTTAGTGATTCACTACTGCAGGTACTTAAGAACCACATGGATCTTAGGGCAAGAGTTTCCACCAAAAATAGCCAGTCCTAAGAAAAACTGCGAATTGGGTTATGTTTAATTTAAGCATCTGTTTTTCAGCATTTCCCTTCCTTTCAACACACTTATCTAATCCTACATCATTCAGTATTCAGTCAATTTGTAAAAAAAAAAAAACCTGTCTGGTACTTTTTTTTTTTATTGAGCCCTACAGTGTGGTAAAATGTAGCAAGCAATTCCTGCTTGCCACTTAAGGGGATACCTGGCTAACTCTCCTCTGTGTCTGACCAACAACTGGCATATGTGTCATTTGGCTCCCAAGATAAACCACAGCTCTGCTCCCTACGTAGAGTCTCCTAGCTAAAAATATCTGAAAATTCTGAAGAACAATTCTCCCAAAGGGTTACACAGGACACGAATCTGGATCAAGCCATAGCTATATATCTATAAATTAGAGAGTAGCAAATCCAAAAATTTAGCTTTGACATCACACATTGTACCCATAAAAAAAGGCTTTTAAACAAGTATATAAAATTGAATAAGGCATCTGGAATATGGATTACATGAAGCTCCCATTCTTTAAATTCCCTTTGTCCTTTGCATTTAAATTGATACCACATAAGTTCTCTTTCATTTTTAACATTTGTTAATAAAGGCAAAGAATGTTTAAGCTATACTTTTAAACCAAAAGAAATATTTCACAAATTCTATTTTTCCTTCTTGTCTGTTCCATTATATCAGACAAACTGCTAGATCCCTTTTAATTTGGTTTCAACATCTCTAAAATGAGGGTTCAAAATTTACATGGCAAGTTTAATGAAACTGAATTAGAATCCACAAAAATGTTTGTTTAAATCTAAGTTTGAATCATTTCTTTTTTTCCAAATGATTTAATACTTCTGATTTACATCATTCATTTCCCCCAGAGTTTGAGTTACAAATTTTTTCCCTCGTTTTTTCCCTACCCAGCGCCCCAAAATAGCAATCCCATTGGATATCTCCTCCTCCAATCTGCTCTCTCCCATATCTTCTCCCTTTGACTTTTCCAGTAGGGCAGGGTGGATCTCTATGCCCCAGTGCCTGTATATCTTATTTCCCAATTACGTGTAAAATAGTATTAATGATTATATATATTTAAATGTTTGATTTTAAAACTTTGAATTCCAGATTCATTCCCTTCCTCCCTTGTCACCTACCCTTACTGGGAAGATAAGCAATTCAGTATAGGTTGTACATGTGCAGCTATGCAAAACATTACCATAGTAGATATATTGTAAAAGACTGACTATATTTTCCCCCTCCTATCTCACCTTCCACATGTTCTATTCTCTACTTTGATACTGTCCCTTTTCAAAAGTGGGTGCTTCCAACTTCCCTCCCCCCCCAGCCTGCCCTCCCTTTTATCATCCCCCCTCTCATCCCCTTCCCCCCTACTCTCTTGTTGGGTGAGATACCCTATTTACTGTGTATGTTATTCACTCCCTGAGCCAACTTCAATGAGAATAAGGTTTTGCCTTTTGGCCTTCCTGTTCTTCCCCTCCATTGTAGCCATTTTCCTTTGTCTCTTCTATATTAGATAGTTTACCCCATTCTGTCTCTCCCCATCTCCTTTCATTATATTCCTCTCCCACCTCTCAATTTCACATTTTAAGTATCATCCCTTCCTATTAAATTGGTCCTGTGCCCTCTATCTATGTATACCTGTAAAAATATATACACACAATCACATATGTATTCATATGCCCATATACCCTCCTACATAGACATTATATATATATATATATGTATATATATATATATATATATATATTCCCTTCAACTATTTTCATACTGAGAAAAGTTTCATCAGTTACAATTATCATTTTTCCATGTAGGAATGTAAATAGTTCAAATTTGAAAGTTCTTTATGATTTCTTTTCCCTGTTTACCTTCTCATACTTCTCTTGCTTCTTGTATCTGAATGTCAAATTTTCTATTCAAATGTTTTTTTCATCAAGAATACTTGAAAGTCCTCTATTCCACTGAATGACCATATTTTCCCCTGAAACATGATACTCAGTTTTGCTGGGTAGGTGATTCTTGGTTTTAATCTCAGCTCCTTTGCCCTCAGGAATATCATATTCCAAGCCCTTCGATCTCTCAATGTAGAAGCTGCCAGATCCTATGTTATCCTGATAGTCTTTCCACAATATTCAAATTGTTTCTTCCTGGCTGCTTGTAATATTCTCTCCTTAATATGGGAGTTTCGGGAACCTGGCTATACTATTCCTAGGAGTTTTCTTTTTGGGATCTTTTTCAGGAGGTGATCGGTGGGAATCTTTCAACCTCTACTTTGCCCTCTGATACTAAAACAGCTTTCCTTGAGAATTTCTTGGAGGATGATTTCTAGGTTTTTACTTTGATCATGGCTTTCAGGTAGTCCAATAATTTTTAACTTATCTCTCCTGGATCTATTTTCCAGGTCAGTGGTTTTCCCATGAGATATTTCACACTGCCTTCTATTCTTTCATTTGTTTGGATCTATTTAACAGCATTTTGATTTCTCATAAAGTCATTAGCTTCCATTTGCTCCAATCTAATTCTGAAGCAATGATTCTCCTCAGTAAGCTTTTGAGATTCCTTTTCCATCTGGCAAATTCAGCTTTTTAAGGCATTCTTCTCCTCATTGCCTTTTTGAGCCTCTTTTGGCATCTGAGTTAGTCTATTTTTTAAGGTGTTATTTTCCTCAGTCAAACTATTGACTTTCATTTCATACTTTTCTTGCATCATTCTCATTTCTCTTCCCAATTTTTCCTCCACTTCTCTTATTTGCCTCTTAAGGTCCTCTATGACCTGCAACCAGCTTGTATTTTTCTTTGAAGCTTTTGGTGCAGGAATTCTGATCACTGTCTTCCTCCTGTTCCATGCTTTGATCCTTTTTGTCACCAAAATAGGAGTGTAAAGTTGGAGTGCTCTGTTTATTTTGTTTCCTTTGCCTGCTCATGTTGCCACTCAATCACTTGACCCTTGAGCTTTTTGCCACAGTAGGACTCTGCCACCAGACAGGGAAGCTTCATCTCAAATGCTGGGGTTTTTTCAGCTGTCTAAAGTTTTAGTTGGGTGACCTCTCTGAAGCCTCCACTTGCTCTGGCAAGTTGGTCACACACCCCAGGACTTCCACCCTAGACCACAATCCAGATCCAAGCAGGTTAAAGCAAGAGCGATTACCTCTCAGACTGGTCACTTGGTTCCCCTATGATCTGCAGGCCAGCACCCTCTGTGCCGCTGTGCCTCAGCCACTTCTTACCCCCAGGGGCAAAGACTTACCGCACTCCCAACTATTGGATCCCAAAGTCCACACTGCACTGACCTCTCACTTTGTCCTTAGCATCTATGAGTTGATAATTCTGGAAACCGCCACAGCTGCTGGTGATCTGGAATCCCTCCAGCCAGTGGTTGGTCAGGCCTGCCCTGAGGCTAAAACCTCCAGCTCACACGGGCCTGAGCTCAGCTTCCAGAGCGCTGCACTGGCCCATTCCTGTCTACCTGCTGGGCTGTCCTCAGCTGGAGGTTAGCTTCTCTGTGTCATTTTGTGGGTTCTGTAGCTCCAAAGTTTGTTCAGAGTCCCCTTTTACATGAATTGGGGGAGGTGGAAGCCAGAGCCTGTTTCTACTCTGTCATCTTGACTCCGCCCCCCCGAGTCATTATTTTCTAAAATCACATTCCTTAGAAGTTAGTTTAAGCAGGTATTTACCAGAGTCTCTTCAGATACACAAGTCAACTTTGACTTATCATAGCCTCTCCTGTGGGAGGTCAGATGCACGTATAAAATGGAGCCATTTGCCTAGGCAAATAAAAGGTGTGGCTTATTAAGTTACTAGTCAGTAGGCATTTATTAAGTACCTACTATGCACCAGACATTTGTTGAGTTCTAGGAATATTCAAAGAAAGCAAAAAATAGTACCTTCTCTCAAGAAGCTCATAGGCTAACAGGGGAAACAATGTACAAACTACTATATACAAACAAAATATGTACTGGAGGAATTAGAGGTAATCAACAGCAGGAAGGCACTACCACTGAGGAAATTAGGAAGGCATCTTATAGAAGGTATAGTTTTAGCTGAGACTTGAAGGGAGGCAGGAAGCTAGTAGACAGGGATGAGGAGAGAGAGAATTACAGGTATGGGAGGCAGTTATTAAAAAGGCACAGATCCTGGAAATGGGGAATCTTGTGCATCGAACAGCAAGAAGGCCAATATCACTTGATACAAGAGTATCTGTGGGAGCAGGGAGGGGAAAGGTAGGGACTGGCCTATAGCAATAATTTTCTGATTGATCTCCTTGCCTCAAGTTTCTTCTCACTCTAGCCTAGCCACAAATGTCAAAGGGATTTTCCTAAAGCACAAGCCATATCATTTCCCCTCCCTCCATTCAGTAAACCACAATAGTTCCCTATTACCCCAAAGATCAAATATAAATCCCTCCTTTTGGTCTTAAAAATCCTTCATAATCTGGTCCCTTATCACTACCTCTTTTAAGGTCAATTTGATTTTAAGGTTATATTTGAAGGAAGAGGATTAAAAAAGGCCATTAGATCTAGCAATTAAGAGGTCATTGGTAACTTTGGAAAGAGCAGTTTCAATTGAATGATGAAATTGGAAGACAGACTACAGAGATTTAAAAAGAGACTGGGAAGGAAGAAAAAGCACCTCGTGGTGTAGAAGATTTTCTTAAGGAGTCTAGTTACAAAAAGGATGAGAAATCTGGGATGACAGTCACCTGGGATGGACAGACCAAGTGAAGGTTTTTTTGAGAATGGAGGGCAGCCATAAACATGGTCAGAGGCAGTGAAGAACTAGTAGACAGGGAGAGTTTGAAAATTAGTAAAAAAGTAGAGATGATAGAAAGACATTCTGCTAGAGAAGATAGAATGGAGTGGGCTAGTCTTGGCAAGTAGAAGGCCCATCTCTTCGTGTGAGAGGGTTGGAGGAAATAGTAGTGAAAGGCATCTGAGTGATGTGAGATGAAAAGGAGGGGAAAAGAGGGAGTTCTTGATCAAAGCCCTCAATTTTTTTCATTGAAATATAAACAAGGTTCTCATCTAAGAGGGTAAGGATAAGGAGAGCAACAAGAGGTATAAGATAGGGTGAAAAGATCTGGAAAAGTCACTGTGGTGAGTGGGACTGAAGACTGCCTTGTGTGGGCTATGGAGGGGTGGAGGAGTAGGTCATGAGAAATGAGTGAACTGAGGGACTAGAAAGAATACTAGAGTATTTGAGGGAGAATTAATATGTATGTTGAAGGCCCACTCGCATAAGGCCAGGAGTTAGAGAAGAAATAGAAACTTCACAAGCAAAGCACTGAACTCGCTGGGGGAAAGAAGAACATTCTGGAGTTTAGCAGATAACAGGTGCCAGAGTCTTGATTGATTAATGAATATAGATTGTGTGAACAGAGGAAATGGGGGTGGGAGTAAGAGAGAGGATAGAGGGTGATAGAGAATGATGCCGTTTGAATAACAACTGGGGTTTCAGAATCACTGGGATGGGGAGGTTATGAAAGGGTTAGAGTTTTCTCAATCAATGAGGAAAAAGTTCAGGTAAGTTATCAATATCCCTAGGAATTTAGTCTCAAGATGGAGACCTCCCAGGGTATTAGGCAGAACAGTATAGCTGGAAAGAGAAGGGGTAGTATCCAGACGGGAGCAAGAGCAGGCAAGTAACTGGTAGCAGTTAAATGATGAGATGGAATGGCTTGTCCCTCCTTTCCCTGCAGGCCCAGGCAGATGACTGGTGGAAAGAGGATGGAATGGTGCTGTTTTCAGCACCTACTGAATCATTTAGCATTTCCCTTCTTTCCAATACATCTCTGCCTCACCTCTAGTTATTCAGAATCTAGTTTACCTGATGCTGCCTAGAGAACCCAACTGTGGCACCATATTGAAGCCTGCCTGTTGCTTTTTCTATTGCGCTACTTCCTCTAATTAAAACCAACCTGACCTGTGTAACATTCCCTCAGATCTCTGCTCTCTGCTAAATGAATACTAATCAATATACCAATTAATATGTACCAAGGTATATCTCCTTCATTAAAGTCTTTTTCTGTGACCTCAGCATGCTCTGGTAACCCTGGGGCATAAGCTCTCCCAGATACTACAAGGCTTAGAGTATGCTGCTGATAATAGACTGTATATCTGTATTAAGAGGAGAGGCCTAACTAAACTGAGAGAGTCTCATCACCACTCCTGGCTGCAAGGCAAGTAATTTTTCAGGCACAACAACTCTTAAAGACTTACTAAGACAAATGACAGTTGTAATTTTTGTTGATGGAAGAAGTAGCCACATGAAAGAAATAACAGTATCTAAAATTTTTAAATATATAATTAAGTTGTAACTTGTAGGATCATGAGATTATAGGACTTGAAGCTGGAAGGAACCTTAGCTATCCTATAGAGAACACCAACCTACTCATTTTGTAAATGAAGAAACTGAAGCCCTGAGCATCTAAGGACTCACATCTTGAACTTAATGTCCTTTAGGTATCTCAAGTTCAATGTATCCATAACAGAACTCAATGTATTTACCCCCTGACCCTCCCCTCTTCTGAACTTTTTCATTACTGTCAAAAATGCCACCATGGTCATTGTCACCCAAACTCAAAACTGCCATGTCATCCTCAACTCCTCCCTCCTCCCACATAGGTAATTTGTTGCCAACTCTTGTCATTTCTGATTTCACAACATCTCTAGTATGCAGCCCTTCCCATCACTTATACAACCACCACCCTGGTACAGGCCCTCATCACCTCACACCACAACTATGCAATATCCTGGAGATTCGTCTCCTTGCCCATTCCAGTCCATTCTTTACTCAGCCACCAGTAAGCTTCCTAAATCACCAGTCTAACCATGTCACCCCACCCCCTTCGAGGAGTGCCTCCAAGATCAAGTATAAAATTCTCTCTACTTGGCTTTTAAAGCCCCTCACAGACTGGCCTCTTCTTACCTTTTCTGTCTTCTTCCACTTTACTATCCTCCATGTATTCTACAATTCAGCTACATCGGCTGGCTTGCTATTTCTTACCGATGACACGCCATGTCCCAATATCATGTATTCTTGCTAGCTGGAAAGCTTATTCCTCACATCTTCCTCTTGACTTCCACAGCTTCCTCAAAGACTCAGCAAGAACACTACCACCTTGGGGCGGCCAGGTAGCACAGTAAGAGCACCAGCCCCAGAGTTGGGATGACCTGGGATCGAATCCGGACTCAGACACTTAGCACCCCCCAGAAACACCTGGCTGTGTAACCTTGAGCAAGTTACTTAACCCCAATTGCTTAGGGGCGGCCAGGTGGCGCAGCAAGTAAGAGCACTGGCCCTAGTGTCAGGATGACCTGGGATCGAATCCGGGCTCAGATACTCAGCACCACACCCAGAAATAATTGGCTGTGTAACCTTGAGCAAGTTACTTAACCCCAATTGCTTAAAAAAAAAGAATGCTACCTTCTGTGAGAGGCTATTCCCTGTCCTCTTATCCCAATCCATACTGCTCATGCCTTCCTTTTTAAGATCACCTAATGTGTGCATTTTTTCCTGTTATCTCCCCCATTAGAAGGTGAGTTCTTTGAGAGCCAAAACCATTATTTTTACCTTTTTTTGTTTATGTCCAATGCTTAGCACATTAACTGGCACATATAAGTTGGTAATAAATGCTTTATGAATGACTGACATAGGGAATAAGGGATAGGATGAACCTTCTGAAGATAATACTTGACTGAAAGTAGTCATTCTAACAGCAGGTATCCAAATTCTATGATAGAACATTAGAGCAGATATGTGAGTAGCAGAAAGAAACTTTGGGGAGCCTTCAAAACATACCATATGAGCAGTTATCTATTATACCAATGAACAAGATTAGCCCAGATGTAAAGATTTCTTTAAGGAAGGAATTTTGAAACTCTATAAATGCTGATCAAACAACAAAAATACATTAAAAAGAGCCTAGAACAATTGAACCAATAAGTGAAGCTCTTTTTAACCTTTTTATCAAGAATTTTCAAAGTCTGCATTAAAAAACAGACTTGACTTCCATAAATAACAGTAGAGAGAGCATCTGGATGGTACAGAGAGCATCCAAAGTTGAAATATTAAGCATTTTACCCTTTTTGTGCCACCTAAGCTGCTACGATACTCACTGCTAAATATTCATACAGGGGCAGCAACATGGTGCCATGGATAGACTGAGGGGCCTTCAGTCAAAAAGTGAGTTCAAATCTGGCCTCAAATACTTCTTAGCTGTGTAATCCTAGGTAAACCACTTAACCCTGTTTGCCTTAGTTTCTTCAATTCTAAAATGAACTGGAGAAGGAAAAGGCAAACTACTCTGATATCTTTGCCAAATGAAGTCATTAAAAGTCAGACATGACTTAAACAAGTGATCAATAACAAAATATTCATACTAAGAAAAATTCTAGCAGTAAAGATAGTATATGTATGAATTAGTATATGCAAACACTAATAATCAAATTATCAATCATGCTAAAAATTATGGATTTGACTACAGAAAATGAACTAAAATACTTAGAAGTAAAGTTACAATAAAATGGAAACTAGAAACCTTCAGAACATTCTTCTAAATACTCAAAATCCACATGTGCATATAATTACTTGGAGATTCCAGCAAAAACTAATTTTTTAATACTGTATGTGAAACTATTTTTATAAGGAAAGTACTGATTCAGTTGACATGGGAATTTCCTTTGTGTCTTTATTCACAGATCAGACAAAATTAAGAACATTTTCCTGTACGTTTCAAGTCAACTGCCAAATCTTATCATTTCTACCTGCATAACACCTCTCACATATAACGTCTTCCTACTTACAAGGCAACCACTTGAGTCCAAGATTTCATTACCTCTCACTTAAACTATTGCAAGAGTCCCTATCTGCCTCCAGTCTCCATGAGTCTAGTCTCCCTAATTTGTCTCCCCACCTCCACTCCATTGCCCATTCCATATCCTCCTACCAAAGTGATCAAAGCAATTTCCCTAAAGTATAGGTCTGTACATGCCATTCCCTTATTCAATAAACTCCTTTTAACTTTAGGGCAAAGTATAAACTCCTTTGCCTGGCATTTAAAGCTATATACTAACTGACCCCTTCCTATCTTTGCAGGCTTACTATATATCATTTCCCTCACATATCATATGATTCAACCAAACTGCCCTTCTTACACCCACACATTCCACTTCCTGTCTCTAATTCTTCACATTAGCTTTCCCTCTTGCCTGTAATATTCTTTCTCCTTGTCTCTGCTTCTAAGAGTTCCTAATTCCCTTCAAGATTCAATTTCAAGCGCCACCTTCTACATGAAACCTTTTATGATCCCATCCAACTACTAGTATCTCCCTCCTCCCATAAATTAGCTTATATGTAGTTTCCATATAATCTGCATATATTTATATATGTATGCACCATTTCATCCAGATAGATTGTAAGTTTACTGAGGGAAAAGACTGTTTCCCTTTTGTCTTTGTATCCCCTTAAACTTAGGATGGTCCCCAGCACAGAGCAGGTACTTACTAAATGTTTATTGATGGATGGATGGATGAGGTAAGAGTAAAACTTAACAACTGAATAAATATGGGGGGGGGCTGAGAGTAAGTAAAGACTTAAAAGATGATTCTGAGGATAAGAACCTAGAAAAAAATGGAAAAGTTCACAAAAGAGGTGGGAAAAAAATAATGAGCTCTAATTTAGACAAGTTGAATTTGAGATGCCTATGAGACTTCTAGCTGGAAATGTCCAATAGGCAGTTGGTGCTTCAAGACTGTAGCTCAAAGGAGAGACTAAGGCTGAATATAGATTTGTTTATATAATCGTCATTCTACAAGCTCAAGCATTAGTTTAAACAATACTCATTATTAAAAAAAATAAGTAATATTTGAAAAGACTCCTTTAAGACAACAATTATGCCTTGTATATGCTTTGGGTACTGCTTGGCATATGTTTTTACTCAGGATTCCCATGGGTTAACAGATTGGCAAAAGTGAAGCCTTATTATTGTAAAAGCATAATCAGAGCTTACAATTTTCTAACAAAGTACAAAGGATTACTTGCCAAAATGTTGAAAAACTAGCAAGTATTTCTGCAAAGAATTTGCTCTATCAGTATACAAAACACTGTAATGCTTTTGAAAATCACATGCTCCCCACTTTGCCAAAGTAGGAAAAATTTCATAGTTGTTTATTTTCAGTAATTCTTATAACTAGGGTTTGGAGAGATTAAAAAAAAAACTAAAAAGTGCCTGATACATAGTAAATGCTTAATAAACATTTTGTCTATAGCTATCTATAGATAGTCATTATATCTGTCATCTATCTATGAATAGCAGTGAAAATGAACTCTATATCACTAGGGAACAAAGTGGCTGTGGAAGGCTTTCTTGAAGCCATGGGATTTAACCTGGTCACAAAGGATGGGTAAATACTAATAGAGGGAAGAGTGGAAACCATTATAAAAATCAGCTACTCGCTGATAGAAATACATTTTCCATCACAAGACACTATTCTAACTTACAAAATCTTAAATTAAGTATTCTCAAGTTTGGATAAAAAAATTCCTTTTAAATTCTTCCATTTCCACTCCCCCTATCCAACCCAACATGCTCCCATTACCTTCAAGCACTTAACCCCCAGCTACTTCAAACAATTAGTTATCTCCTTGCCATAATAACCTTCCCTCCCCATCAGGCCTGTATAGTCAATCATCTCAATCTTATCAACCAGCAGCCTAGATTCCTTTGCTCTCACCCCATTTTTTAGCCAAGTCCACACAGTCAATCAACAGACCACTTGGGCAGAAAGTGGAAAGAGATGAATATTTTGTTAATCCTATACAAGAGAGCAAATGAGGTTTCAAAGAAGGAGTAGCATAACTACTTAAGCCCTAGAAAGAGTGACATCCCGACCCTAGACCACCAGCCCTATTTCCATCCAAGCATCGCTTCATAGCTAAAATCCAGGGAGCAGCCCTTGTGGAGATTACTGTGCAACTGACTTTGCGGGAGCTACAGCCCCCACCTTCTTGGCTGCTTCCATAGTTATTGATAATCCAGAAAAGAAAGTGCTCACTACTAAAGTGTCTGGTATTGTGAAATAATTCACTATAAGCAAAATATATGGCTTCATCTATGGAAATGACAGTAATGGTGTGGCAGCATTGCCATTAGCCTTGTCACTATACCTTAACAACAACTGGGCCTTTCCATCTGCCTTGCTGCTGAAACCTCCTCTCCATGTTGTCTCCCATCATTGAATGTGAGCTTACTGAGAGAGGAAGCAGTTGTCTGCCTTATTTATTTGCAAACCCAGAACTTAGAACAATGTTTTGTGCATGCCAAACCCTTGGTAAAGACATTTCACTGATAACAATAGAGAAACTTTATAGCTGCTAAACTCTTATTTTGCTTTGGTTTTCTCTACCAAAGAGAACTATTTGTGAACTGGAAAGGATGGAACAAAAGTGACAAATAGCCAAGATAAGTAGGGAGATAGTAAGAGAATGAACACCTAGTCACCTTTGGTGAGTTCAAGGCACCAGATATGGATAGCCTCCATACCAAGGTACTAAAAGTATTGGCAGAAGAGATCGCTAAATAACCCAAAAGGTTTTATTTTCCTCATAAATCTAAATGAGTAGAATCTTCAGACTAATAGCTGAGTGAGCTTCAACTCCTGGCAAAATCCTAGAATATACTATTTCAGGAAGAGTAACTGAATGAGTAACAGAAAAGGCTCGGTGAAAACAAAGAGCCTCTGCATGGTTTCATAAACAATAACCTATTTTTTTTTTAATTGGCAGGATTATTAAGCTCAGAGAATAGGAAAATGCTATAGTTATGATGTCCCTTGCTTAAAATGAACAAAGAACAGTGAGATCTATTTATGCTGGACAAAATACAGCATAACAATAACCATCAATTATGTACAATGTCCCTGCTTACTTCACCTGGCATTTTGCTCTTGCCCCTGGCCTTATTTGTAAATCAGCCTAGGATCACCTTAGAAACAGGATCTTGTTGCCCCAGCCCCCATAAAGCTCCTGTGGGATTGAGGGGTAGATTCACAATTGTGGATTTAATACAAGTTAAAAGAAACTTTTCCCCCCTGTCAGATAGTTGTTTCCTTGATATGCTGTATGGTCCAGCCAAGACGGTCTTCATTCTGTTCTTCATGTAAAAATGTGAATCCATCTTCTGTCCCTATACCTTTGCACTGGCTACTGATCCTCATCACCAGAATGTTATCCCTCCTCACCTCTGTCTCTTGGAATTGGTCATTTCTTTCAAGATTTGGCTCAAGCATGACCTTTCCACATGACATCTTTTCTGATCCCCAACCACACCCCCAACTGCCAGTATACTCCCCATCAAAAGTTGCTTTATGTTAATTATATAGATAATCAAAATTACATATAGCACATCTATGTATGTGAGTGTATACACACACACGTGTGTATATTGTCTCCACCAATAGAACATGGGCTACCTGAAAACAAAAACATTGCTTTTGGCTTTATATCCCTAGTGCTTAGCAAGTATCTAGTACATAGTAGGTTTTTAAATGCTTGTAGATTGATGATCATAAGACTAGAATGGTTCTTAGAAGCCGCCTAGTACAAAATTTAGGTGGTGCTAGAGCGTCAGGCCTAAAGTCATAAAAATCTGAGTTCAAATCTGGCCTCTTATACTTATTAGCTCTGTGACCCTGGGCAAGTCATTTAACCTCTGTTTGTCTTAGTTTTTTCATCTTTAAAATGAGTGTATTAGCACCTGCCTTGCAGGGTTGTGGTAAGGGTCAAGTGAAATCATATTTGTAAAGCACTTTGCACAGTGCCCAGCATACAGTAGGTACCACACAAATGCTTGACTCCCCCCAGTCTCCTCATCTTAAAGGCAAGGAAATTGATAAAGCAGACAGTTTAAGTGACTTGCCCAAGGTCACACAGGTAGTAAACAACAACGGTAAGACATGAACCTGGATCTCTCGACTCCGAAGCCAATCCACTTTCCAGTACACCATGCTGCTGCTCTGCTTCCAATCTGTCAAGATACAGTCAATGTCTATTTTGTGTGATGCTGCATGGTGCTCAACACTTTCTAACTCTTCCAGTTACCTTCCAGAAGAAATAATACACAAATGGGAAGCTTCTGGATAATGTACAAGCTTTTGGCCTCTTTCATTTCTTAATCCTAAATCTCATTTTCTGGCATATTTTTCTGTATCCTTGAGCCAACGCTCAGAACAAAGGCACTTACTACCAAGGTATATGTTCCCTTGGTTTGGAGGAGTTTCATCAAATTCTTAATGAAATTCTTCTCTTTCTTCATCCTCTGTAACAGATGTTTGCACATAAACTGCAGTCATCTTCAGGGTGGTCTATTTATATTTGTCATCAACACTGTAAGTCAAAAAGACCAACGTCCCATGTAATTATATTCCTTGTTGCCTTTGGGTGTGTGATGAGACCAACTCTGCCAATGCCTTTATTTTATTCTGCTCCCACTGAGCTGCAGGTTATTTACTTCTGGTGCCATTTATGGTGAGAATGTCAATGTGTTCATGCTTCAGGCCAGAAATGTCTCACCTGTAGCTTGTCAACAGGATAATTAATTTTTATAGATGCCTAAAAAGCGTGTGGTCCTTAACACTTGCTTTCTTTTACAATACTCCATCACTTTCACTGAAGGAGGCTGTATAAAGAGAATTGGTTTGTATTTTGATTTGTTTCGTGGGAAATATAAGGGGGCAAAAAGAGTTGACCATGAATTTTCATTTACTGCTAAAATTTAACTGATGTAAAGAGTCACCCAAATTGATTCATGAATCAACATGCATTAAGTGCCTACACTGTGCTAGACACTGTCCCTGCCTCAAGAAGTTTGTGTTTCTTAGGAGAAAAAAACCATATGAATAAATGCTAAATAATATAAATATAAAGTAGGAGGTTCCATGGGTAGAGTGCTGGGCCTGGAGTCAGGAAGACCTGAGTTCAAATCCAGCTTCAGACACTTACTAGCTGTGTGACTCTGAGCAAGTCACTTAACCTCTGCCACTGGAAAAGAAAATGGCAAAATATTCCAAGAATATTGCCAAGAAAACCCCATGGACGGTATTGGCAAGCTATGGTTCATGGGGTCAAAAAGAATAGAACATAACTGAATGATGAATAACAACAGTATATGAATTAATTACAAATTTGAGGAGTATACTGGAAAAATCTCATGAATGATATAGCATTTAAGTTGATCTTTCAAGAAAACCAGGGTTTCTAAGAGGCAGAGGTTAAGATTGCATTCTAGAGATAGGATTTAGCCTGTGCTAAGGCATGGAGACTAGTTTGGCTGGAATATAATATGTAATAAGCCAGGAAACATTTGTTGAAAGAAGACTGTGAAGAGTTGGAACTGGAAAATAAAGGGGTTTGTATTTTATCCGAGGCATGGCAAGAAGCTACTGGAGTTTTAGGAGTAGAGGAGAGAGATAATCAAATCTGTGCTTCACTCTTCTAAAATGCTTTGCCTTCTGTGAGCAAGTTGGATGGAAAAGGGGAGATATTTGAGGAAAATGACAAGGCTGTTGCCTGAAGAAAGAGGTCCTGAAGTCGGGGGGTAGGGGAGTGGCTACATGAATGGGGAGAAGGGGAAGCATGGAAAAGAGAATGTGCATGTAGAACTGATAAGAATGAGAAATAACTGGAAGTGGTGAGAGTGGGACGGAATGTGAAGAGTCAAAGATAAACTCTGAAGATACATACCTGAAGGAGAGTGGTGTCCCTGTTTGGGGAAAGGGTGAGAGGGATGGTTAGATTTATGCTTCAGGAAAAGGAGGTTGATGGCAGACTGTAGCGGTAAGACAGCTGAGGTATCATCAAACACCATCCCTTGCCATGGTTCATAAGCATTCTACTTCACTAATTTGAAAACCTAATAGTCACTTATCTTACATTAAGCTCCAAACATTCCACCCTTCCCTATTCTTCAACCTTCTGACACTTGCACCCCTCTTGGCTCTCTTCAAGACCTCCAATTCCCCCATCTCTCAGTACTTTTACAGGTTCTGTTCTGATTACACCTTTTTCCTCTCCAACCTCAACCCAACAGTCATCCGTTTCAACTCTACAAGTTCCCTAAGTGATGGCCTCGTACCCACAAAATTTAAAAAGTTCTCAAGAAAATTCTTCACCTCATTGAGAAGCTCCTCTCTGAAGGATGTATATAAGAATGCTGACAAGAAATACACAGAATAATAAGGCACAGGGGGCATGTGATCTGCTTTTGGGTCACAGAAACATTCATTTAAGTAAAACCATGATGAATTACCATGGTCAAAAAACCTTCTGATAATAAGCCTCCCTTCCCTATTGGTCCTCATTCAAACAGCAGACACAGTCTATTCCCAGGACCATATTCAAAGTTTGTCTGACCCTTGGTAAAACCAATTAGATAACCCTTTGTTAGGTAAACCTTCAAGGAGTCAGGGTCACCTCTATGCCACGATTAAATATCAAGGTAGGCCTTTGGTACCCAGATAGGCACTTAATAAATGTCTTTTGAAATCCTCAGTACATATCTTTGTGCTTTATATTCTCTGTCTGGAATGCCATTCTTCACCATCTCTATCTTTATAGTACCCAGCCTTCAAGTCTCAAGTCATATGTCAGCAACCCCCACTCCAGGACACCATCACTGATCACCAGCACTATTAACCCCTGTTGTATTTTGTTTATTCCACTCCGATTTATCCAATGCATTTATTAAGTACATACCACCTGCAAGGAAGGCCGATTAAGGTAGTAGATTTAGTTCTTGGCTTGTAGTCAGGAAGACCTAAATTCAAATCCCAACTCTGACATGTGCTAGCTATGTTACCCTGGGCAAAGGTTTGGTACTTTTGCTTTTGGGGTGTTTTTTTTTTTAATTTTATGTGTTTCAGCCAGTTCCCTAGAACTTGCTTCTTGGAGCTCACCAGGATCCTTCTGGTATTCATAAGATAATAAATTTTAAGGATACAAACATTAAAGCCAACACTAGTCCTGCAAGAGAAAGCTCAAAGAGCTTAAAATAGAATAGGAGTGATGCCTCAAGTATAAAAGGAGTAGGAGTCAAGGTAAAATGGTGATGATCAAAACAGGAATGCAAACATACCCTAAGAAATTTGAGGAGAGAGCAATTTCAGGTGTGTAGCTTTTATACTGCTTCAGTTTATATGCATGTGTGCCCATCCAATTGTAAGCCTTTAGAAGGCAAGAGAATATATAGCTTATGTGATTTTGTATTTCTCCATCACTCACTAAAATTCCTTAGACCAAGAAGGCGTTCTATTCGCAATATTAATAACAATAATAGATTGCATTTATATATGGTTTTAAGGTTTGTAAGTTTCTTTACATGTATCGTTTGATGCCCCATGACACTTTGAGCTGAGTCATTATTTTCCTCATTTTATAAATGGAAAACTAATGCCAAGAGAGGTTGAGTAGCCCAGAATCACAGTTAGTTGCATGTTTAAGGCAGGATTATGAATTCATGTCTCCCCCTCTCTAAATTCAGTCCTCTACCCATGTAATGGCAAGCACAGTAGTTCACACCTTGTTTCAGCTATTGAATTAACACCTTGTTTCAGTTCAAGTTTCTTTTGAGCCTTGTATCAAGTCTGTTAAGAAAGAGAATGTGTGAACCCCACAACTTATGATCCCTAGAACTCATGAGCAACAGGAAGGGGAGGAGTTAATGACCATACATGAGGAGAGGCCCATGCTAGAGACAGCAGAACTGAGAAGAAGACTCTTGTGGTGGCAGAGCCAAGAAGGAGAAAACTTGTGGCATCCTGGCACTTTGTTTGTATGCTCTGTCTGTGTTGATGTTTGTTTGTGATACTTTGTACAAAAGCCCTGAGACCTTATTGGAAGCCCTGACAGAGAATTTTCTGGTTGTATTTTTACAGAAGTCCTGAAGGAGGGTTTTGGAGGTCCCGGGACTTTACTGATGATGTGTGCTGACATCTTGGACCTTGTTTGTGGGTCTGTGTTGATTTCTATATTGATGATTTGTGTTGAGTTCTCAGACCTTGTTGGGTGGGTCTGGGTTGATTTCACAGGCAGATAGTGAATTGATGATGATGCTGGCAATGTGCATGAATATTACTGTGGGTCTGTTAAATTTTGTCTTCCCAGAAACAGGAACTATGAAGGACTTGAGGTGGACTGGACACTGTGCACTTCAGTATGGAATGGGAACTGGACAAAAAACTGGAAAAGGAGCTGGACAAGGAATTGGGAGCTGCCTGCCTTTGAACGCAGGTGACAGCTGGAGCTGGGACCATGGAAGAGGAACCATGGAAGCTGAGAGCCAGCCTCAAGTCAAGCTGAAAGAAGACTTTACTTGGATACTGTGTACTGACTGAGAAGATTATGATTTACTGTGACCTAGGGATGAAGAACTTTGACTTTGATATTTTTTCATTGAATTAAGAATTTGTGATTGACTAAATGAGTGTACTTTGTTTAAAACGATGTGACCACTTTGGTGAAAACTATATGGCCATTTTAGTGATAAGTTGTTGAGTTGTGACATGGTGAATGCTGTATTTTGATTTTCTGTGATAAGCTATAATATTGTGAATGCTGTACCTTGATTTCTGTGAATGTTTTGCTCTGATTTGTTATTGAATAAATAGAGAGTTCGCCATACTATGTAATCAGAACCTTGAAAGCTGTTCACAGCAGCAGTCCTCTGGAAAGCTGCTCATGCTTGGCTTTACAACCCACCATGCTACCTAGCTGTTTGGTGAAATATGTGAATTAGAAATGTTTCTTACTTTATTCTAAAATACTTTTCATACTCCTCTCAGATAGACATAGAATAAAATAATTTTAGAATCCAAAGGAATATCAGTCATTATCTAGGTCAAACCCACCCCCCATTTTACAAATGGAGAAACCAAGGCCAAAAGGATAATAAATAAAAATACCACACTTCTTTCAAGGTCCAGGACATTGGAACCTTACCACCTCCATGAAGACTTCCTTGACAAAAGTCACCCTACAATACTCTTTGCTATTTTAAATTCTCCAAACTTGAATATATCATATGGCACAGTATGAAGGATTTCCTTATATTGCCTAGGAATTACTTTCTAGCTCTTTCATAATATGTCTCCATTCCAATTAGTCTATAAACTATTCATAGGATTTTTTCTTTGCCTTTCTTGCTTGTATCATTGGTAACAAGAATAGGTGGTTCATAAATGTTTGCTAAATTAAATGAACCTGTCACTAAGAGAAAATATGGCATCGTGGACTAATCAATCAATAAAATTTATCTGAATTCCCATCTCAATTCTGTTTCCATATCTACAAAACAAATACTCACTTGGAAACAGGAATTGTATAATGAGAACGATTAAGATTTCATTAATATGAAATAAATATTTAAATTTAAAGCCTGATATACATCCAGAGAGTGAGAGTGTGTTTTTGGCTGCCTATCTTCTCCCTGGCTGTAGGCAGGCACCTGCAGGAAGTTAGTAAACCTATGCAATCTAGGGCAGTCCCTTGGCACTTAAATCACCTGCAGCAACTTTCAGGTATCAGATTGCTACAGGAGTTCAACTATGTATATCAAATACATATCAAATACATCAGACTACCACCCAGTCTGAAACATGCTTCCTAGAATTTTTATTTTCAATACTTCAGATTTTAATTTTTTTATTTAAATCAATAGGAAATATTTCCAACTCTGAATCATTATGATACAATGATTATATTGTAAACCAGTCATTCTTTTTTAATTCTCTATATACTTATATATGTACAACACAGTTTGCTCGAACCTTCAAGGGTTTCACAAAATCTCAGAGCTAGAAGAAGCTGTATAGTTCAACCTTTACCTGAACAGGATCCCTTTTATGGTCTACCAGACAAAAGTTCAGGTGGCATTTGCTTAAAGACCTCCAGCAAAAGGAAACCTCTAGACTTTTCCAAATTTCTCCATCCACCCCTACCCCCTGGATTTTTAGCCTCCTTTTGTATGTTGTCCTCTCACTCCTTGAGAGAGGGCACTACCTCTTACATATCTGTATCCCCATCACTTAGTACAGTATATGATACATAGAAGACATTTAATAAACATTTATTGACTAACTGAATGACTACTACTTTCAGAGGCACCCAATATTACCCTTGTGGATAGCTCTAATATTCAGGAATTTCTCCCCAACAGCAAGCAAATCATTTGCCTCTTTCCAACTTTCACCCAGTGTCCCTATTTTTTCATTCTCAGACCAGGGAGAACAAGTTTTTGTTTTACTAAAACAAATTTTAAAGATAGATTGGTAGACAGACAGATAGATAATTAGATAGAGAGAGAGATAAAAAATCAACACATCATGATAGAGCATCAAAGTAGGTCTTCTGTGGAGAATGTTTGAACAAGTATATGTAATACATTTTTTAAAAAATATATATATCACAAATTGGCACTTATTTTGGCAAATTTATAAAGAAAAAGATCTTTACTATAATGTATAACAAAAAGGATATACTGATGATTAAGAATGGATTTTAATGGAGACTTGACTCAATATAAAGGACATTTAGTAGATGTAGCTGCAATTTAGAAAGTTATTGGAAGTAACAATTGATTACAAATAAAATAATAACAGTACTCACTATCATATTATTATGTAACTATAATAATATAGTGCTTTAGGGTATATAAAGCACTTAGCTTATTATCTGATTTGGTCCTCATTATGACCCTGTCAATTAGGTACTGAAAATCTAATACAGAGGCTATGATATGTAAGCAAATAACTATGATATATGGTAGAAGGTAATAAGGATAAAAAAGAAACCCAGACAATATGTAGGAAGAGCACTGGAGTAAGGAGCAAACTTTTAGTTGGAGGTCAGGGAAGACTTCACAGATGAGGTGGAAGCTGAGCTGGTTCTTAAAAGAGGATTTCGGTAGGCACATATATGAAAGGATTCCACTCAAGGCCAGGAGAAGGCCCGCAGGGATGATCAGAGGCAGGGTATTTTCGGACATGATCGGGGCACAGTTAATAGTCTAGTTTGGGTCAGAACTAAGTCTATATTTTGTAATACAATGGCAGCTACTGCCAAGTCACTCCCCTGTGACATGCAGGGACAGCTTAACTGGGTGTAATTAAGGATGAAGAAAGGTCTACTGGGTCTGGTAGATTTAATTAGTCTAGCCAGTTTTGTGTTTTTGATAGTCTGGATGGTTCAGAAAGCAAGAAAACCCTGGTCTTGATGTGTCTTTGTATCTTTTTTCATAAATTATTCACCATGAAAGAGCTATGTAAAAGAGCACATCTGTAGGTGTCACTGCCACAGGTGTCTGAGGTGTTGTGTTGGGAGTTAGTATCATTTATGAGTCTGTTATGACTTTCACAGACAACTTCCCTTGCATTTCTGATATGATACTGGTCCTGAGACTGCCCCCCCATCACCCTAAGGGCATGCATTTTAGAGTTCAGACATAAAACAGAAATTACAAAGGAAACACTAGAACTCTAGGGAGACATGGAGAGCAGATATGTTGATTTAGGAGTCATCTACAAAGAGATTATGGGATAAGTTATGGTTGCAGACATGCCAGAGGAGAGTATATAGCTATCTAGAAAAGAGGCAAGGGCAGAACCTGGTGGGACATTCACACTTGAGAGGTGGGTAGAAGGAAATACACTTGCCAAGGAGGCAGAGGAGTGTTCAGACAATCATTAAACATTTATTAAGCATCTACTACGTGCCAGGCACTGTGCTAGGTCCTGGAGATATAAAAAGAGACAAAAAGACAGTCCCTGCCCTCAAACAGCTTACAACCTAATAAGGGAGACACCATGCAAACAAATATATACAAATCAGTCTATAGACTGGATAAATAGGATGTAATTAACAAAGGGAAGACACTGGAATTAAGAAGTGTGAGGGAAGGCTTCCTGTAGAAGATGGGATTTTAACTGGGAGAGGTGAGCAGTTGGAGCAGAGGAGGGAGAGTGGATATGGGGGGGACACAGGAAAGAGGAAAAGCAGAAAAAAAGCAAAAGCCAAGGAGAAAGAGAGTCAAAAAGGAGTTCACTGTCCAATGCAGAAAGGTCAAAGGGGATGAAGACTGGAACAATGAATGAAATGAAAAGGCCACTTTTCATGATCTTGGAAAGAACACCTCCAATAGCATGACCAGTAGAGAAGTCAGAGTGCATGAGAGACCTGGTGGAAGCGCTCATGCAGGTGACTCCACTTCTTACAAGATGGCAGCAGTAGTAAAAGGGAGGAAAGACAATGACTTTTCAGTAAAGTGGCAGTCACGGGAAGTTGTTTTAGTTCTTGCTTATTCTTAGCTCAGAAGAAACATCAGTATTTTTTAGGCAAAGGAGAAGGACCCAATAGAAATGGGGCAAGGTCTCAGAGATGGAATATGGATCAAACTTGTATTATACTTCATAGAAATAGAAAATATGGAATTTTCTTGACTGATTTTAAAATACTCTAATACTTATGTATGGGGCATAGAAAGTTGGGCTCAGAGGCAAGAAGCCCTTGATACTCACTAGCTCTAGGTTTGAATCTCACCGTGGGCTTCACTGGCTATGTCATTTTTTACCAAGTCTTTTAGCTTCGCAGTGTATCCAGGCAAATACTGGGTCAAAGAGAGTGCACTGGCAGCAGATCAGCTCCTCACTTAGCGCTTCCCACGTCAAAGAAATGCTTTTTTAATCTATATATCTATGAAATAGCCTCATATTCACAGCCAATGTTCCAGATGGAAAATTATTTTGCCCAATTCCTTCCCTGTAGATAGATCTTTACACTTCAGTCCCCAACAACACTTTATACACCTAAAGACTTCAAACTTAAATAATATTTCACTGCAGCACATACATGTTTGTCATCTGATCCACAGGCTATGTAGCGCCCACAAGGGCTTATGGAAACTGCACAGGGATGGCAGCGGTTAAGATGTCCTTCAAAACGGCGTTCACACCTACAAAGGGAAACAGAAGCACTGAAAATAATGTTCATAATAAAGTCTGATGATTTAAAGTTAATTATAAAGTTTAATAAATTGATGAGTAAACAAAGGAACTAAGCATCTGTTTTGCATTTCTACAGAGAAGAACTTTTTGACAGTAAGGATGATTAGGAATAGGTTACCCTAAAGATTTTTTTTTAATATGATAAAACAGTTTTCTGGAAGCTAGGTGGTGCAATGGATAGAGTATTGGACCTAGAATTAGGCAGACTCATCTTCCTGAGTTCAAATCTGACCTCAAACATTTATTAGCTGTGTGATCCTGAGCAAGTCACTAAACCCTGTTTGACTCAGTTCCTCTTCTGTTAAAAAAAAAAAAAGCTAGAGAAGGAAATGGCAGAGCACATTTTCTTACCAAGGAAATTACACATTTCTTTACCAAGAAATTCCCAAATGGAGTCACAAAGACTCAGACACAACTGAACAACAACAAAATATTCTATCTTGAATAATTTAGGTAAATGATTCACAAGCTTTTTGGACTTGTGAATTTGGAGATTCAAAATGAAATATGAAATATCATTAGTTTCATTTCACAATCCTATTCATAGAACTGCTATAAAGCATTTTTTACTTAAAAGATTCTAGTGAAACTGTTGTGGTGGGGGCTCTGCCCACCCAAAAATTGTTGGGCTTTCATGCTGTGTTATGGTGGAACATCCACAAATAATTCCGAGTCATATCACCTCTAATCCAAGTATAAACATTTATTAAGATTGACTCCTCTCATGAAGCAGCTAAGTTCCAAGAGGAACCGGCAGCTTCAGAGAGAGCAAGATGGATTTGTATAGGACAAAGATGCAATTACATAACAGAAATTTACATAGAATATAGGAATATGGTTAATATTAAAAAGGAAGGAGGAGTATGTTAATGGATTAGGCAATGGAGGAGGGGTGCCATCTTATGGTTGGGTGGTTAAACATTCTGGCTGTGCTGCCCTCCAACTGGCTAGCTATTGGGGTCCTGTCTGGTCAAGACAGATAGTTAGGTATTGTGGTCCTGTCTTGAGCTAGAAGGATGATGTGATTATGGTTGAGTACAGGAACACACCTGTTTCTGTGGGAATGGGTCTGGGAGCAGTGACTAGGTAGAAGCAGTAGCTGGGTTCCCATCACATGGACACACCTGCTGTTTCTGTGAGAACTAAGAGTTGAGGAACACACCTGTTGTTCCAGTAATCAGTGAGGTATATATGAAGAAGTTAGGCAGTGGCCCTGCTGTTCAGTGGGGCCAGGCCTATCACGAAGTTAGAATATTGAGGCTGGTGGCAGCTTTATTAGGATTCCATCAAGATCAATTTAACTTTGTTCTCAGACACTCTTGAGATAACAGACACTTCCAGAGACTCTTGGGATAACAGGAAGTACCACAAGGAATCTTTTAAAAATTGGCATGATAAATCACTCTTTTAGGCACAGCTTTTGAAGGATAGTGAAATGGATATAATGGCCTATTAGGGTCCTTTTCAATCAATAATCAACTACTTTCTGAAAACTTACTATGAAGTTAATAATCTGCTGAGTCTGGTACCATAAGGAGATATTTAAGATGCATAAGACACAATCTTTGCCCTCAAGTTTCCCTGACTTGTGTTTAGCCATGACAATTCAACCAAGTTTGACCTAGGTCCCAGCATTGGAACTGGAGTCAGAAAGATGAGTTCAGATACTGCCTCTCAGACAGTCACTAGCTCTGTGTGCCCCTGGACAAGTCACTTGTCTGCCTCAGTTTCCTCATCTACAAAATAGCACCTATCTCCCAGGGTTATTGTGAAGATAAAATAATAAATGTATAGCTCTCTGCAAACTTTAAAGCGCTGTACAAATGTTAGCTAATATTATCATTATTATGTAACTGGGGGGGAGGGGAAGTGAAAGGAACAAGATTTATTAATTGCCTATTATGTGCTAGGCACTGTGCTAAAAGCTTTATAAATATCTCCCTTGAACCTCATAACAATCCTGAGAGGTAGATGACAAAACTATGATTACCATAGAGGAATTTTTAAATATTAATTAAGGTTTTTGAAAGGAAATCCAGCAACTTTCAATAGACCAGAAACATTGAATTGGTCAATTAGTGTCAAGCATTTAAATATCTAAACATTTAATTTAATAAAGCCCTTTCAAGAAAATGCACACCAAAACACACTGGTCACAGTCACCAGAAATACAGGAATCACACTGTAATTCTTTTGTACAAAATAGCCACCCATTGAACTCTGCCAAAATACCAGAACTCCTGAGAGAACAGATGTACAAGAACAAGGCTAATAACACAGATAACAAACATGAGAAACTTACAAAGCAGTTGCCTCCAAGCATACCCTGGCAGCTCTAATGTTTGCAGAGTCTGAACTTCCCTCAGTGACAACCCATGTGGCCATTTAAGAAACTGATTTTTTTTCTCTATTCTCTCAGATATGCTGCATCCAATTACAGAACTGTAAGGAATGAGTTCACAAAAGTCATGACTATTGCAACTCCCTTCTACCCTTAGGGATTCATTGGTCAATACGCTGACCATATACTTCTCCAGCTTGATCTAGATTGCCATGGCAGGCCAGGACCTTCAGATAGTCATGATATGCTGGGTCAGGTACAAAGAGCAGAAGCATCATGGATACATGACCTCTCAAAAGGATATCTAGTCTTTCCATAAAGTTGACATGACCCTCTAATGGGAAAATATCTCAAGAATCCCTGGGAGCTCCAGGGACTTCTAGAGCTTGTGGTATACTAATGGTGTTTGTGCCCCATTTATTAAGTACCTACTATGTGCCTATTTCACCCTGGCTACAACATGTGACCAGAGTCATACCTGAGAATGGTCACCTTACTACCAAAAAAATGGCTTACCTTGCCCCAGTCTTGTTCTACCTGGATCATCAATGGTAATGATACATACCTCAAATACATAATAGGGAATATATTTCAGCTTGATCCAAAACCCATCTAACTACAGTCCAGTGTCTACTCCTCAAAAAATCTAAAATTATATCTTAGATCTAGAACTGGAAGGCACCTATCAGAGAGGTAAATCAGAGAGGCCAAGCCACTCATTTTATAGATGACGAAACTGAAACCCAGAGGAACCAAGTAAGCTGAATAGTTGCACTGGAAGTAACAGGCAAGACCAGGATTCAAACTCCAGCTATGTGATTCCAAGTTCATCATTATATTCCCTTTGCTGAACTGCAAATTGGACCATATGGAAAATAGAACTTTAGGCCATGGATTTCTACCTTCTAAACTTGGCAACTTCTCCTGCAGGAAGCCAGTGATCTCATCACAAAAGAAAAAGTAGAGCATCCCCAGATAATTTACCAACACAGCAAATACCAGATCCACTAGCCATTCTAATTTAATCTGTTACACTTCAATATGTCAGAATCAAAGCTCAGAATAACTTAGCCAATGCTCTTTCACGCAAGTATAAATATCTGGTCCTATCTAAAGCAGCCAAATCCATGAGGATGGTGAGTTTAGAGTGAATCTCATGGATCTGCCTTTATCCTAATATTATTCAATATTTATGTCACTGATACTCTTACCAAAAAGTTGTATAAAAACATATCTGTGATGGCAATTCAACATTCTTATGACACAAAGGTGAAAAGGCTACTTAGTACACTGGGTGGCAGAGTTGAGACCCAAGCTTAGAATTATGGATTCAATATAATTCAATCTAATTTGGACAAATGTAAAGTCCTACCCTTGGAATAAAAAAAATCCATTGTACAAATACAAGCTGGAGAAGGCATGTCTATACAACACTTTCTGTGGGGAAAAGGATGCAGTTTTGGTGGACTGCAAGGTCACCATACGTCAGCATTGTGATATGACAACCAAAAAAGTTAGTGTGATTCCAGGAAAAGCATTAATTAATGCTTACAGTGGCTAATTGAAACAGTGTTCAGAGCAAAAGAGAAGATTTTGCCAAATTCTGCCCCAATCAGACCACATCTGGAGCACTAGGTTTAGTTTGAGGCACCACATTTTAGGAAAGAAATTGACTAGCTGAAGTGACTCCAGAAGAAGATGACCAGCATTAGCAAAGGACTGGAAAACTACAGAATATGAGGATGACTTATTAGAAGGAATATGATAGCTGTCTTCAAGTATTGGAAAGGCTGCCATGTGGAAGAGAGATCAGACTTGTTCTGTTTAGTCCCAGAGGGCAGAAGTAGGAGAGATCAGTGGAAATTTCAGTAAGGCACAATTAGATTTGATGTAAGGAAAAACTTTCTAAAAATTAGAGCTCTCAAAAAGTGTAATTGGTTGTCAAATCAAAAGACATTTATTAAGTACCTACTATGTGCCAAGCAATGTACTGATAGCTGGAGATACAAAGAAAGACAAAAATAGTCCCTTCCTTCAATGAACTCACAATCTAATGGAGGGGGACAACATGCAAACAGTTTCATACAAACAATATATCTTCAGGGTAAATTTGATATAATCTCACAGATAAGGCACAAGCATTAAGGTGGACTAGATAAGGCTTCTTAAAGAAGGGAGGATTTTGGATGAGATTTGAAGGGGGTCTCGGACCAAAAGATAAAGAAGGGAGAGGATTCCAGGTATGTGAGACAATCAATGAAATTGCAGAGTGTTTTGTGTGAAGAACAAGTGGACCAGTTTCATTGAATCACCGAATACATAGAGGGGAGAAAGAAAATTAAAGAGTTAAAAAGTGGCCAAGTCATGAAGGCTTTTAAAAGCTTCTCTTAGAAGTAGTGAGTTTCTCATAACTAAATGTCTTCCATTGGAATATGGGTAATCAGTTGTCAGGGATATTGTAGAATGGGTTCCCGTATGGGATACAGTGCTTTTTAAATTGTGGGTGGTGACCCCATATAGCGTCACAAAAAATCTGGCAACAGCAAAAGATTTGTGAATGCAATGGCCAAAAATTGATTAAAACCCCAATGCATAATGAATCCAAATTGTTTCTGATGGTGCTTGCCAATTGTGAATCGAACAACTTCACTGCAGCCTTGGTTCTAGACACAAAGCATGTGCACTTTGTACTGAGCATGCCCTCAGGCCACACAATATCAACAAATGTCACCAAAATGGAGTCAGGAGCCCTGGACCAGATGACCTCTGAGGCTCCTTGTGACTCTGAGGTTCTGTGATCCTCGCATTAAGGAACTACAGAAAGAGCGTTTATATGTCTAGTGAAAGACCAGAGCCTCAACTCAGTTTCCTCCCCAGTCGCCAAGAATCATAGGGAACTATCTGAAAGGGCTTATTGTATTCCCCTCTAAACTCCACCTGGAAGCACCCATATTTAAGTGCTCTGTCTATAGCCAAAGGTGGGGAACCTACAGCATCAAGACTACATGTGACCCTCTAGGTCCTCAAGTGTGGCCCTTTGACTGAATCCAAATTTCACAGAACAAATCCTTTGGGATTCAGTCAAAGGGTGGCACTTGAGGACCTAGAGGGCCACATGTGTCCTCAAGGCTGTGTAATGGGAATGTACATTTAAAGATCTTCCCGGCCCTTAGGCTAAAGTGCACCTGGAGCCTGGGGGGGGGGGGGGAGAGGCTTGTTTTTCAGTAGATACTTCTTGATTGGCCAGTGGGTCAATAAGGTTGTTATATTCTCTGAGCCATGAGAAGGCTGTATAAGCCCTGATGTGAGGCTTTGTTTTGGGACTCACTTTGAGAAGTGTTCTGTGATTTGATATGGATTCTGGGAAGCCGTTGTCCAGAGCTCCCCAGCTTTGAAAAACCCAGATGTTGATTGGGCATGGATGTAATGGCTGGACAGTTTGGAAAGTTGTCTACTTGATCTGTTTCTGTCTTGATAATTCTGCCTGTATACTTTGAAGTTCGGGGTGCTGACCTTTTCTCCTGAACAAGGTAAACAATATATGTCTGACTGATTAAAGTAAGCTTTGTTAACCCATTTTGAGTTGCTTTCCTTTATCAAAGCAGATCCAAGAACCTGTGGTGGCAGCAACCCTGAGGACGCTTGGGGTGCTTGCTGCTACAGGCTGCAGGTTCCCACCCCTGGTCTATACCATGACAAATTCATTTCAGCCACTTTAGCATGGTCAGTAGACAACACTCTACAACCTACATGTTCTGGAGGCAATAGGCACAGAAGGACATACAGTATATGAAGACATGTAATTTATATACCAGAATCAAGAACTGGACTTAGCATCCCAAAGGTTTCTTGCAACTTCTTTTAACTTCCCAATGTTAACACATGGTAAGTAGCATTAGTGGTTCACAGGAGCAGAAAACAGAGGAGACACAGCTCCATGGTGAGCAGCACACTGATGGAGGCTATAAATATTTCTGTCCTTAGAGGATGATGAGCAACAGAACATTGTCTTCTTTATCCTGGTTCCATCACCCGGCCAGATAAACAGAGGGAAGAATAGAAAGGAACAAAAGGCCCTGGGTGCAGTAAGACAGCACAGCTGTACCACATGGGTCAGGTCTCTTCCCTTCTCTGAGTGCCATCTGTTTATTTGCATGTCCATGTAGGAAGGCAACCAAAAGAGTATTAACATATGTCATGTCTATTCCACTGGCTATGTCTTGGGTGTCCTGGTCTGTGGTAAAGCTGCCTGACTTACAGAACACTAACAAATAATTAATCAATGATAACCTGAATGCCTCAGGCTCAGCTGTTAATGCTAACTTAGTAGGACCTCTTGAAACCATTTCTTTTCCTCAGTATGTACCCATGATAGAGGTCAGAACCTGTTACTTAGTAACATTGGACCATAGTCACTGTAATTTTATTACTGAACTTCCCATACTTCAGTCTTATATCCCAACTATATGACTATACACTTAAGCGCCTGATTCCTCTCATTTCAAAGTTCTCCTGAAACAGCGTCAGTAACAGCCACCTAGATGTTTATACAGGACATCCTCTACCTCCAGAGATTTTTTTAAATGAGTCTTCTCCTACTCCCCAAATCTTTTCACTCAGGAATCTGTCAGTAATTGCCTCTAGGACTCCTATCTAGCTGAACCTCACTAAATAAACATCCACTGTTTTGCTTGAGAAAGAGAGCACCAAATACATAAACAACCAAGGGAAATTCCTAGTTTGTGACAAATATGCAATATAATCTTGACTCTAATATAATAAAAATAGAATTTTTAACACTAACTGTACAGATATGAGACACGTAGATATTCTTAAAAGATGTATGGCAATGGATCAATAACTGTCCTAGGTTCAAAAAGAACTCCAGGTAGTATGAGAAAGTAGAAGAGCCAAGCAGAAGCCTGCTGTTCCCCTCTTCAGAGAGGAAAAGACAGAAAGAAAGTAGTCAAAAGACTCCCACACTCTCCTGTTAGTCAAGTAATGAAGACCAGAGCCACTTTTTCTTGACTGAAGGGGGAAAAAATATGATGCCAGATGACTTGTATCATTGGTCCTTATCCACTACTTCCACTCTAATTAAGTCACATATCCTAATCATAATTCATCTCGCCAGGTCTTCATTAACTCTTCTATAAGAGTTAGCAGTAATAGTTTGTCTTTTGCTTAAGTCCTAAATAAAGAGGGGAATGGGGCTGAGGGACGTTGAAGAGGGGAGTATGAGGAGAAAGATGGTTGAGGAACAGGACTTAATGAGAAAGGGACCTGCACATGATAGTACATTCCCAGCTAGGGTGGCCCTGGGGCATGTACTGAGAAAGGAGGATGTTCAGAAGCCAGAAAGTGGTGTGGCTCAGAACCCAGGTAAAAAGCAGGCTCTCATTTCCAGCATCTTCCTAGCATGGAGAGGAATAACCAAAGCAGGAATCCCACACCAAAGAGGAATCCACAATTCTGCCACTTTGAACCAAGAGAGATTTCCAGCTGGCAGAGCAGAGTCCAACAACAGTCTACTTCTATACAGACCAAAACCCAGGTCAGGAACTTATGAAACTCAAAAACAGGGTAGACAGCAAAAAGACTATGCCCTGGATGAGACCGCTTTGGGAACACTAGAAGCTTGCATATCCCTAGCCTGTCCTTTGGATCTAGGAATAACAGCACATTCAACACCCCCAAGAAAGTAACAATTGGACCAGCCTAGACCTTCCCTCCAGAAATGTGGCAGAGTTCAGCCCTAACATCAAGTCCAAAGCCAAGAAATAGGCTGAAATAAAAGGCAAACAAAAAAAAAGAAACTCACTGTTATGAGCTATTATGATGGTAGGGATGCTCAAGACATAAATATAGAAGAAAAGAATGGCCAAAACAGCAATGCCTCAGAGAAACACAGGCTGAACACAAACTCAATTAGAATTCTAGGAATAAATGAAGCAAGAGCTGAAAAAGAGTTGAAAATTTTACAAATGGAATGAGAGTTCTTGAGGGAAAAAAATTTAAATAAATGGGAGCTGTGGAAGAAAGAACTGGAAACACAATTAACAGCTTGGGACAAGAGACTCACAACTTTGCCTAAGGAACAAACTCCCTGAAAATTAGAATGGACCAAACAGAAGCCAATAACTCTATGAATCAATAAGAAATGTTAAAAATAAAGTCAAAAGGCTGAAAAAATAGAAAAAATATAAAGTATTTCAGAGCAAAAACAACTGACTTAAGAAAACAGGTGGAAGAGGAAAAAAAAAAGAATCATTGGACTACCTGAATTCCATGATTTAAAGTGGGGGACTAGACATCATATTTCAAAAAATCTTCAAACAAAACTTTCTAGATCTCTTAGAGCCAAAAAGGAAAGTGGAAATAGAAAAAAAACTATCAGATATCTCCTGAAAGAAACCCCAAAATAAAAACTCCCAGGAATGTCATAGCCAAATCTAGAGCTCTCAGATCAAAGAAAAAAATGCTTTGTATTATAAGAAGACAGAAAAAAAGAATTCAAGTACCAAGGAGCCACAACCAAGATCCCATGCAATTTAGTAGCCACCACTATAAAGAGCAGAGAACTTGGAATGAACAGGCATTTATATAAAACCTACTAGGTGCTAAGTGCTGTGCTAAGTGCTTTACAAAGAAATCTCATCTGATTCCCACAACAACCCTACAAGGCAGGTGCCGTTACATTCCAGAAAGCAAAGGCTATGGCTCTATAGCCAGAAATCACTTAACTAGCAAAACTAAGTATAATGTCACAGGGGGAAAATTAACCTTGAATGAAATAGGGGGTTTTCAAGCATTTTTGAAAGAAAACAAAAAGACCAGAACTGGAAATGAACTTTGAAGTTCAAACACAGGAGTGAAAATTAACATAAAAAGATATAAAAAATGAATGAACAATGATAAAGGTCTCAACAAAGATGAACTACTTCTATCCAAATATGGGGAGATTATGTGTCCCATCTGAACCTCACCATCATCAAGGTCTACTGAGGGAGTCTGATTAGACCAGAACTTGGCATGGTTCAATTATGTCTTGATGATCTTAACGAAAGAGAGGGGAAGAAGAATATAACAGAGGGGGGTTACAGAGAGAGAAGGAAAAGGAAGATTAAGGAAAATTGTCTCACAAGCAGAGTACATGAGTCGACGTATATACAAAGAGAAAGGAGGGTAAGGGGAGTAGCTGACACTTGAACCTCACTCTCACCTGAACTGCTCAAAAGAAGAGACCACACAGAGAAAGTCGGGTACAAACCACATTTCACTCAGTAAGGAAAGAGGAAAGGGCAGAAGAGTGCAAGGAGAATTAGAGGAAGAGGTTACGGGAGCAATAACTCTGAAGCAAAACAAATTCTGAGGATATAAGCAAAATATTTATATCTCTTTTTGAGGTGGCAAAGAATGAGAAGCTTAGGGAGTGCCTATAAATTGGGGCATTAATCAACAAGTTATGGTACATAAATATGATGGAATGTTATTTAGCTGAACTCTAATCAGCTAGAATTCCAGAGGACTAATGAAGAACTACCTCCTGATAAGAGGTGAAGAACTCAGAATGCAGAATATGACCAAAAAAAAAATTAGACATGGTCAATGTGGACAAATGTTTTGATTGATTATACATGTTTGTAATGGATTTTGTTTTTCTTGTGTTATCATTTGGGGAGGTGGGATTAGGGTGAGGGGGTGAAAAGGTGGATTTCTGCTCACTAAAACAAATAAAATATTTTTAAAATAATAAATCTAAGGAGCGGCTAGGTGGCTCAGTGAGTAGAGTGCTGGCCCTGGAGTCAGGAGGACCTGGTTTCGGATCCGACCTCAGACACTTAGCACACACACACACACACACACACACACACACACACACACACAAAAACTAGCCGTGTAACCCTGGACAAGTTACTTAACCCCATTTGCCCTCCAAAAAGCAAATAATAATAATAATAAATCAAATTATGCCAAATCTGACAGTCAGTTGCCCCTATCCTCTTTTCCAAGGGAAAGTTTTGAATGGATTGGGACCAACTCTATTCATAGCAGAAAGCTGCCCTCTCAATCTAATCAATATGATTTGCTGAAATTCACTTTCCTGGCTATCTCTAAATGAAGGAAGGGTGATATATTTTATTATGCCTCTCCATTCCAAATAACTGGGACATAACTAAATGTCAACAGTTTATTATGATATTTCTAAAAATCTAAGCAGACAGGTTCCTAATAGATTCTCCAGACTTGGACAAGAGGTTCTAATTAATATTCCACTTTCTGCAGCACTTCTTCTCTGCCTTCTACATCAAGATGCACTTGTTCTTAAAATGGTATGCCTAGAACAGGAGCCAAAAAGAAAGAATCAAATATTCACGGAATAATACCTTTAGAATTACAACCAAAAATTCCTACCTTCCCATCACAGTGTGCATCTATCAACTACATCATTCATTTATCCACCAAAAACACACCCTTCCACTCAAACTATAATTTTTACCCAACGTGATTTTCATTCTTCACAGCCCTTTACATCCAGCCTAGCTAAGGACAACTTCTTCAACAAATTCCAAGCAGTATGGATAATACTTTCTAACAGACCAAGACAGCCAATAAGGCTCATATTGACTCACAGCAGTCTCTAGGGAAGCGACTTCAAGTCAATGATCAGATTACAGTCTACCAACTATCAGCATTCTTCCCAACACTCTGAGAAACTGAATAGTCATTTTCTAGGACCCACAGCTACCACCAAGGTCATCAACTCCATGATCTACACATCTAGCCCTTTATCCAAAATGTCCTGCTGCCTCTACAAAGTTTCTATAATTAATCTCAATCAAACTGCTAACCACATCTATACTTCATCTTTTCCTCAGTATTGATTACTATTTCCAGCTCCCCCCAACATTGCCAAGTTAATAAAAAGCAGACACAAAAATTTAAAAAAAGACAACCATAGCACTCCAAACCCATTTAGCATAGAGGAAAAATAACCCTATGTGCCTCAATAAACCCTGAGGGAATACCCATATTACAGCACAATAAATGACACTCATTCATCAATAAAAGGCTAAATTATGTTCAACATATTTTAAGAAGGCAAGTAAGTATATATTTGAGCAAGATTTTCATAAAAAATAATGAAAATGAAAATCATTTTGACATAAACCTTGTCTTAAACTAGGGCTGGTATTACTGGGTTCAACCTTCAAGGCAGCCCCACCAAATCAAATCTCTTTAGTTCATTTTAGCTCACCCAAAAGTCCTCTCTGAAAAACTCAACATGTAGCTCAAATACAGTTCAGGATATATATACTGTATGACCTGGGTAAGTACCTTAACTTCTTATTTCTAAAGGTAACTAAGACTATAAATTGGAGAGAAGTGCCAATCTTCATTGGTAGAGGGAGTTTCTCTATCCAGGGGTTCCCTCTACCAATAAAATAATTAAAAGGTCCTCATCTCTACCCCACTAGCTTTTGTCTAAGTCTGGAGCTAGGGAGATCAGGCAATGACTCATGGACATAACAGAATTTAACTTTGAAGGAATTGGGGATGTTTAGCCTAGAGAAGAGAAAACTAAGGAAGTCTATGCTGGCTATGTTCAGAAGACCTGTCATGAGGACTTGTTCTGTTGCCCACAGAGAGAAGAACAGAAGCAATGAATAGATGCTGCAAAGAGTCCAGTTAGACTTGCTGTCAGTAAGACAAACAAATAAGCTTCCCAATAATTAAAGTTGTCCAAAAGTTTAATGGGACTGACTTTAAAAGTGGGATTTTTTTTTGAGCAAGGGAATGAAATGGTCAAATCTGTGTAATAGAAATATTACTTTGGTAACTGCGTGGGGAAGAGATTGAACAAGAGAGACTACAGAGCAATTAGGAAACTTTTCTAAGTGTACAAGTGAGAATCTCAACTAGAGTAGTGGTTGTTTGAGGGGAGAAAAGGAGAGATTCTAGAAATGCCATGGGCATAAAATCGATAGACTTGGTAATAGGTTGATTTGGCAGGGAGGAAAAAAGTAAGGAGATGAGGATGAATCTGAGATTGCAAACTTGGATATCAAGAAGGATGGTGGCTAGGGTGGCTAGGTGGCACAGTGAATAGAGCACCTGCCCTGGAGTCAGGAAGACCTGAGTTCAAATACAGCCTCAGACACTTAACACTTACTAGCTGTAGGACCTTTGGCAAGTCACTCAACCCCAACTGCCCTGTATTCCCCCCTCCAAAAAAGAAAAGGGTGGTGGCATACTTAGCAGAAAAAAGACTTAGAAAGAAAAACAGTCTTAGGATAAAAATGATGATAAATTATGTTTTAGAAATATCACGTTCCTTGTTTCTTTTTCAATTTAAAGCCCTTCTGTTTAGATCTTCAAGACTATAGGAGAACATATTTTTACTACTAATGTGTAACTGAAGGTAAATTTTATATTTGGCTAAAAGCCTGTCTTTTTAAGCTGGAGTCCAGAAATATAAATCCTGTTCTCAGACACCAATTTGTTAGCCAACTAGATGTTCACTTTCCAAAACTATGTCATTTTCTGAATCCCTTACCTTCAATCTGTGGAAGGACCATAAAGGCCTTTCACAGAACTTAAGAATTAGAAGGGATCTTAGCAACCACATAGTTCAAAGCATACATGAAATGAATCCCCATTATAATCCTACAAGTGGTCACCTAGTCTCTAACTGAAATCTTCCAAGGGGAAGAGACCCACTACTTCTGCCTTCTGTGGCCAAATTGAATAAATCTAATCCTTCTTTCACATGATAGCCCTTCAAATAGTTGAACACAGTTATCAGGTCCATCCTGGGTCTTCTTTTCTCTGGGATGAATATTCCTAGTTCTTTTGAGAAAACTTCATTCATATGTTGTAACTCTCATAGTCCTTCTCTATACTGGCTGCCCACCTCTTGAAGGAGTCCATTCCATTTTGGATAATTTCAATTGTTAAGAAGGTAGCTCCCTCTCTTCCCCAAGACTTCAAAATTCTCATCAATGGTTTTCAGATTCTTTCTGGCAATATTAGTTGCCAATATTTGTTGCACATGGGAAAAACCATAAATGTACAATAATTATCAGGTTTACCCAATCTTTGAGGGTTTTTTTGTCATATCCTCTACCTATACAATAATGCATGAATTACTTAGGACAAAGTAAAATAACTAAAGTTATTGAACTACATGGTTTTATCTTTTAAAACTTTTAATATATAATATGTTCTCTATTGCAATGACTTTTTTGTAGGAATTAGCACTAAGTTCATTAACTAAAAGTAAGAAAATCAGTTCAATGTGGTATCACTTGGTAAAGGAGAGACCATCTGGGTCAGCCTAGTGTTAAGGAAAAGCAAAAATGCATAAGCATTGCTGTCACAAAATGAAACCATGTCAAAATCAATGTTTCTCTCAAATAATTTGCACCCTATTGTATGTCTTAGGAAGTCAGTAAATCTATTATTAATTTAAGAGGCAAACCACCCAGTGGAGGTTCACAAATCATTGACTGCTAAGGTTGGTAAAGATATTAGAGATTATCTAGCAGTTAGATTCTAGCACAATTCCCTTATTTTAAAGATTAGGAAAGTGAAACTTGTTAAATGTTAAGTAACATGGCCAAAATCACAAAGCTAAACTGGTAGCAGATTGAGGATTAAAACTCATGCCCCTGATTTCTTTTTGGTGCACTCAGGACATTCTTCACTTTACCACAATAGCTTACTCTTCATCAATCTGCATTGATTAAGCACCTGCTACATCCTAGACACTATGCCAAGTACTAGTGAAACAAAGATCCAAAAATGAAGTAATCCCTGCTCTCATAGAATTTATATTCTAATAGGGGAGATAAGTGCATTTATAATTTTATACATAAGAAATGTAAAGAGAATAAATGCAAAGTATTTTAAACAAAATGTAGCTAAGGAGGGAACTAGTACTTAGAGGAATCAAAAAAGGCCTCCATTTTTTTAAAGGTGGTTCTTGAACTGCATTTTGAAGAGAAGAATTCTATGAGGTGGAGATAAGGAAGGAAAGGATTCCAAATATTGGGGCTGGACATTGGAAAGGAATGGAGACAGGAGATAAAGTATTATCAGTAAGGAATAGAGAGATCAATTTGGCTGGATTGCAGAGAGTAGAAAGGGGAATAATCTAGAGTCATATTTTCCACATTGCAACTTTCCCCACCATGGTTTTGATGTATCACAGGTCAGCACAAGAAATTAAATGGGCATTTGGGGGGAGTTTTGCAGCAACCACAGATGACATACAAAGGCCAGAAGACAACACAGAGCCTATAACCAAATGCTTAACCCAAATTTTGCAATGAAATACTGTAAACACCCCATAAAAGAAATAAAAAAAACAGACTTCTCTGGTATGAAGAGAGGGCCAAAAAATTTTACACGGATTTTCCAGATCATGGGGGTGCCACACCCCTGTCATGTGGAAGGGATAACTGTACAATGAGTCTAGAAAGATAGGCTGGGCCAAGTTGTAAGAGCACTAAAAGTTTATTTAAAAGGTATATATTTTGTCCTGGAGGCCATAGAGAGTTCTGGAGTTTACTGAATAGGGAAGTGACATTCTCAGATCTGACTTTAAGAAAAAACTTTTGGGTAGCTGGGAAAAAAAAAACCTGAGGCAGGGAGACCAATTAGGAGACAGTTACAATAATCTAGGTGAGAAGTAATGAGGACTTAAACTAAGAAGGAATCTGTATGAATAGAAAGAATGAGCTGGATGCAAGTGATATTCTTCACAGTTTATAGGTAGACATAGCCAAACTTTGATTGACAGCTCAAGGAATTTTCAGTTACTTTCTTTTGAAGTATTTTATTTTAACCACATTAACACTGACTCTAATTAAAGAGAAAACATAACTTTGGTTCATTTCTTTTACTATAAGAATCTTTTTTACATTCGTAATATAAACATTGTTATTTCAACAATTCTTACAAAAGTTTCTATTTACTTTAACTGGAATATTCTATTAAAAATAGAGAAAAGAAATTCAAGGCAATTCCTTAAGAGACAAAAATTGGGGAAAAAAGTCCATACAATATAAATATAGCATTTAAATAAAGCCAAAAGGCATAATGATGAAAACTGGAGGGGGTTTGAAATATAACTCTTCTATTTTTTTTTAAATTCTTACCAACATACAAATTATTTCACCATATACTTTAAAAAACAATAATATAAGGAATAAATGAGGCTTCACCACCAAAGAAATTCAGATATTTAAGTTAATTATTAAAAACAATGTCTTTCAAAATACTTAGCTCCCACCAAAATATAATTCTTCACTGTGAAGAATTATTAGCACTCTATGGAACCATATACACATACAATTTCAAGTGTAAGTTCCATACAAATTACAGCACACTTAGTAAAACACCTAATGCTCTAGTAGGCCATGTAATAACCTTTGAGAATTACTGACCTAGAAAATTTAAGTTAAATCTCAAGTATTTTAGGACTTTTTAAAAATCCACTTTATATGGCAAATTACCTCAAATTCATTGTTTTCTTTTGATATTGAAAATCTCAGTGCAAAAGTTCCCAATGAATATTCACTCTACAAATGAAATAAAACATACTTCCTGGCAAAATTAATGTACATTAAACAGGGTATAAAATAAGGGAGAAAAAGTCAAGATATTAGATATTAAAGATATTAGAAATTAACAAATTTATTAATAAGACTAATAAAGATGGTGTGTCACAATCAAAATGAAAAAAAAATGCCTTCAGAAAAGTGTTCAAATCATTCTTCTACTTCACTGAATAACGACAAGAATTGGCAAATGACAGAAAACCAAATGAAAAGAGTTCCCTTACACATAAGTTACCTTCTTACATTAAGCATTCTATCACATAAAATGCTTGTTGACCAATGATGGTGATCAATGAATGAATGAATGAGTAAGCCTTACTTAAAAAAGGTTGAGATGTGAGCAGCAAGTGTGAAATGAGATGTGATGAGAGTAGACAACTTTTTCTAGGAATTTAGCTATGGAAAGAGAAGAGAAATATAAGACCTGAAGGGATGGTAGATAATAGTCATCAGGATATGGATAGGGGGTGTAATGGTAAGAAAAGAAGTACTTAACACCCTGTTTCATCTACTTAAGTATTTAGCACCTTGTTTGAGCCCCTTGTGATTTGAAGGTGGGAGGAACTTGCTGACGCAACGGGAAGGGTGGGACAGGAAGGAGAACCACCATATATAAGGAGGAGCACAAGCTGGGACTGAGCAGAATGGAGAAGGGAACACTTGTGATGTCTGGCACTCTGTCTATTTGTGTTGATTTGTGTTTGTGATACTTTGTACAGGAGCCCTGGGACCTTACTAGAAGCCCTGAAAGAGGATTTTCTTGTCTGTTTACAGAAATCCTGGAGGAGGGTTTCAGAGGTCCTGGGACTATACTGATGGTTTGTGATGACTTCTCGGACCTTGTTTGTGGGTCTGTGTTGATTTCACAAGCAGATAGTGAATTGATGATGGTGCTGGCAATGGGTATCAATGTTGTTTTGGTTCTGCTAAGCTTTGTCTTCCCAGAAACAGAAACTTCGAGGAACTTGAGGTGGACTGGACACTGTGAGCTTCAATATGGAACAGGAGCTAGATGAGAAACTGGACAAGAAGCAGAGACCTGCCTGCCTGTGAATGCAGGTGATGGTTGGGTAGATTCAGGCAAGAGATGGACCCATGGAAGAGGAACCATGGAATCTGGGAGCCAGCCTCAAGTCAAGATGAAAAGACCTCCCCTTGGGTACTTAGTGCTGACTGAGAAGATCATGATACTGTGACCTCCTGGGAGAACTTTGTACTTTGTACCTTGTACCCCTTAAGGGTGATTGAGTTAAGAATGACTGGAAACTAATCTCAAATCAAGAAGAAAAAAGGCTTTTTGACTGGGAGATTAACACAATGTGACCTAGGGGTGGGAAAATTTTGACCTTTGTACTTTGTGATCCTTAAGGATGATTGCACCTTAAGGACAACTGAGTTAAGGATTTACTGAATGATATCTTTTGTTTAAAACTATGTAGTCACTTTAGTGATAAGTTGTTATGTTATATTTTTGTGAATGCTGTACTTTGGTTTCTGTGAATGTTTTGCTTTAGTTTATTGCTGAATAAATAGAGAGTTCACTATTCTATATGATCAGAACCTTAAAGTTATTCACAACAGCAATCCTCTGGAGAGCTGCTCGTGCTTGGCTTTACAGGAGGATATCTCTGGATGGAATAAACCACAGAAGAAGATAGATGGTTGAGTAAAGGTGATAAATAGAGGAAGGATCTAGAAATGGCCTACAAAACAAGAAGCTTGACTATACTTCCTCCAGGCCCAGTATGTAGAAAGACATATCCAATACTAGAGAGAATATTAGAGGGCGTGAACATGTATGTAGTATCTTCAGGGGAAAGCCAGTTTTCTGTGATTACAAGGAAATGGGATGGCTGGATAGGATGAAACTCTGTCTGTGGCTGGCCAAATACAGAAGGTTGAGATGAAGTTTCACTTACTCACTCTACAATCAACAACCAAAGAGAAGCTGCCCCAGGGAAATCCCAGGGTGAGTGCCAAAACTGAATGAATTAATTCCTCCATAGTGAGAAGGCAGAATCTCTAGAGGTCAGACTACATGTGAATATTAGCATAAATGACATCATCTAAAACATGCATGATGAGAAAATGTGGTGGATCAATCATATAGCCAAGAATAAAGGATAACAGATGGACAGCTCATATTATATTTTGTTGTTTTTAGTCATGTCTGACTCTTTGTGACCCATTTGGGGTTTTCTTGGCAAAGATACTGGGAGTGATTTGACATTTCCTTCTCCATCTCATCTCACTGATGAGGAAACTGAGGCAAACAGGGTTAAGTGATTTGCCCAGGGTCACACAGCTAGTATGTGTCTGAGCTCATATTTAAACTCAGAAGATAAATTGCTGACTCCAGAGCCAGCACTATATTCACTAACTGCACCACCTACCTGCCCCTCATGTTATATTGGTATATATGAACTATTATAAGAACCAGAAGAAGGCCTCTAGAACATTGGACATATCCTTTGGAAGATTTGTGGCAAGATGTGAACAAGAATTACACAGGATGAGAAGGTACAAAGCTCATGTTCTAGGAGGAATACTGGGGTGTAATGGTGAGCAAAGAAGTAGTTAATGTCTTGTTTCAGCTATTTAATTATTCAGCACCTTGTTTCAGTTCAAGTTTCTTTTAAGCCTTGCCCGTGATTATATCAAGTCTTTGGACTTGTGAACACCTGTTGCTGATGCAACAGGAAGGGGTGGAACAGGGAGGAGCTTAATGACCATTTATAAGAAAAAGCCCAGGCTGGAAGAGAGCAGAGCTGAGAGAGCACTTGCGGTGGCAGATTTTGAGAAGTGAACATTTGTGGTGGTGGCACTCTGTCTCTTCTGTCTATGTTGATTTTTGTTTGTGATGTGTGTTGAGTTCTCAGACCTTGTTGGTGGGTTTGTGTTGATTTCACAGGCAGATAGTGAACTGATGATTGTGCCAGCAATGTGCATGAATGTTATTGTGGTTCTTTAGTTTTGTCTTCCCCGAAACAAAAACTATAAAGGACTTGAGGTGGACTGGACAGTGTGAGCTTCAATATGGAATGGGAACTTGACAAGGAACTGGACGAGGAGCTGAGAGCTGCCTGCCTTTGAATCCAGGTGACAGTTGGGTAGATTGGGGCAGGAGCTGGGACTATGGAAGAGGAACCATGGAAGCTGAGAGCCAGCCTGGAGTCAAGATGAAAAGACCTCTTCTTGGATACCTAATGCTGACTGAGAAGATTATGATTTACTGTGACCTAGGGGTGGAGAACTTTGACTTTTGTACTTTGTGTCCCTAAAGAGGTCTTGTTCCTTAAGGATGATTGAGTTAAGGACTTACTGAATGATATCTTTTGTTTAAAACTATGTGACCACTTTGGTGAAAACTATGTGACCACTTTAGTGATAACTTATTATGCTATAACATTGTGAATGCTGTACTTTGGCTTTTGTGAATATTTTGCATTAATTTACTGCTGAATAGAGAGTTCACTATACTATGTAATCAGAACCTTGAAGCTGTTCACAGTAGCAGTCCTCTGAAAAGCTGCTCATGCTTGTCTTTATATGGAGGCAGTCACATTTTAGCACATTCTCCATCATCTTGGAATCAACATGGTCCCACTTAAAATATAACCACTGGTATAGAGGCCTATATTTCTAAATGCTGATAAATGATCAAGAGAGACTGGTCATCTTTTCTAATTCTGAAATTAGGCCCTCAAATCCAGGATATCACCATTTTCTAACTTTAGAATTGTATTTGACTCCTCCTCTTTCTTTTACCCCACTACCCCATCCAACCAATTTCAAAGTATTCCCAATTCTACCTCCACAAAATTTTTTCTGATTCTCTCCCTTTCCATGTTCATTACAATCACACTGGTTTAAGTCCTTATCTCTTTTCAACTAGACTATCATAATGGTCTCCTAATTGGTCTTCTTGCCTCCACTCTATTGTCTTTCCCAAACATCTTTAATGCTGCCTTGTGAATAATTTTCTTAAAGTACTGCTCAGATCATGTCACCCCTTTACTCAAAATGTTTCATTAAATCTCTATTGACTACTGAATAAAGTATCTAACTCATGATTCTATATTTTCAGTCTTATTTCATCTTCTCACCCTTCACATCCTCTAGATACTTACATCATCTGGTCTACTCTTAATCTCCTATTATTTATTCTCTGGCTCTGTGACTTTGCTTAAGCTGGAACAGTCATCGCATTCTCAATCTGTTAAAGAGTATCTTTTTATGTCGCTCTCTTCCTTACAGGTCCAATACAGATGTAATTTCCTGTAATAAGCCTTTGCTGGCACCTTCCTTCCAGAGACCTATTGTTGACCAGTCATTGTTTGACCCGATTGAGACAGAACAGAGTGAATGGAAATAGGAATTGTTTCTATTTGGGGCAGAAACCCTGAGGGTCTTCTCCTCCTAGATTGATTTTTTTAGACAAGGTTAGAGGCCATTCTTTGACTTTTTTTAACCTAGCCTTAATCACTGAATGGGCATTGCCTCAGTCATACTGACACCAGCTAAAGATCTTAGCTTTAAAAGGCCAACATCTTCTACTGCATCTGGGGCCATCTCCAGTTGTCCTGATGTGTACCTGGCCACAGGACCCAAATGGCTCCAGAGGAGAAAGTGAGGCTAGTGACTTTGCACAGCCCTCCATTACTTAAATACAATTCATTTGTATGCCATAGCATCACCTCCCTGAAGTCATGGTCCTCCAGAAAATCTCTCCCTATGTAAATTTCCCATAACACACTGTCCGAACCACTCCTTTTTACCTACCACAATTTTCTTTGCATCATAGTTGTTTTCATGTTTTCTCCCCCACTATTATAATTAAACCCTTTCACTACAAAATGAAATGTCATGTTTAACTTAGTCTTCCCAGTCTTAGCACAATGACTTCATTACAACAAACCAATCACATTTATTATGTGTCTACTATGTGGTAAGCACCGTTCTTATGTGGGTAATATACAGAAAAATACAGGCACTTAATTGATTCTATTTTGAATTGAATTGATGCTGATGTACTGCCAACAACTGAAAATAATCCTGATAAAAACAACATGATTTCACACATCACTCATTCCTCAAAACAACAACAAACTCCCGTTAACACACAACAGCACTGCTATTCTTTAGGTTAGAGTCAAACATCTTTGTCTCTTTTCAAACAGTCTTTCTTCCTTCTTTCCTTTCCCCTCCTCATCCTCCAACAAAAATTAATGGCCAGGTTTTGCCAATATTACATCTTTAACATTTCTTAGATTTATAGAATCTTAAATAATGGAAAAGAGAAACTCAAACCTCCACTACATATTTAAAAATTCATTCTCCCTTTAAAATTATCTATATGACAGTTCAGATTTTGAATTAACAAGGTAAATATCCAATTCAAAGACATGCAAATATATTTTTCTTAAAAACATACTTGTACTTATGGACATTTGAGAATACATATTTTCCAATAGTAAAAATTTCAACTCATACGACATAGGAAGAGTCTAATAATTCCAAGTTTAAAAAGTGGTATAATGAATACTATTTTTCTGTTCTCTTTGGATACATACATTTAATATGTTGGCCAGATTTTGGTTTAACTATTTTACCAGTAAGCTGCTTTGCTTATTTTAATATTTTAAAAGGAAGAAAAAGATAAGTCATGTGTGAAAAATATTGAATGTTTTCATTCTCCTTCAAGAATAATACTTGGACCAACTGAGTACAAAAACATAAGAATGCAAAAGCTTCCAAGCTCAGAAATCTGTAATTTTACTACTCCCTAATATTTGGAACAAGTAATAAAGCCTTGCGCTTTGGCTACAATTTATATGACTTCTACAAGGTTAGCAAGATTCCTATTAGAAGGAAATTTAAAATTAAAAAATACGAAAGGTCCAAGGTAAAATAAAAAACTCATATTCCTACCAACAAAAAGAAATATCCACTTGGATGCACCTGACTATAAACATATTGGATAGAGACATAGACACAGTGGACAAAACAGCAGCCCTGGAGTCAGGAGAACCTGAGTTCAAATACCACCCCAGATACTTACTAACAGTGTGACCCTGGGCAAGTCACTTAACCCTGTTTGCCTTAGTTTCCTTATCTGTAAAATGAGATGGAGAAGGAAATGGCAACGCACTCCAGTATCTTTGCCAAGAAAGCCCCAAATGGGGTCATAGGGAGTTGGACATGATTGAAATGATTAAACAACAAAGTACCTACTATTTACTGGGCTAAGTACTTTACAAATATAATCCCATTTGATCTTCACAACAACTCTGGGAGTTAAATGCTATTATTATCCTCATTTTACAGTTGAAGAAACTGAGGCAGACAGAGATGAATCGACTTGCCCAGAGTCACGACTATTATCTGAGGCCTAATTTGAACTCCAGTCTTCCTGACTCTAGGGATGGCCTTCTATTTGTTTTACTACACATCTGCCCATTCACAGAGAACTGAGAAGGTAAATTATTTACTGAGGGTCACAGAGCTGGGATGGGTAAACAGGTTTTCCAGTCCCAGTCCAATGCTCCCTTATATTAACAATTTAATTCTGAAATGAAGCCAGTCTACCAAGTTTGAGGAGATTCCTGCTGCTGTATAACACCTCTGATCACATATTAAAAAAATCAGTCCATCAGTATAGCCAAGGGGCTATATGGGGGACTAACACAGGACAATTTTAATGGGAGTAAAAAAGGCAACTGCTTTAGTGAAAAGAACACTGGCCTGTGATTCAGAAAGACTTGGGTCTTAGTTCTAGCTCTACAAGATGTGTAGCCTGGGACATACACACACACACACACACACACACACACACACACACACACCTCAATCACTTCATTTGCAAAAAAAAAAAAACAAACGAACTAGGGAGCTGGACTTGTGGACATCTAAAGGCATTGCAGCTTTTAAAAAGGAATATATGAAAAGTAGAAACACATTAAAGACATTAAAACATGACTTCAAATTAAGTGGCACTTGTGTAAATCAGAATGACAAATAACCTGGCAAGTTACTGGGGTGGCTATTGGTAAGCAAAAGCCTCTGCAGACTGTGTGATGAAGACACAAAGACTCAATTTCATGTTCTGAAAAAGCAGGAACAAACACAGCGATGATACTGTTTATTTATAGTGTCTCATCTGTTCAGTTCTGCTGCAACAGAACACTAGGAGCCTGAGTACACCACCACATGGATGCTTTATTTAAGTGGGGAGTAGGCTAGAGGTGGCCTACATGAACCTAGAGGCTCCCTAACATCAGAGCAGCCCCCAAGCAAACAGGCCAGCCCCCACGAGCCTTCAGAGCAGTCCCTGTCTTCCAACTGGCCACCCACACGAAGACCTACAGCTACCCCCAGATTATCTACCAAGGCAGAAAGAAGCTCCTTATCAGATACGTGGGACACTCACAAGAAGTCTTTATTTTTTTTCTTTTAAATCCCCTAGTCTACATCCAACCATTTTTTTTCCTTATTCAGTCTCAGTTTAAAGATCAAACTCCTAAAATAAGTAGGTCTTTGAAGTCCAGTTGGTTGGTTTTTTCCAGGCTAAAGGACAATTACAGGACTAACCACAAGACACTATACCAGGAGCAGTGTAGGGGCCTTCTCAGCTTCTAATTACTGAGGACTCAGCTAAGCTATGTTTAGTTCACTTCAAGCCTAATACATGTGTAAACAGAAAATTAAAGTGGTTTCTTATTCTTGTATTCTGCCATATATATAACATATACACATACATGCAAATTTATATACATACAACGTAAATTTATGTTATCCAATCTCAATTGGTCCCTCACTGCAGCAAGGAAATCTTTTCACCCATTCCTAATGAATTCTCAACCCCATTCACTGTAACACTTGTTTCAAACTTTCTCTGCTTTCAAACCTCCCAAACTACCTTCTATATACACTCTCAGGTGAGGACTTTGTCTCATAGTTCATCAAAAAATTCAAGGACATTCACCTCAAGCTCCCTCTTCTTCCCTTTTCTGCATCTTCCACCCCTTAGACATCTTCCACGACTATATCCTTTGTTCCTATATCTGATAAAAAGGTGCCACTTCTCATCAAGGTTGACCCCTCTAACGCACTCTGAATCTCATCCTCTCCCACATTCTCTGGAAGACTGTCCCCATTATCATTTCATTCTTTCCACATCTACTGGTTCCTTCCCTGCTGTTTACTATCATAACCACCCTTAAAAAATCTCTCACAAGCTCCTAACATCCACCCTAGCTGCTCATGTTTCATCTCTCCTCCCCTTCTCAGATAAATTCATTTTTAAAGTCCTCTGCACTCGGTCCCTCCACTTTCTCTCACTTCATTTGGCAATCTGGCTTCTAATTTCATCATTTAACCAGAACTTTTCTTCTCAAAGTTACCGATTATTTCTTACTTGAGAAATTCCATCTTTATCCTTCTTGACCTCTCTGTAGCATCTGACACTGCTGATCACCCACTCCTCCTGAATACTTCCTTCATGATACTGCTCACTCTCTCTTGGTTTCCCCCCCCCCTACATCTCCGATTGCTCCTTCTCATTCTCCTTTGTCAGCTCTTAATCCATAGCATGTCCCCTAATTGTGAGTATACCCAAAGGGTTTCTCCTTGGCTTTCCTCTCTTCTCTCTCTATACTCTCACTTAGTGACCTGGTTAGCTTCCATATGCTAGCATCTCTACACAGATGACTCCCCTATCTACCTATCTGGCTCTATCATCTGCCCTCAGTCAATCCTACCTAACTCATTGGCTTTCAGATAGTTCAAACTGGATGTCACATAGGTATCTCAAACTCAACAACAGTTATGTTTCCTCCCCAAACTTCCGAGCTTCCCTCTCTCCTTAAAGGGCACCATCATCCTTCCAGACTCCCAAGTTTGCAAACTCAGTATCCTCCTATACTGTTTCCTTACCCTATATAGGATCACAGATTTAGAAATAAAAGAAACTTCCAATATCATTTACTGCAACCCTTTCATTTTACAGTTGAGGAAAGTGGAGCCTAGAAAGGTTGTTGCTGTTGGTCTTTTTCTTGATCAAGGCCATCACACAGTAAGTACCAGAGCTAGGATTTGAACAAGATCCTCTGATTCCAAATCCAGCACTGTCCACTAAAACACACTGTCTCCTATCTAATCATTCACCAAATCATGTTGTTTCTGTCTCTATAACATTCTTCACATAAGTTCCATTCTCTCCCCTCATATAGTCACAACTCTAGTTCAGACTCCAATTTGGACTTCTGCAATAATTCCTATATGATCCATCCCCCTGTCTCAAATCTTTTCTCACTCCAATTCATTATCCATATGGCTGTCAAAATGATTTTCCTAAAGAGCTACATAGGTCTGACCATATCACCACCATCCCCAATCAATAAATTCCAATGGCTCCCTATTAAACCTAGGATCAAACATGAATTCCTCTGACATTTAAAGCTCTTCCCAATCTGGTCCCATCCTACTTTTCCATCCTTATTAAATATTACTACCCTTTACAACTCTATGAGCTATCCAAACTAGATTCTTAACTGTTCCCAGAGCTTAGCACTATGCCTAAAACATAGGAAGCACATAACACATGTGAAATGGCTGTTTGTTCCTCACACACAACACTCAGTCTCTCATCTCTGTCTTTGCACTTGCTATACTGCATGCCTAAACCAATTCCCTCCTTACGTGTGACCTTTAGAATCCCTGATTTCTTTCAAGGCTCAACTCCAGGGCCACCTTCTACAATGAGGTTTCTTCCAGTCCCTCCTTCTTCTGCCTTCCCCCCTAAGGTTTGAATGTGTTTTATATTTACATATTACATGTGCACATGTGTTTGAATGTGTTTTGTATTTACATATTGTGTGTATACATATACATATATAGTGACCTCTTTTTTGAGATATATATCACATTATATTGTGCTTAATATAATAAATACCTGTTGTCTTCCTTATTAGAAAGGTCTCATTTGAGGTCAGGAACTGCTTAGCCATTATTGTGTCCCCAGCATGTATACATAATAAAGCGGTAACAAATGCTTTTTGACTTTTAAAAGGGGAGAAAGGAAGGAAAGGGAGGAGGAGGAAAAGGAGAAAAAGAGAAAGGGGAAAGGAGAAGGAAAGAAAGAACTTCAGCATCTACTGATCATCTATTATGGAATCATGGGAAAACATGGATAAGTATGCCCAAAATAATGAAATTGTGGATATTCCAAAGTGCCAAATATAGGGAAAAATCATTAGTGTATTACCAGCACTTAGGAAAGATAACGATCTAAATTAAAACAAATTGACCCATGAGTGAAGCAAATAGACTTGAATTAGGGTAACAGAAATTATGCCAAGTCTAATTTAGAGATGATGGAATTTTTTTTAATTTGATTTTTATTTAAATGCAAAAGATCCCAGTAAAACTGTTTAAAGTATTAATAATGATAGTAACTAACATTTTTATAGAATTTTAAGGTTTGCAAATTGCTTTCTAAGAATTATCACATTTGATCCTCACAACCACCTTTCGTGCTATGTGAACATTTATCCACATTTTACAAATGAGGAAACAAACTCTAAGAGGTTATGTGACTTGTCCAGGGTCAGAGAGTTAATAAGAGTCAGATGAGGGACTCAAAACCAGGTCCTACTTACTCCAAGCCAAAAGTTGTTTTTTTTTCCCATACACCATGCTGCCTTTCAAAGTGATGGATGTTGACTGTTTAAAACTCATATAATTTAAAAATAAACATATCTTAATTTTAAAATATAATCAGCTGAGATACTGTGGAAAAAGAACTGGATCATGAGTAAAGAGATGTGAATTTTGGACACAGCTTTGCCACTAATTTAGTACATAACTCTGGACAAATCACTTGAATACTCATCTATAAAAGGGGAGGTTAGACTAAATTATCTCTAAGCGGCTCTCCTGATCTTAAAGGTTATTATAATAATTATTATATTAAATATATTAATAATTATTACTATAGTAACATGATTATATTAAATAGATATTATTTTAAATGCTATTATTGTAATTATTTTATCATAAAGGTTTCATAAAACCAATAGGTTTAGGTACTTTATATTAGCTAATTTTCCCAAAGACAAGACTTCTAGAATTTTATCTTCCCTTTTCAAGGAAAAAAATTAAACTTGGCAGAGTACTATCTTTTTATTTTATATCATGATTCCTTTTGGCATGTTACCAGACTTATTTTGTAATTGTAACAAAAAGTTTCATGAAGCTGGACAGGCACACTCTGGCTCCATGAAAAGGGACACTTACATTCTAGCCCCTTGTTAAAGGTCATGCTGCCCAGGGGCTCTTTGTTGGATGGTGAGAAGGCAGAGAATTGAGAGGAAAGAGGAGGGATTATGTCAAGAATTGACAAATGGCCCAAAAAGATCTGCTTACTCTGTAGACCAGAGGGAACAAGGAAAGGAGGTTTACAATTTTTTTTTTGGGGGGGGGGGTGGCCTTTTTGTTGAGATAGAAGTTTTATCATCTTTACTGTGGACTTCTCAATGGTAGGGAGAAGCTTTTTCTCCTCTTCTTTCCCCCAGTGGTTCTGCTGCCTATTCACACATGGCAGGAAGAATGTGTGCTTTCCTAGGTAAATAGGAGACTAGATGAAATGAGCAGAACCAGGAAAACATTGTACACATTACCAGCCATGCTGTGTAATGGCCAGCTTTCATAGACTTGGCTCTTCTCAGCAATGCAACTATCTAAGACAATTGCAAAAGACTCATGATGGAAAAAAAAAAAAACACATCCTGAGAAAGAACTATGGACTCTGAATGCAGATCTAAGCATACTATTTTCTCTCCTTTTGTTTTTCTTTCTCATTGTTTTTCCCTTTGGTTCTAATTCTTCTTTACAACATGACCAATGTGGAAATATGCTTAATATGGTTGCACATGTATAACCTATATCAGATTGCATGGCGTTTTGGGGGAGGAGGAGGGAAAAGAGGAGAGAAAATTTAAAACTCAAAATCTTATAAAAGTAAATGCTAAAAACTAAAAATAAATAAATGTTTTTAAAAAGAATATGAGACAAGACCTCAAATTCATGGCCCCCTCCTCTATTTTCCATTTCTTTCCCTAAGTACAAGTAACTGAACAGGAAACCTAAGAGATGAATGCTTCCAGTTTTGGCAGCTATGTTAAGAATTCAAGAGGTCTGTAATTCCTGGGTGCTCACCAGCAACAAGTATTTCCTGTAACTATATTCTTCTTGGAGGAGCAAATCATGAGCTAGATAAAGATGCATTTAGGTGGCACAGTGGATAGAGTCCAAGATTTGAAATCCAGAAGACCTGAGTTCAAATCCTATTTCAGACACTTCTTAGCTATGTTAACTCTGGGCAAATCACTCAACCTGTGCTTCAGATTATTTATCTATAAAATGTGTATAACTATTGCACCTATCACTTAGGATGATTGTGTAGATCAACTGAGATAATGTTTGTAAAGCACTATATAAATGCCAGCTGTTTATTCTTGACCCCACCAGGAGAATAAGTCATGCATGCCTGGCTGGCCAGAAGATATGAGAAGGTCAGACAGTAACAAGAAATATCTGTTCAAACAGTCCCACAAATCTCCCAGAAGTTTTTACCTTCCAGGAGAGTATAGAAAAAAAATGATAGATTATAGTTTGTGTTTTAGTATGTTCATTAAAGTTTATGAGTCTTTTGTGTTTTAGCCATTCATTTGTAATAGAAGAAACAAATAACTGTCCTTTACCTTATACCTGCTATTTTGTATACTAAGCAACTTTTCCAGAAGAGATACTGTTATCCCTTTGGTGGATACAAAACTAAATTTTATTTAATCTATTTCCCTCAGAAGTCTTGTGTGGGAATATCATGAGCCAGAGAGTTTGAGAAAAGCCTGACTTCCCCTCCTTCGGGTCAGGCTCCCTCAGAAATGAATTCAGGTCTACCTGTACCAAGGTCACATCCCTTTATTGAAATGAGTGCCACTACCCAATAAGTTATAAACCTTAAACTTTACATTTTAATATATTCATCTTAGCAGAGGATTGTTCTTTTCTCCACCAAATGCTCAATTCTTTGCCCAATTAAATATCCATAACCAGATTTAGCTTTGTCTTTTCTTCCTTCCAAAATGCACACACTTGCTGGCACTCCCCTATTCAATATACAAGTGTGCTTTTCATCCTTTTTATAATTCAGACATTTTTCTGAAACCACAATTCTTGAGCTTCAGATGTATTCAACATTCTAGGAAGGATTTAATATTACAAGATTCCTCTAAGGTTTGGGGTATTGGGGTTTTTTGGGGGGGTTGTTTTGTTGTTTTTTAGGAAAAGGGTTTTCTAAAATTCTATGTTTTTATCAGAACTCTTTATGATTTCACTCTGGCTTCCAGAAGCCCTTCTTTCTAAATTCATTCATTTCTCTGAAAATTGAAGCTATTTGTTAAAACAAAGGATTTAGATTTATTAAATATCAAATCCCCCTTTAAAAAAATAGGTGACTAAGAATGCCTTCATAAGATTCACTTGATTCGTTTTAGCTCCTATTGACTTACAGGTACCATAAGTTTCTTTTTTTTTTACACAAATTAAATTACTTTACTGTAACCATGTCTAATACCATGAATATAATCCTTAAAAATTGCCTTAATAGCAATGGCAGGGTTTTATTATAAAACCCAGCATATTTCTTTTCCTTTAATTCAACAAACATTTATGAAACATCTGATGTAGTCAGAGAAATGTGCTTTTTTAATTCAAGTGTTTTTTAATCTCCAAAGACACAAAATATGATTTTATAAACCTAATGCAAACCAAGCTTGGTTGTTTTTTGTTTAGGGGTTGTTTTTTGTTTTGCTTTTGCTTTTAGGTTAGTTTCTGAGAATGCCAGCTTAAGGCAATAGCCTTGCATATAGCCTAAGCCCTAAGAGAATGCCCAATTTCTCATTTTGAGGCAGAAGATACAAAGCTTCTTGCTTCCCAAAATTGTACTTTTTATTGAATTTTAAAAACCATTAGGTGGTCAACGCACTAATTCAATGAAGCACTAACTTCTGGTTGTTGTTCAGTCATTTCCGTCCTGTCCAGTTCTTGGTGACCCCATTTTTTTGGCAAAAATACTGGAGCAGTTTGCTATTTCCTTCTCCAATGAGGCAAACCATTAAGTGACTTGCCCAGAGTCCCACAGCTAGTAAGAGTCTGAGGCCAGATTTGAACTCAGGAAGATCAATGTCCCTAACTCCGGACCTGGCTCCCTATCCGTTGTTCCACCTAGCTCTAACTTTTAAACATGACTCACTAAAGTTGACAAAACTTAAGAGATACCACTGAAAATTCTGATTGCTGAAAAGTTAAAACAGTATTTGCTCTTACCTCAATGTTCTCAAATCCCACAATTTTATTGCATCACCAATAGCTGTGGTTAGGAAAAGATTGTAATTCTCAAATGGTTGTGCAGCAAATGCTGATCCCTGTAATGTGGAAAACAAAATGAAGACAAGATAATTTTGTAAAAGCTGCATTACCCAATATTATCTTAAACTACAATGATCAAAAGAATATTGTATGATAAGTTTCAAAATTTAGAAGCTACTTTTCATTATTTAGTTTCCATTTTCTGTATTTGGCTGTTGGAACATGTTCAGAGTATGGGAAGAGAAGGCTTCAAGAAGTGGTGTTCAAATTCTAAGAATAAAGAATGTTAAAAGGTCATTGGATATGGCAACTAAGACATTATTATTGACCTTTGAGGGAATAGTTTCAATAGAGTTTCAGTGTACTGGTAATCTGACTGCAAGAAGTTGAGAGATAAGGGGTGGAGGTAAAGGAAAAACTTTTAGATTACTCTTTTTGGAATCTAGTGATAAAGGGAAACAACAAACAATGCTTAAATCTGAAAGAGCCACAGCATCAAAGGAATGGGGGTGGGGGGGGTTGGCTCAAATGAGGGGTTTTTTTGTCTTTATTTTTCCCTTAGGAGAGATGAGACCTGAATACGTTTGAGACAGTAAGAAATCACTGGAAAAGGAAAGATTGAAGACGAAAAAAGAAATGGGACAAGTGCATCGTCCAAAAAGAAAGCTTTTATCTGTGGCAATTTTTGCCTCCATCTTTCTCCTTTTATTCTTTTACTCCTTAAGAGAAACACCTTGTTGTCTGCTCCAATCTTTGATGTAGATAAACTTCTGTTCTAGTGACAGATAACTGGATTTAGATGTGACTTTCTCTAGGTCTTTCTTCTCTCCTTTCCCTTATTTATTTTGAGCGTGGAGTTGCTATACTACATACTAGTGACACCTTTCTTTATAGGCAACAGGAAGGGATGAGATCAAGAGAACAAGTAGAGAGGGCTGGCCTTACAAATAAATAACTTCTTTCCTTGAGTCAAGGACTAAGGAGGAAAGGACAAATAAAAAACAAAGCAGAGTCTAGAGATGTTAGGCTGAGAAATGTCAATAATGACCATAGAAGAAAGTATGATGATGTAGAAACAGTGATGGATTTGTTATCAGAAGGCTCAGTTCAAAGCCTGGCTCTGCTACTGTGTGTCCTTAGACAAGTCACTTAAACCCTCTTAGACCCTGTTTGCTTATCTGAAGAAAGAAGAGAGTGGACTAGATGACAATTGTTATTACTATCTTGATGCATGTGTCATTCTACCTGTATAGTATGTTGTTGTTTATTCTTTGATTCTGAAGACATAATGGGGTGATATCTTGACCTGCATGTGAATTGATTTTAAGTGAGCAAGAGTTGCACAAAGTCATCAGCCTCACTCTCTCTTCCAGAGTCATCAAAGTTCAGTTGCAAGACAAAAGTCAAAATGACATGGCCTGGGATGCAGTGGGTGACCTCGGCATTTTTTATGTCTGACCAAACTCTAAGCACCGATAATGCCTGCTTTAGCTGCCTCAATGGCTGTTGGAACAAATTGTTGTCATCCACCCATTCCACCGAGAGGAGTCTTCACATGGTTGGGGTAGATATCCTCCTAACTCACTAATGAGTTTGAAGCCTGCCGGTTACCCTCAACCTGATTAGCCTGTCTGGCAAGACTGTTTTACTGGAGTGGCTGTTGCACATGCTACAGCTTCTTGGAACAACAGTTAAGAGTTGGGTAACAGGTGGCACCAAGTGTGAATGAGCAGTCCTGAAAAGGACTTGGCAAGTTCTCACACCAGAGATGCTAGTCCTCTATGAATGACCCATACACCCCTTTATAAACATGTACTACATACATAACTGATACATATCTCAGAAATTACTGAAATACATGCTATAGCCTAATATGAATGTTTTGAAATTTAATTGTGTCATTCATACATTATGTAGCTTTTGTATATTTTTATTTTAATGCTTACTGATGATACCCTTAATAATTATTTGCCAAAAATATTGGAATTTCCAAGATATTTTGATGAAATATGAGTGGAATATTCAAATTTGAGGATATCCTAGAAAATTCAGGATGGGGGAATACAACAGAAATCAGGAGAGAACTTAGAGTACCCTGCATTTTAAATAGGAAGATAATAGCAGTGGTCTGCTCAATCCTAGAAACTATGGCTAATAACAAGCTAGTTAGCTAGTTTTGTTGTTATGGTCTAATTGTGTCTATCTAGTCATGAAAGAACTTATTTTTTTATGAGCAAGTCATCATAAGAAAGGACCAAAATCTGCATTGTATTTGCTGTATTTTGGGAGGGAAAGAGGAAAATATAGCTATTGCATGTGCAAGTATATGATTCTCTAGTTAGTATCACAATAAAATGAAAAAATAAATCCTGCTGTTCCCACATACTTAAGGTAACTTTATAGGATTAAATAACAGAGATCATTTTAGAGTTGGCGTACTGGTATATTCAAGGAAATCTATTATTGGTACATGACTAACATGGTTACTACATTTAAAAGTAATTAAAAATGACCTATTTTACATCTTACTGGAAATAAGACATTTGGGCACAATTACAATTTGTGCTTCTCATGTTCAGTTCTGTCGAGACTACATGAGTAGCAACTCCCATATGGCTATGGTTAAGTTGAAAACTTTGATGTTCACTATGTAACTGGACAAATATTTAAGAGATGTTCAAAAACAAGCTATTAAAACACTGAAGACGGCCTCTGTAAGCTTATATGTTTCCTTCCATTCCATTATATACCATTCAGACTTTTATTTTCAGGAAGTCAAACAACTATTTTTCCTATAAGAAACCTCAAGGATATTTTTCCTAATATATCACCCATCATTCAAGAGGCTCTTACAGTGGTTCCCAAAACATTCCAAAAAAACCACTGAAAGGAAACTTGGAATGGAGGCAGGCTCATAGACTGACAATTGAAACACTAGCTGTTACAAAGGTGTTAGGAAGATTCTTTTTTTAACCAAAGTCACTCAAGCACACACACCCACAAATCTTCCCCAAAAGGACATCACGAGCTATCAGAAATATCATTTACTGGACACATTTTGTTTCATGAAGGATGACTAATACAGGTTTTAATGTACTGATATCACTTAGTTTATGACACAAGAGCATTATCAGTGATGACTGGTGTATGTCATCAGTTTGGAAGACCTGGCGCTGTGAAGCTTCCTGGGATGTTTAGTGAAGAGAAGACTTGAGAAAGGCATCACTGTATGATGTGAAAAGTGCTAACCTAGGAATAGGAACACGTGTGTTCCAGCCCCAGCTGTGTCACTAGCCCTTGTGCCTGAAGGCAAGTCATATACTCCTTCTAAATCTCAGTTTACTCATCTATAAAGTTATGAGATTGAACTATATGATCACTAAAATTCTTTCTAAAACTGTAGGATTATAAAATGCAGATCACTGAATATAAATAGATAAATTAGAAAGCTATTATGTGATTTTAAAATGTGGCACCCCCATCAACTGGAAAATGGCTTAACAAGTTGTGGTACAAAAATGTTAACAGAATATTGCCATGCCTTAAGAAATACCAAATGGGAAGAATTTGGAGAAGCATGGGAAGAATTATATAAACAAACAAGGATAGAGAATAGGGAATAGATCTATGATTTCCCTGATACAGAGAATTCCCTTGATGAGGAAACTTCTTGTAACAATGTAGGTTGGCACCTTGTCTACATGTCCATTTAGACTTAAAGAATTGCCCAGATCTCTAAGAAGTTAAGTATCTTTCTCAGACTCACCAGGTACTATGTGTCAAAGGCAAGACTTAAATTCATATCTTCCTGGTTTTAAGGACAGCTCTCTAAAATTTTGATGGCCAGAAGCTGACCATTTAACTTGGGGTTTACTAGCTAGATTCCTTCCTTCCCTTCTTCCTTCTTTCTTTCTCTTTTCTCAAAGACTAAACCTTAAGCCCATTTCACTCTGGAGCTCACAGATTAGGCCACAATAGATAGAATGGCTATATTTTGGGTCCCCCTGGCTCAGAGTTAATGTCAACAGTAACTGTTTCTCTTTTGACCAGCAACTCTGAGGGTTTTCCCCTCCCAGTTTAATTTTTTTTTTATTAAAGGGGCCATCACTTGGCTCACTTCTTAAAGAGGCCTATTCATTAAATAGGCATTACCTCACTCAAAGTGAGAACCTGAAAAGGCCTTAGCCTAAAAGGGCCAGGGTCTCCCATTGCTTCCTGGGCCATCTCCAGTCATCCTGATGAATATCAGGCCACTGAACCCAGATGGCTCTGGAGGAGAAAGTGAGGCAGGTGACCTTGCACAGCCCTCCCTCACTCAAATCAAAGTCAACTGCAAGTCATGTCATCATTTCCCTGATCATGGTCCTCTTCGTAAATAAAGGACAAACATAATCCAGTGAAAAATTTTGCATATGAACTGAAGCAAAGATATAAGTAGAACCAAGAAAACAATGACTATAATGATGTATTTGGAAAGAATAATAACAAAAACGTAAAACTGAGGCTCTATAATTATAATGACAATGCTTGACCCTGGTATAGATACCTCCCCTCTCCACTTGGTGGAGGCAGGAACTATAGGGGTTGGACATTGCATATAATATCAGAAGTAATTGATACGTTGTGTGTGTGTGTTTTTAAATCTTGTCTTAAGGGGTGATTAGTGAAGAAGAAAACAAGTTATATTCAAAAATAAAGATGACATAAAAACAAAAGATATCCAATAAAAATAAACATTTTAAATTAAAATGTGACAACCTGACCTAAAAACTCACAATATAGTAGAATAATCACCTCTCTCAAAATTATATTAGTGCAATCTAAGATAATGTTTCCTGTTTCAATTGATATTTCATACTGTTCCCTTAAAATGGGTTTGAAATCAAATAAAAACAGCTAAAGCTTTTTCACATAAACTAGCATTTAGCCACACTTCCCCAATCCTATAGTTGTGTGGTTGATCTTTTGGAACCCATGCAGAAGTTTGCATTTATCCCTACTAAATTTAATTTTACCAGATGTAGTCCAGAACTCCAGCCTACAAGGATCTTTCTGGAACTTTATTCTGTGAACCAATATGCTACATATCCACATATGCTTCATATCATCTATAAATTTGATAGCATAACTTCGATACCTTCTTCCAAATTACTTTTTTAAAAGACAGAACATAGCAGGGCCAATGATGAAATCTATGACACTCTCCAAGAGATGCCCCCTTCAGGTAATATGTAGCAACCGATTCCATTCTAGAAAGATTCTAGGAAGTGGAAATGGCATTAAAGAAGTCTGACAGGAAGAGTAGCCAGACCAGGATCAAATGCATTTAGAAAAGTCTATAAAGGAATCAACACAATTTGGTAGACATTGAGAGATGTATTCACTGGATATCTAGAAGAAAAATTACCTATTGATTAGGAAAAAAAATCATAATATCGTTGCCAAGAAAAGGAAATGAAGAGAACATCAGCAATTATTGAAATATACTTATTTTCTCATCTATACAAAAATCTTCTATACAGGGTATCTTTCCTAAAAATATGGAAAGGGAACAGGTAAGCTTTCACAAACAATATCCTACAACAAACCACATCTTCAAAGTCACACAATTAACTGAAAAGTGCTGAAAATACAAAACTGCATTATGTTTAGTTTGTTGATTATTTTTAAAACAACTGATTTAGTCGAGTAAAATATAACATAAATGACAAATGACCTAAATCGACATATTCCTGGGAGATATCTCCAACAAACTACCTCCCATGAATAGGTCAAAATCATATTAAATTCCTTAATAGATCCAACAAAAGAAATGTCTTTATTTGAGATATTAACCACTGTCGTGGAGATATACAGAGAAAAAAAACAAGTGTAATTAGAATTTTCCACAGATTATGAGGTCTTGTTTGCAGAAGATATTATTCTCATTGCATCACACCCTAGAGTACCATAGAGCTTTATGAATGAGTCCCACAACTACACAAAAAGAGTTCAGAATAACAATTGACATGGTAAAACCAAGAGGATTTACAAAGCATAAAGTCTATATAATAATCACGTAGCTAGATGGATATCCCTCTGGCGTGGTCCATCAGTACAAATATCATGTTCAGACAACAAACAGAACCCAAAACAAAATCAGACAAAGATACCAAACTGGATGGTTTGGGAGAAATTGTGCAATGCTTTCAATAATCTCAGACTGCTTCATGAAACAAAAACTCATCTTTTTAACACCAGAAATTTTCAGGTGCTGTTATATGGCTCTGAGTCATTTATCAGCATAATCTGTGAAAAATAAATATTTTGAATAACTCAAAAAGGCAGTGGAGAGATGTATGGTGGGCATGTATACCAATGATGATTTATATGCAAAAAATTGGCATAAAAGTTAAAATCTAGGCAGAAAAGGATACTAGAGCAAGAGTGAAGAATACTAGATTGTTGGCCCAGGTAATTCCCAGGGAGTTCCCAGGCAATGCTAAAAGACTTTAGAGGAAGACCTCCAGAATGTTGGGTAAATCTTCTAGGGAAGATTAACAGTAGGACATGGACAGGAGTCAGAGTGAATGAGAAGATATTACTGATTTGCAACCTAAAGAGGTGAAGAAATACCTACATCAATAAGATAATAGATCAAGGGTCAGAAACCTGTGGCCTTCTAGGTCCTCAAGTGTGGCCCTTTGGCTGAATCCAAAATTCACAAAACGAATCCTCTTTCAGTCATAACAACTGTTCCCAAATTATACAGGGGAAAAAAACTTCCTTTTTTATTTACCTTCCTTCAAAGATAGGCAGTTTATGACACATACCACATTTGAAGTAATTTGAAGTTGTACTACCACATGTACCTTTTTTTCACTCTTTCTTTTATCTTTCCCATGACTCTTCTCTCATCCCATTCTCTCCCCCATCTTCTCTCTTTCATTTTCCTTTGTTTATATCTTAGGTCTGCTAGTCATACTAACAGGTAATGTCTATCCCCACTTATGGCTTTCAGGGTTAAAGAGGTTTTTGATCCCTACTTTTAGAGTCATAGAAGAACAACTGCGGTCCAGAACAGGGAGGCAAGATAACAAGAGATAAGCAAGAGCTAAGGACACTATGGAAGCCATATTCATCTTTGTTTTCCACACACTACCTTGTAGATGGTTGGCACTTGGCAAATGTCTGCTGAATGATCAAATGAGTCATAAATAATAAACCAAGAATCTGAATAGCAGGGACTAAAGACAGAAATCAAGCAGTCTTCAATTATGGTAATCAGAAGCATACTGACAATCTTTAAGATATGGAATCAATCAAGTCAAGATAAAATAAGTAAATGAGTCTATGACAAGCAAGAGTCAGGAATCCAAACTTCTCATTAATCAATGGAGGATATAGGAAAGAAGAGCAGAAATAAGATAATGACCTGCTTCTAGGGTAGGATCTGTTGGTCCTCTAGAAGCTGTTCTATCTACTTCTCACTGGCTTGGATGACTTAAGTTTCTTAAGTCTTTTCCAGAGGAGACCAGAGTCACATAAAAAGTGAGTTTCTTGTGATCCTTGCTGAGGTGGGAACACAGGGAAATACCCTACACTCAGCAGAGTACAGAAAACCAGCAGAGTTAGAATAAGGAGAGGCATTAATTTACAGTCAAATATTTTTTAACTAGAAGATAGATATTCTCCAGGGAAAGAAAACACTTTTAATAAATAATTCATGAAATGGAAACCTCTATTTGAAGCCAAGTGAATCTTTTCTTTTCCCTACCTTCCTTTCCTGAGCTGAACACTTAGTCCCAGAGGAGAGCAGTTTGACACCTAGTACATTCAGTATCACCAACAGGTGAGCAACAATTTCTCTACAACTCTTATAGCTAGCTAGCTATTATTAGATAGTCTCAAACATCCCTTCTGACTCTGCATTTGCTAAGCGTGGCCAATTCTACTTCTACAAGGCCACCAGCAGACCATGTAGAAGACCTGAGTTCGAGTGTGAGATCTAATGCTTCTGGCTGAATGACCCTGAGGAAATAAGTCACTAAGAGTGACATAAGGAGAATCACAACTGCAACATCTCTGTAACAGGGTGAAAGGCCTTCCACACTGCTAATTCCTTGATACATCTCATAGGTACTTGGTTGTTTGCATGTGTCTACCCCACTTGACTCTGAACTTCTTAAGAGCAGGTGCTTTGTGCTTTAGACTTTGGCAGCACAAATTTCAAGTGGTTTACAAAAAGGATAGGTTAAGACCCTATGGTTTAAAGTTCCACAAAAATACGCTTAAAAGGCAATGGGACGCTCAAAAATGAAAATTTGAAGACCAAAGGGGCAAGCATTTGCATGACTAAGAAAAAAAAAGAATTGTCTTATGAGACTAATATGAATAAATATCAACCAACTTAGATCTTAAAAAGCTATGCATAGGAGCGGCTAGGTGGCAAAGTGAATAGAGCACCAGCACTGGAGTCAGGGGGACCTGAGTTCAAATTCAACCTCAGACACAACACTTATTAGCTACATGAACTTGGGCAGGTCACTTAACCCCAATTGCCCTGCCTTCCCCCTCCAAAAAGAGAAAAAAAAAAGCAATCTGACAATGAATACAAAAAATAGGACTATCCTGTAAGAATGGGTTCTTCAGGAGAGCTAAATCTCAGAATTTTCTGAAGCTGGCAAGAAAAACAAAGGATGACCAAAAGGGACCCTTAAGTTAGATTGGGGGAAAAATTAGGATCCAAGAGGGAGAGGACTCCTGCTAGGGTAGATCAGGAATTGATAACTGATAATGGAAAGAAAGTAGTTTCTCATATCTTATTTTGTTTCTATTTTCTATGCCTAGGTATTACCTTTTCACTGGGAAGAACACACTAAACTTTGCAAATAGAGTTGATATTCAAAATAAGCAAGGAATGATAATAAGAACGTTTAGTGATCTTTGGTGAATTCAAGTCACTTGATTCGGATGGACTGTTACTGAACTGGTAGATCAGAAAAATACTGTAGATACAATTTATCTAGATTTTAGCAAAACTTTTAATAAAGGACATTATGTGAGTCTTGTAGAAATAATGGAAAAATTTTGTGAGAAACACGCTTTTGGGGTTCACAGGACTTCCCAGGGAGGGTCAGGGAAATAGCCTGGACAAGCTTCCAGGTCCACTGCTCCCTTGGGGTCCCTTAAGGAAGATCTGCATGGGATGCCCCTCAAGGCAGCTGTGGGGATCACAGGACTTCCAGGTAGGGTCAGGGAGTTAGCCTGGGTTGAGCTTCTGCTGCCCACAGCTTCCCTTTACGGGAAGCCTTAGGAAGAACCACATGATGTACCCCTTAAAATGACAAACCCATTCTCTCTGAAAGAACTCAGAGACAGTATGCAAAGGAAGGTGTTTATTTACACTTCCAGCAAGGAAGCAAGTGTGGTGCTCACTAGGGACATACCCACAATCAGACAAAAGCAGGAGTGAGAGTCTGTAAGTTCTGTCCTTCCTGGTAGACTTAGGCTTAGTTAAATTCCTCAAATTCCTTACTTTATTTTCATATATATATTCTTTCTATACATTCTACAGTCTCTTAATATATGCATATTATATGTAGATTAGAGGCATAGTAGTGAGAATACTTGAGACCTGACCAGGACCTGACCTCTTCTAAGGTCAGAGCTGTGTGCCACACCCCCACCTTTCTAGTTCCCTCTGGCCATTGACATAGTTACAGGAAGGCCAGGGTTTTAGTAAAGTAAGATAAGCTACAGCTTCCCCACAGCTATTGATTATCTTCCAATAACTTTTGTGGGAGCAAAACTGGATTCCATTATATCCCCTCTTACAATGTGTACTGGCTGATGAGACAATTATATGAATGTGAAACTGATTAAAATGGCATAAGTAGGTAAACTAATAAAAAGTTGTGTTTCAGAAATATGTTTTTACATATATATAGTTCTACAATTTTGTAAACTAAACTAAACTTCTGAAAAAGTACTTACTTTATTTTGGCAGATCTGATGGGCTGATCTTGAGTGAATATCTGGGATCACTGCTGCACTGCAATCGACATTGAGATCAAAAACTTCCAATGCTCTGTTGCTCCCAGTTGTGAGAACAAGGTCTACAATACTCTGAGTTAAGATCAATTTACAAGACACTAGTTCATGAGGTAGGGGAGTTCCTCAATAGAAATACAGATATAGCAACAGAATTATTGATATCAATTATCACTGATATTAATTGATATCAATGTCGATAAAAACTGAATAGTTCTCAATTTCTAAAAATAACAATTTTGAAAACAAAGATGAATACTAAAGTAGATCATTGTTTTAATAAAGACTTTCTGAAATTATATCAAAATAAAAAATGAATTCTGAGTGAATTTGAAATAAAACAAGATTAATTCTCTTTTCCAACTATTTGTTGTTGGTTGTAAAAACAAATATATAGATATTTGTGTAAATTGAGATTAGCGATTTAACAAGCCTGGTTATCTATTTTCTTCTGACCACCAAAGGTTCTTCCCTAACTTACACTATAAAGCATTTGGAGGATGTGGGGAGGGGTAACTGGACAGGTAGAGCCAGATTATAAAAGGCTTTGAACACTAAACTGAGGATTTCATATTTGATTCTGTAAGTAAAAGACAGCCACCATACTTTATCAAATGGGGTAAGGGGGTAGCATGTTTAGAGGGAATAACATCATCAGACCCGATGATTTTTAAAATTTTTAAAAAGACCCTGATCTTTTTAGAAAGATCAGTTTTGACAGCTAAATGAAAGATAGACTGAAGAGAGCCTTGAGGCAGACACCAACCAGCAGGTTATTACAATAGTCCTAACACGAGGCAGTGAGTGTCTGCACTAGGGTGGTAGCAATATCAGAGGACAGAAGTAGGTATATACAAGAGATGTTTTGAAGGTTGAAATGACAAGAAAAATAATTCAGAATAGCCTGGTTTGTATCAATGATATCATCTTTCAAAAGGGAAGAGGAACCAGGGAGGAAAACTGTTATTCTCTTGCTGATTCTGACCAGCAGATTGCCCCTACAATTATATATATTACTTCTCCTCACTTCTCTTCTCCCCTTCTCTCCTTCCCTCCTTTCCCCTCTATGTCTCTCTCTGTCTCTGTCTCCCTAGTTGCTTGCCCTGAATCCCAATTTAACCTGTCTTCTTGAGTTGCCACATTTCCCAGAAGCACTGGACCCAGAGTATGTAGGAGGCTGTGAATGTGCCAAGGATGAAGCCACCTCCTCTCCCCCAGCTGACATAATTTGCTGTCCCACCCCCAAGCTGGAATCCCTGTGTATCCTTAGGAAGCAAGACAGTTGCTGGCCAGTCTGTGCCAGACTGGGATAATATTTGTGTAGCTGGGGTCCTTTGCAGATAAAGCTACTCTCCTATATTTTTGCAGTCTGGCTGTCCCCAAGGAAAAAGAATGCAGTTTTGCCATCACCTTGCTCCTCCGCATGGGGAGTAGTTTTGTCTTTTTTCATGCCTTTCCCCCTCTCTGGGTTTACCCCCCCTTCCTGGTATTTCCTCCTCCCTTTGTCCTACTATCAAAAAAATGCAAACTTCTGTAAGGACTGTGAACTCTTTGCTCTCCCCAGGCATATTCATTCCTCTGTAATAAAGCTAAGCTTTCACCTAAGTTTCACGAAGGTGTGACTTCCTGTCTCTGGGTTTCTCTCTATAGATATAGATATATAAATATGTATAGCACCAACGTCTAACACAGAGTCTCTGATACACAGTCTGGTACATAGCATGTAAGCCCTTAATACATGATGCTGCCTGAAAAGACTTTTTTCAAAAGTAAAATGAAGGAGAAACTTGGGCATAAGTGACCACTCCATATTAGATTTTGTGACAAAGAAAGTCTAACTGTGCATGGTCTTAGATACTGCTTAATTTGGGGAGAGCAGATTTCAAAAGCTTCAATGAAAACATAACTAAGACTCCATATGTAGTGAGGAAGGTTAATAAAAAGACAGATTAATCAATTGAATCCCATATCTCCCTTCCCCTAAAGACCACTTGATGAAATTAGGAAATGTAAGGGCCAGTAGCAAAAAATAATGAGGAGGGGCAGCTAGGTGGTGCAGTGAATAAAGCACCAGCCCTGGAAACAGGAGTACCTGAGTTCAAATCCAGCCTCAGACACTTAACACACACACAAAAAAACTAGCCATATGACCTTGGGCAAGTCGCTTAACCCCAATTGCCCCTCCAAAAAGCAAATAAAATAAAAATAATAAGGAGTTAATGTTTTGTCCTAGGTAGACTTGCACAGTAACTGCACTCACACTTGGAAAGGATGGGAGACCCTGAGTAGCTTACACCTTAAATGAGCCACTTACATACAGATAGCAAAAGATGGGAAAGGAAAAGCAATCTATTCACAATTTATAAAAGAAGTGTATAAAACTATGTGTACTTCATTGTTCATTCAGGAATTATGAAAAACTTCCTCTATCAACTCTGTGGAATTACAGTTAATCTTCAACATTTGTTTATTTAACTTTAAGCATTCCTGTGATTTTATTAGTAACCCCATTATCACTTTTGCATTGACAACCTTGCATATCCATGGCTAGGTGCCCTAGAGGAAAAAATGCACACCAGTTTGTAGAGCAGCTGGCATCCTACTAGGTGCTTTACTTGTCCACCCTATTGTAGTAAAGAGCTCCCTGTGTATTTGTTGCATATTTTCATTGGTTGAATTAAAACTTAAGCTTTAAATTGTAATTACACCCCCAAAGCCTAGTGCAAATCCTTTGGCTCTAAGCCAAGCTGTCAAAGTCAACAATGTGGCTTAGTGAGAAAATAAAGGTAATGGATAAACTTTGTGCTGGAATGAATGTATGTAGCTGCTGTTAGCCACAAATTTGGTGCTACTGAATTAGGAAAAGTGCATTATTATTGGAATTGAAGTTTTGTTATAAAGAATTACATGCAAAAAAGTATTATTTTCAGCAATCTTTAGCAAAAAATTGGTTTTGGGTGGTCATGGGAACCTAACTCCCTAATTCCCATAACTCCAATGCGTCAACATTTGAGTTTTTTACTTTTGCCCCATTTTCTAGGAACATTACCCCTGCAAAAGTTAAAGGACTGACTGTATATGGAGAGTAACTTGTGGATTATTAACTGGTGGAATGATCTGTCATCCCTAGAGGCCTTTAAAAAACAAGCTAACTAGTTCTTCAGAAAACTCTGCAGAGATTCATTTGTGTCAGCTGAAAAGAAATAATCCCTGGCAATCAAAAAGGAGCCAGCTACAAAGGAAGAATAAAGATCTTGCAAGGAAATTATTCAATGCTTTTTCCTTTGTGCCTCTTACAGAACACCACATGTAGGGGAAACAAGAATTCTCTATCCTGTGCCCTGAGGAGGCAATGGTAACTTGCAATTAACATCTTGTGTAGTAGGCAATGCTTCACCCAGAAGAAAGCAGGTCCTCAATATATATAGGAGGAGGTGCAGTAAATTATGGAGAAGAGAAAAAAGGTATAAGTTCCAGGGACCTGGTGAAGCAATAGCCCAAGCAGAAACCTTTCACAAAATGGTGGCAGCAGAAAGACACCATGAGATGACCTCTGGGCCCTACAGTTTCAAAGAAGTAAGCTACTTTGTCAGGTTCATTCACTGTGTGTGTACCTCTTTACTAGTACAATGTATGCTAACTCCTTCCACTAAAGCTATATGTATCTGTGGGAAGGATAGTATACCCCAGGTTTAGGGGACTAAGGGAAGGATATTTCATGCTATTTTTCTTATAATGCCATTTCATTAAATGCTTTCTTTTGATATAAGCATGTCAGCCAACAATAAAGATGAAATCACTAGTGGAAGTTCATAAATTAGTTTTTAGAAGATATTCAGAATTCCTTGAACTTGAAGTACTTGCTCCCTTGGTTGGTGTAACCTATAAGTATCAGTTCAGAGGTGGTTGCCCCCAAAAAAGAGGATCTATACATAAATTAAAAGTCTGCAGAGCAAGTGTCTACAAATTTAGAAGATATTTAGTGGAATGTCCCAGAGATCTATGCTTGGTCCTGAGCGGTTTAATATTTTTATAAATGACTGAGATGAAGGTATATCACATTTGTCACACATCAATCATACATTGATATAAAAATATTGAAAAAAAGTAAATATCAGGTTAAACCACTGGACCAAATTTACTAAGAAGTCATTTTAAAAGGATAATCATAAGGTCACTCATTCACTTTGGTTTAAGAATTCACTTTCAAAAGTACAAGAAGTGGTTGGTATGGTTAAACAGTAGGTTATTGAGAAAGATCAAGTGGATTAGAGGACTAATAATAATCCAGTAAAACTTAATAGTGTGATATTGCTGACACAAAAAAAAAAGGATTGTAAACATTGGGTTATGGTAAGCAAGACACCACTTCCAGTAATAAAAAGGTTATATGGCACTGCTGAATACTATCTTGGTCAGACAACATATGGAGTATTGAATTAAGTTTTGGGCATCACATTTTAGAAATAACAGTGAAATGCTGGAAAACATTCAAAGAGTAGCTAGGTCAGAAAAAGTTCTTACTTACATCATGACATAAGAGGATCCAGGGAAGGAATTTTCTCAGTTATAAAATAAGGGAATTGGAATAGATAACCTCTATAATCCCTTATGATCTCATTATCCTACACTGAAGATGTTTAGTCTGGAAAAGAGACTAATGAGGACATAATATATTAAGCATTTGAAAGGTTGTCACTTAGAAGATTTAGATTTGTTCTGCTTAACTAGGAGAAATTAGTAAAAGCTGCTTTAAGGAAGACTTACACTTAAAGCAAAGAAAAGCTTTTTAAAAATTAGAATTTTCCAAAAGTGCAATGGGAATACATTGGTGCTTACATACATACCTTCACTAGAAGTCTTTAAGTAAAGGCAGAATGATCATTTGCAGGCGTACAGTGGCTCAGTGGGTAATGCACTGGGCCTGAAATCTGGAACATCTGAGTTCAAATCTAGCCTCAGATATTACTTGACACGTGTCCCTGAACTAGTCACTTAGCCTCTGCCTGCCTTGGTTTCTTTAACTGTAAAATGGGGATAAAAATAATGTCTATCTCACAGGGTTGTTGTGAAGATCAAATGGGATAATATTTTTAAGGCATTTAGCACAATGCTTGGCACTTAACAGATGCTTAACAAATGTTTGTTCCCTTCCCTTGTTCTTCCCTCCCTCCCTCCCATTGTAAAGGAATTTTTGATCAAGAATACAATGAACTTAATGTACTTTCATTTATTTAATTCACTCGTGCATGAAGGATCCTCTTGATATGCCCAAAGCTTTTCTCTGGTCCATTTAGTATTTGGTGGGTACCAGTGCAACAATGGGTCTTCCCATCTTCTATCCCTCCCATTTGCTATGGAGTTGACCTCCTTCCTTTTATAGTCATGTGTGTCTTCAAGAGTTTATTTTACAACACTTCTCATATGGTTGTTTTTTTTTTACCATGGTAGCCATGAAACTAATCCATTACCAATATGAAAAATGATCATTGATCAATTTTGGGCAGAGTCTTTGGAGTCAGTAGAATGGATTTAATAATTAGTCTTACCCAACTACAACCTAGAAACCAAAAACAAACCTACCTAAGCCTGCATCACTAGTAGGAGAAAGCCTGAAAGACTTAATCTTCATAGAAGCACAAATATAAATAATGAAAGGATACAGGAATAGAAATCATTTATGGCTGAAAGACTGGTAATCTCTACGGCTGATGTCATAGAGTACTTCTTGACAAGTTTGGCTTTGTTCTTTTGTTTATATCTGCAAAAGACAATAAGGTTTCCAGTTAACTTGTACTGTTGATATCCTACGCATTCATTACTCTTTTAATACTACATGAAATATAGAAGCAAGTTTTGAGATTTATCATATTGGTTAATTAAAGCAATAGCAATTAAAATAGAATTCATACTTATAGCATAAAGAAAATAAGTTGAATGAAGGGAGGTAAGGATAAAATTCTAAAAACTATATACATGTCTTATATTATGTGTATCTATCATGAATAAAATTCCTCCTTCATTACAGAGAAAATTCCCTCCTTCATTTGTTTAAAATTGAATAACTATGCATAAGGATTGCCTTCCCACCCACTACCAGTACCTAACAGTAGGAATAATTTATGTTTCTATGTAAAAATGTGTCTTAGATACTCTCAAAAATGTATAGAAAGACATAGATTGACTGGAAAAAAAATAGATGGCACCAGCATAAATGAGGAGGAGTACCTACTAACAGGGAGAAAAATCTGCCTATATCTGATTAGGTATGGGGGGAGAATTAAGGAGTTATTCCCAAGTGAACTAAAATGAAAAGAAGAAAAAAAAGGGGGGGGGAGAACTTGAGGAATGTAGGAAGACATCATCACAAATCAGGAAAATAATTGCTTGTGCTTACATAATGCATTATGTTTGTAAGGCTCTTTCTTTATAACCTACACTAACTTTACTAATCCCATTTTATAGATATGGAACTGGGCATTAGAGAGGTTAAGTGACTTGTGAAAATCTAAATAGTTACTAAGTAGCAAATCTGACTACCAAGCCAGCACTTGGTTTGGTTTGGTTTTTTAACAATTTCATACTGCCTTCCTTCAAGACAAAGCTGATGGAAACAGTTGTCTGGAATTAAAGAACGACTGGCAGATAATGAAAGTAGGATCAAAGGCTCCAACTGTAACACTTGTTGGAAGAGCCTGGCTGGTGCTAAAACCATAGCAGATCAAGTGAGCTGACTCTGACTGATATAACTACAATTACAATTAATATTCACCACCAAGTAGATAGCAGCAAGTGCTGGACTACCCCTCTATTTGATGAAATAATTAGTGTGTAATGCGTACCAAAAACATGTATTTGTACTGAATTGTTATGGATAGGATACAAGAAGGGAATCCACACTTTCAAAGCACAGCATCATCAGTGAGATATGACCCTCTTATTCTATGGTTACAGTACTCAGTGTCATCTTGGGCCAAGATGGGAACTTCTGAGTAGGGGAAAAGTAAACATACTTCCTATGTGTCAACCTAACTTTTAGACTACACATATTTTTGTACTTCAAGGATCCATGATTTTAATGGTATGGGCATACCCACCAACAATTGAAATGTAACCCCTCTTAAATCTTAGTAACTAATTTCATCATTTGGACTAGCTGAAAAATTTCATCAGTTAAGGGCCAATTTCCTTTCACTTCATTCATTCAGCAAAAATTTGTTAAGCATCTATGATATTCCAGACACTACACCAGGTTCTAGGGATAAAAAGACAAAAACAAAACTGTCCCTGACATCAAGAATTTTACATTGCTTTGGCAGGTTTGATGGTGTGGTCAGTTTGAATGTAGAAGCTTAAAAACAAAATGTATAAGGCACTAGGAACACAAAACAATAGTGAAGGCTCCATACGTAGAAGGCTCAGAGAGTTTAAGTGATTTGTCTGTGGTCAAACAACTAATAACTGCTACAAGTAGGTTTGGAACTCCAGTTTTCCTAAGTCTAAGAATAGCACTCTACAATAACATTCTACGTCTTTCAATTAATCAGAAACTTTTATTATAGAGTGTAATTGTTACATGGTTGTGAACTCCTTATATCAAATCACAAACAGTAGAGAAGTCACTGAAAATAGAGCATCAAAGTTGAGTTTCTGTCAACAAGCTATTGAAAACCGGAAATAGCTTTGTTATATAGAAACCTTTGACTGAAATTGTATTTTTGCTGTCATATTCCTAATTTTTAAAAGCTAAGATATGAGAGGTAGCTTACATAGTGGAGACAGCTGGTCTCCTAGTCAGAAAGATCAATTATTAAACACCACATCTTACACACATACTGGCAGTGTGATCTTGAGCAAATCACATAATTTGTCAGTGTTTTGGCTGCCCAAGAACAACTCTACAAAACCATAAGGTGCAGAGAAGATGCCAACCTGCCCTGGTAGAGGGAATGTCTTCTCCCAGAAATCCCTACAACCAATTAAATCAGTCCCATCTTTCTCAAATAAGAAGTCACCCAGACTATTTGTTCATTGAATTGTCAGGTCAAATTTACCCACATAAAATATTAAGGAAGAAGGGAACAGAGAAGAAATGGAACCAGGAGTACTAATCAATGCCCTCAAGAGGTTCAGGTATAGAGAATAAAGGTAAAAATTATTATTACCGTAGCTATTAGGGTCAAGTAATTTTTTAAAAAAGATAAAGAGAACAATGGGGAAGATGGAGGGAAGGGAGGCAAGTAAGGGAAAGAGACTGAAACAATATAATGGGATAAATCTGGAAGAAGGATTCATTCACCAGTTATTAGAAGTAATAGAATTACAGACAGTGGTAAAGGTGTTAGTGTTAAGGAAAAAAATAGATATTTCTTCATCTGTGAATAAAGGAAAGAATAATAGTGAGAATAATTTTAGAGAAAACTGTATGGAGGTAGAACAAAGAAAAGTGCCATAATTTATTTTATTTGTGATACTACATTTCATTTCTAAGTGAAATGTAATATTATAAATGAAAAAAAAATATTACTAGTAATGGAGAAACTACAGCAAAGGTTACAGTAGAGATAATATTTATCAGCTGTTCACTTTTGTGATAGTCATTTAAACTTATTATGTTTTTAGTTGTAGAACTCAAAAAAAAATGAACTAAACCATAAAGTGGCAGCCCCAACATATTATCACTATAACCAAGGACAAGTCATTCAAATTTATTCTCTCTGTTTTCTCATCAATGAAATGAAGATAATACTTGTACAACCAATCTCCATTGGGTTGTTGTGAGGAATATTTCAACAAAGGAAGGCTTAAAATAATGTGTATTATAAATCTGAAAAATATTCTTCTGTTATCCAGTTTTAATAAGTGTTAGCTTTATTAGTATTTGAGAATAATACTATTCAATTTTGTGATATAAAATACAGATTTGTAAATATTATGCTTTTAGGAAAAATCATTTTCTTTAATCCTATGAGAATGTACAAATAAATACAATGCATTTTAAAATTCACAAAGAATAATTTTGCCTACCTTTTGATCTCATCTTTGTGTGTGTCCATGTGATATTTTAGAAGGTGAAATTCGGGGCCAGAGCATAGCAATATAAAAGCATCCATATAATAAAACTGTGTGACTCGTACAGGTTTACTTAATGCACCCTGGCCCTGAAATGAAAAAGTTGGAATTATTTCTAAAATATAACTAAACCATTTTAATATCAATAAACACTGTTATAAATATGCAATGTTTCCATTTTGACTCCCAACTTTCAGTCCATCCAAGTTTATAAACATGATTTGTTGAGTAAAAATTATAGTATCTTTCTATATAAATGACTATTGTTATTTGGAAAAAAATATGTAATTCTGACTACTGCTCCTAAAAGTAAATGTTTTAATTTTCAGGATTTTTTTTTCTAACATTAGAAACTTAGTAGTAAAGTACTTCTTAGGAAATAAGCATTTCATTAAAAGCAATTCAATTTTTTGTTCAAATGCTCCTGATATTGTGGAATGTTAGTCTGGGTTCTGACATTACTAACATCTCTGAAGAAAAATCATTTAACTTTTGAAGTCTCATCCAGATTTTGGTCACCTCATCTCGCCTAATAAAAATTTCTTTTTTACTACTCTTTCTTCCCTTTTTTGCATTCAGTCTAAAAGTAAATGTTAAATCATTTTTAAATTCTTGCCATTTTTATGTCATATACCTCTTATAGCACCTTCCCTGGCTCTTTTTAACATCATAAAAAGGAGCTGAGTTTCTTGTTATTGCCTTGAAAGATCACTACCACACTAATCTTGGATACAAAACTTCATCATCCACTATTCTGCTATTTTGGTTCAAAATGTTCATATCAATCCCCTGTCTCCTCATTCTATACATCTATATTCTATGTGGTCAACTACAATTTTCCCTAAATGACTGACTTTTCTCCATCATAAAGTACTTCATTCATATAACTTTTTCTCATCTATTAACATTTCCTCAACTATAAAATGGTATTACAATACCAGACAGGGAATGCAAATTCACTTACCCTATTATAACACAAATAACTCCCTACCCAATTTGTTCCAACTATTTTGTCAATTTCAGATTATAACTTAATAATTTATAGATGTGCCTACCTTGATGTATAGAACATAAACATCAATGTGTAAACATTTAAATTAAACAACAAATTTTCAATATATGGAAACAAAACTACCCCTAGTACACTCATATTTTTTAATCCTCTACATTAAAAAACGATAGAACAATTGAACAGTATTTCAACTTATAAGTGTTTTTAATAGCTGAGATTTTTACAGACACAAAACTGTTCATTTGGAAATGAAAGAATGTATTAGATATGAATTATTCATTACCAGAAATACTGTAGACTCTGTAGTATTAACTGACCAGATCCTTAATGTTTTGTCTTCTGAAGCAGAAACTAACCATTTCCTATCATGACTCCAGCCAACTGAAGTCACTGCTCCATCATGACCTTAAATAAAAAAAAATACAGCATGAAAACATCTTAACATGATTTCTGACATCTAGACATTATACAACAAGAGAGTCCCAGTTTGCCTAACATTTTTATGTAATACGCTAGAAATTTCATTCTCAAGTGATAAATAATGAAATTAGCGGCATTTTCTGGTAATTGTCTAGTGTTCTTGTGATCCTAGATCATATAAAATCACAGTTTGGTGAAATTCTTATAAAAATTTTTCAAAGCCTTTTTGCCATCATCACTGCTGGGTCTAGATGTTCGCTGACTATCCTTTAATAATACATTCTGCCCTGTCACTTTCAGATTGTGTTCTCCCAGTTTTGAAAAATCAGGCCATTTGCTTTTCTCCAGTCCGGCAGTGTCCTTTCCATTCTTGACAATCTGTAAAATAGCAATGCAGCGACCACCAGTACATCTTTCCACCTCCCAGGACAGATTTCATTTGGGCCAGGTGATTTGAACTCGCTAAGGGTGGGTAGGGGTTCTTCTTATGTTCTTCTGTATAATGGATGTCAAATCTCTGTTAGCCATGTTTGTTCTCATCTTTCCAGTCCAAAGGGTGTTCTCCTCAGCAAAGAAAATGGGAGCTAAATAAAACTTGAGATACTCTGTCTTCTGTCTGGGGTCACTGATCATCTTATCTACCTCAAGCAACTGCCTATTCTTTCTTCAATCTTCCTTTTCCCCTCCTTGCAGCTAAATGTGTTGTCCTTAATTTTCTAACCAGCCACAGCTCACTGTGAGCCTCCGAACTTGTGACACTCTCCTTTTGGTACTGCCATGCTTCTGGATTTATCCCATTCACAGGGATGGAGTATAACTATATAGTAGGACAGAGGACCAGCACATGCACAGAGGGCCTCTGATAGGATCTCCCTGTGGGAGGGTGAGGCTGAATATTCTGCTTCCTTGGAGTGGGCAATATGCAAGGGACGTGCCTTGGAGAGAGTAAGAAATATGTGAAAACAATCTGTAAATTGGTTCCAGTCTGCTAACCACGTAGTTAGAGTCTTTTCCATGAACTATATAGTCAGAGCTGGGAGAGCCTACAACAAGCACCAGAAAGCAAATCCTCTGACATTTATTTTCTCTTTAGCTGTTCTTTTGGTCAATGTTTCTCGTGATTTAACTCTTTGACCAACTTCATCCATTGAGAGATAATGATGCTATAAGGAGAAAGGCCTTGGGCTTTCTCCCCTCCAAGGCCATTTGGCCTCTAACTTTGTGCTTTTCTGTTTTAGGTGAAGGGATGGGGGCCTCTTGAGTTTCAAAATGTCAGCACAAGTAACCCAGAATCCCAGTTTCTGGTGTTGTAGTCAGCTCAGCATCAATACCCTGAGAAACAAAGGATGACCTTTAGGAGCCAGACCTGTAGCACCTAAAATGAAGACTCATCAAACAGTCATGCTGCATCTGGACTTGAACTTGGTGAAACCAATGCTATGTAGGAACTGAGCCAATTTTGAGAACACTCTCTCAGAAACTAAGGTAAGATGAGGGAAACGGTGTCCCTGAAATGTTTTGGGAAAGTATTTGTACTTTTGTTCTAGCTTTATCTTTGAAGAAAATAACCCTTTGCAAATGCTAATCAATAACAAAGGAAATAAAATCAAAGCAAATCCAAGATTTCATTTCATACTGACAAAAGATGAAAATGGTCAACGTTGTACTATCATGTCATGAGACCATTGGATCATATAATTTCTGTTGGTTTGTTATTGATATGGTCAATTATGCTGAAAGTTTTCCTAATACTGAATCAGCCCTGCATGGCTGGTATAAATCCCAGCTATTTGTAGTGTATTATCCTGGTAATAAATTGTTGTATTCTCTTTGCTAATATTTCATTTAAAATTTTTGTATTAATATTCATTGGTGCAAATTGGTCTGTAATTTTCTTTCTCAGTTTTGGCTCTTCCTGATTTAATTATCAGCACAATATTTGTGTCATAAAAAGAATTTGGTTGGACTCCTTCTTCAGGAACTAATTGTTCTTTAAATGTTTGGTAGAATTCACTTGTAAATCCATCTGGCCCTGGAGATTTTTTCTTAGGGAATTAAGTGGTGGCTTGTTCAATTTCTTTTTTCCAAAACAGGGTTATTTAAGTATTTTATTTTGCCTTCTGTTAATGTGGGTAATTTATATTTTTGTAAATATTCATCCATTTCACTTATCAGATTTATTGGCATACAGTTAGGCATACCAGTATCAAAAATGTAAAGGGTGAATTTACCACCATTGAAGAGGAAAATTCACCCTTTTCATTTTTAATACTGGTAATTTGGTTATCTTCTTTCTTTTTTTAAATCAAACTAACCAAAAGTTTATCTATTTTATTGGTGTTTTTTCACAAAATCAATACTCAGTTTTATTTATTAGTTCAATAGTTATCTGACTTTCAATTTTATTAATCTCACCTTTAATTTTCAGAATTTCTAATTTGGTATTTCATTGTAGGGTTTTAATTTGGTTTTTTTTTTCCTAGACTTTTTAGTAGCATGTATAAATTCATTGACCTCCTCATTTTCTATATTATTCATGTAAGCATTCACGGACAGAAAATTTCCCCTAAGAACTGCTTTGGCTGCATCCCATACGTTTCAGTATGTTGAAACATTATTGTCATTCTCTTTGATTAAGTTATTGACTGTTTCTATGATTTGTTCTTTGACCTACTCATTCTTCAGGGTTAGATTATTTAGTTTCTAATTAGTTTTTATCATATCTTTCCTTGACCCCTTATTACACATAATTTTTATTGCATTATGATCTAAAGAGGGTACATTTAATATTTATGCCTTTCTGTATTTGTGATATTTTATGCCCTAATAAATGGTCAATTTTTGTGTAGGTACATGTACCACTAAGAAAAAGCTCCCCTTTTCTGTCCCCTCTTACTATCCCATAGGGTAAGATAGATTTCTATACCCAACTGAGTATGTTATTCCCTCTTTGAGTCAAATCTGATGAGAGTAAGTTTCAAACAATGTTCACCCTCTCCCTTCTTTCCTTCTACTGTATTAGGTCTTGCATGCCTCTTCATGTGACATAATTTATCCCATTCTGAAGGCCTCTTCCCTCAGCACAATCTTTTTTGCACCCCTTAATTTTTTTATCATCACATCAGAGTCAACTTATACCCACACCCTCTGTCTAAGCATACTCCTTCTTATCGCCCTAAGAGAGATACGTTCTTAAGAGTTATAAGTATCATCATCCCATGTAAGGATGTAAACAGTTTAACCTTATTGAATACCATAGGTTTTTCTGTCTTGTTTACCTTTTTGTGCTTCTCTTCAGTCTTGTATTTGAAGACCAAATTTTATGTTCAGCTCTGGTCTTTTTATCAGAAAATTTTGAAAGTACTTTATTTCTGGTAGACCAATAATTCTCAGACTATCTCTCCTGGATCTGTTTTCCAGATCAGTTATCTTTCCATTGAGATATTTTACCTCTTTTTCTAATTTTTCATTCTTGATGTTTTGTTTGACTGATTCTTGGTGCCTCATAGAGTCATTAGCTTCAATTTGGTTGAATCTAATTTTTAGTGAATTATTTTCCTCAGTTTTTGAAGCTCCTTTTCCATATGTTCAGATTTAATTTTTAGTTCACACATTTTTTTAAGGAGCTGTTTTCTTCATTGTAATGTTTTTCTAATTTCACAATTTTGATTTTAAAAGAATTATTGATTTTATCTTCTACCTCTCTAATTTGGTTTTCAAGTTCTTTATGAGCTCATCTAAGAAGGCTTTCTGTGCTTGTAGCAGCAAGCACCCCAAGTGTCCTCAGGGTTTGCTGCCAATACAGGTTCTTAGATCTGCTTTGTTAAAGGAAAGCAACTCAAAATGGGTTAACAAGCTTACTTTAATCAGTCAGACATATATCGTTTACCTTGTTCAGGGAAAAAGGTCAGCACCCCGAACTTCAAAGTACACAGACAGAATCATCAAGACAGAAACAGATCTAGTAGACAGATTTCAAACTGTCCAACCATTACATCCATACCCAGTCAACATCTGGGTTTTTTCAAAGCCGGGGGGCTCAGGACAACGGCTTCCCAGAATGCAGATCAAATCACAGAACACTTCTCAAAGTGAGCCCCAAAACAAAGCTACACATCAGGGCTTATATAGCCTTCTCCTGGCTCAGAGAATGTAACAACCTTTTGGACCCACTGGCCAATCAAAAAGTATCTACTGAAAAACAAGCCTCCCACCCCAGGTTCCAGGGCACTTTAGCCTAGGGGCAGGGAAGATCTTTAAAATTTACATTCCCATTACAATGCTTGAGACCAGTTCATATTCTCTGCTGAGGCTTCAGCTATGGGTGAGGAGTCAACACTGTCTCCTTCTGAATTTGGTTCCTCCAGATCACAATAATAAGATTCTAGAGTCTTTGTCTTTGCCATATGTTTTTTACCCACTTTGAAGGAGGCCTTAGCCATGCCCTTCCTCTAGGGTTCCCAATCCTCTACTGTTTGAAATTTTGCTCTGGGGCAATTTTACTGTGTTTTGGGGGGGGGAGGGCAGGGGAGGACTGGAGCAGCCGGGGTTCACTCTGCCATCCTGGTCCCTGGAAGTTCAGGTAGGGGCAAAACATTTCCAGGCTGTGGGTTGGTAGTCCCAGGAGTAGCTGCTGCCACTGCTGGGGGCCCTACATTTATCTCTTACCCTGCTCCTTCAGATCCCAGCCCTGCAGTGATAGGCCTGGGAATGGCCCTTGAAGTTGGTGGATCAACTTACTCCTATGTTGACCAGGCCTCATCCGGGCCTCTGGGCACTGCCCCCACTTCCTCATCTAGGCCTCTCGAAAGTCCTCTATTTCACTGAATATACATCTTTTCTCCTGATTCTGCTCAGTTTTGCTGAGCAATAGATTCTTGGTTATAATCTACAGTCTTTTGCGCTCCAGAATATCATATTCTAAACCCTCTGTTCTTTTGATGTAGAAGGTGCTTAGTCCTATGTAATTCTGACTATGGCTCCTTGATATTGAATTGTTTTTCTGGCTGCCTGCAGTATTTTCTCATTGACCTGATAGTTTTGGAATTTGGCTATCAATATTCCTTGGAGTTTTCATTTTGGGATCTTGTTCAGTAGGTGATCAGTGGATTCTTTCAATGACTATTTTGCCCTTTGCTTCTAGGATATCAAGGAAGTTTTCCTTGATAATTTCTTGAAAGACACTGTCTAGGCTCTTTTTTTCAATCACAGCATTCAGGTAGTCCAATAATTCTTAAATTTTCTCTCCTGTATCTATTTTCCATGTCAGTTGTTTTTCCAATGAGATATTTTACATTTTTTTCTTTTTTTTTTTTGTTCGATTTTGTTTGACTGATGCTTGATGTCTAGGAGTCATTAGTTTCCACTTGCCCCATCATAATTTTTAAGGAATTATTTTTCTTCAGTTACCTTTTGTATCTCATTTTCCATTTTGCTAATTCTACTGCAGGAGTTGTTTTCTTCAGTGGATTTTTTTTTCCATTTTGTTAATTATATTTTTTAAGGAGTAGTTTTCTTCAGTTAATTTTTGTGCTTCCTTTTCAAAGCTGTTGACTCTTTTTTTCCTAATTCTCCTGCATAACCCTCATTTCTTTCCCCAATTTTTCTTCTACCTCTCTTACTTCATTTTAAAATCCTTCTTGAGCACTTCTAAAGAGGACGTTTTGGGCTTGAGAGTGATCTACATTCCCCTTTGAGACTTTGATGTAGTCATTTTGACATTGCTGCCCTCTTCTGAGTTTGTGTTTTGATCTTCCCTGTCTCCATAGTAGCTTTCTATCGTCGGGGCTCTTTCTTCATTTTTTGCTCATTTTTAAAGTTGAGCTCTTCTCCTGAGGTACAATGGGCATTGTGCCAAGCTTCTTGCAATGGGTGCCAGGGGGTCCAGTCACTGGTTTTCTGTGCCGGGACCTCTGGGGCTGGCAACTTGCCCACCGCACTGGGTGGCCGGCTTAGTTGCATCTGTTGTGCCCTGGGTTCTGGAGCTTGCAGTTTGCCTACTGTGCCACTGGCTTGCTGAATTAGAACTGTGGGTCCTCAGTTGCAGCCTTCCATTGGCTTGTCTGAACGCTGACTCTGCTGGTGCTGCTCTTTTAACCAAATGAAACAGACCTTTCCTGGAGTCATTCTAAGTTAACTTATGTTTCAATCCATCTTTTTTTGGATTCTTTTGCTCCAGAATTCTTTCAGATGCTTGATTTCATGTTGTTTCTGAGGAGCTCAGGCAACTTCCTGGCTTCTCTTCACCATCTTGGCTCCACTCCCCTTCCTCTTTAAAAAAAAAATGTTTTTTAAGGATATCAAAAAAAGAAAGGTCGTCTATAGCCGAAAACATTCATTCCATCACTTTTTGTGCTACCAAAGAACTAGAAACAATATAGACAGCCATTTGATTGTGGCACATAAATATAATGAAATATTATTTTGTCATAGGGTTGGTTGCTTGTTGCCCTTCATTCTTGAAGATGACCAAAAGGATGTCACTATGCTAGAGTCAAGTTTCAATGTGTCCGACTGTGACTGATCAGACCAATACAAGCTTGGAATGCTCTACCACAGGTTAGGCATAAACAGTCCATGTGAACATTTGGGGTGGATTCTCTAAATTTGTGCATCCTGCATTTCCTTTGAACTGTTTCAATTCTGCTTTGCTCACAGAGCACTGCACCTTCTCTGAGTGGTCCTGTGCAAGTGTCTCCCGTGTCACACAATCAATTCCAAAGTTCTTGAGACAGATCTTGAGAGCTCCTCGTATCAATTCTTCTGACCACTATGTGAACGTTTGCCCAGTGTCAGTTCTCCATTTTTGGCAAGCATTCATTTTGCATTCAAACAATGTGGCCAGCCCACATCTCTGAAGCAGATTTTGAATACTTGGCAGTTTAGTTCAAGTAAGGACATCAGTTTCTGGTACCTTATCCTTCCAGGTGATCTCAGAATCTTCCTAAGAGAATTCAAATGGAAGCGATTCAGTTTCTTGGCATGGCACTAGTAGACTGTCCGATTTTCATAGGCATACAACAATGAGGTCAGCACAATGGTTCTGTAGACCTTCAGTTTGGTAGTCAGTCTAATATCTCTTCTCTCCCACACTTTTCTTCAGAGCCTCCCAAACACTGACCTAGCTCTTGTAATGTGTGCATCAACCTCATTATCATATTTCATAACCATATTATCATTGTGTACATTCCTGGAAAGTACACTGCCAAAGTAAGTGAACTTATGCACAGCATTCAAAAAGTCTCCATTTGCTGTAACTGATGGTTCCATGTATGGATGGTGTGGCGGTAGCTGATGGAGCGCCTGTGTTTTCTTGGTGTTGTGAGGCTAAAATTAGCACAAGAAGCAGATAATTGATACATACTTTGCTGCATCTCAGCTTCAGAGGCTGCACTGATTGCACAATCATATGCAAACAGAAAATCATGCATCAACACTCCTTCCACTTTGGTCTTGGCTTGTAGCCTTTTCAAATTGAAGAATTTACCAGCTGACCTTGATGCAGTGTTTGTCCTTATTGAACTTTGAAAGACTTTGACAACATGGCTGGAAACATCATGCTAAAAAAAAGCACGGGAGCAAGCATGCAACCTTGTTTACTCCACTGGTTACTGGAAAAGCACGAGAGCATTGTCTATTATCTAGAACCCAGGCAAGCATGCTGTCATGAAAATGATGTACAATATTGATTAACTTCTCTGGGCAACCAAATTTTGACATAATTTTCCATAATCCCTCATGACTGACAATATCAAAGACCTTGGTCAGATCTACAAACATTGTGTACAGACCTCTGTTTTGATCCTGGCATTTCTCCTGGAGTTGTCGGGCAGAAAACACCATATCAACTGTTCCTCAGCCCTTTCTGAAGCTACACTGGCTCTCAGGTAGATCAGATGACCATCTTCCAGGTGAAGGATCAGCCTATTAAGGAGGATTCTGGCAAGAATCTTGCCAGCAATGACTAAGAGAGAGGAGACCCCTTGTGATTGTCACAGGACAATCTATTTCCTTCACCTTTATAGAGATGGACAATGGAGGCATCCTTGAACTCCTGGGGGATAACCTCCTCATGTCACATAACCTGGAAAATTTCAGTCACTTCTATATGAGCAATGGACCCCCTACCTTGTAAATCTTAGCTGGAATAGAATCACCATCAAGTGCTTTGCCGCATGAAAGGAGCCTAATGGCATTCAAAACCTCTTCTTCAGCTAGGGAAGGATTAACTTCAACCTGAGGTAAATAGTCAATGTCATCAGCATTGACTGATGATGGTCTGTTGAGAACACTATGGAAGTGTTCAGTCCTTCTCTATACGATCATGTCCTTTTCACTAATCAATGTGGTTCTGTCAGCACTGAGTATTGAGATTCACCATAGGTCTGTGGCCCGTAAATAGCCCTCAGGGCATCATAGAAGCACTTTGTATTGTTACTATCAGCATAAAACTGAATTTCATCTGCCTTCTTACTGAGCCAGGAATCCTGCATCTCTCTAACCCTTGCTTGTACTTTACTTCTGATGGAATTAAACATTGCCTTCTTAGAGATGGATTAACTATCCTGCTGGTAAATCTTATGGAGTTCTTGTTTTTCACTAAGCAGTTTCTGAATTTTCCCATCATTTTCAACAAACCAGTTTTGGTATTTATGAGTGTTCTGACCCAGATGAGCAAATGCAGCGCTATCCACCAAATCTCTGAAAGCTGCCCACTGCTTTTCTGCTCCAATGTTGGCAACTGTGTGTTGGCTCAACTTCTCCTCCAAGTTAACAAAAAACTGTTCCCTGCTCAGAGAAGAGCTCTAATTTGTTGACATTAATACTTCTAGTGGTCATTTTGCCTAGGGGGTACCACTGTTGATGAATGCAAATATTTAGATGGGAAAAGTTAAGTCTATGATCAGTCCAGTACTCTGCACCACACATTGCCTTTGTCACTCTCACATCTTGTCTTTCTCTTCTCCTTACAATCACATAGTCTATTAGATGCCAATGTTTTCTGCGAGGGTGCATCCATGAAATTTTATTGCATTTGGGTAAATGGAAGACAGTGTTGGTGATGAGAAGATCATGAGATACACAAGTCTTCAGTAGTAAGTGACCACTGCTGTCACTGTTTCCAACTCCCTAGGACTCCATGGCAAGTCTGGTTGTCTGAGCCTACTCTAGCATCAAAGCCACCCAGAATTATAGGCTTGTCATCTTTCGGCACATTGGTGATAAAGATCTCTAGGTCTTCAAAAATTTTTCTTTGACCTCATCAGGGTCCCTCGTGGTGGGAGCATAGACACTGATGATGTTGGCATAATGTTTTCCTGCAAGTGGCAATTGCATTGCCATGAGTCTGTTGTTCACTCCTTTTAGCAGGCAACATAGCTTATTGACTAGAGTAGTTTTGATTGTGAAATCTATGCCAGCTTCACAGAGCTCCCCTTCACTGCAGTCACTCCAGAAAAATGTGTATCCAGCTTCAACTTCAGTAAGCTGGCCTTCATTTGCCAGCCCGGTTTCACTCAGGGCTGCTATTTGGATGCAATACCGGTACCTGCTGAGTTCTCTTGCAACAATAGTTATTCATCTTTCAGGTCTACCAGATTTTGTGTTGTCTATAAGTGTGCGCACATTCCATGTGCCAATGGTGAGTGGAATCATCTTTGCAGGTGTTTTTGTATATTTTTTTTGTGTTTCAACCACATAGTAGTATCTCCACCTTCCATAGTAATGAGACTAGGGTAGGGTAAGTAGACAATTTTTTGGACACCTTTTCTAGCCCCTTCCTCACACCAGGGAGTGAGCAGTGCGATCCTTAAAAGGCTGTTCAGAGGGCGGCTAAGTGGCGCAGTAAGTAGAGCACTGGCCATGGAGTCAGGAGGACCTGAGTTCAAATCCGGCCTCAGACACCTAACACAAAAACTAGCTGTGTGACCTTGGTCAAGTCACTTAACCCCAACTGCCCTCCAAAAAGCAAAAAAAAATAAAAAATAATAAGCTGTTCAGGCACCTAGGTGGCTGCCGAATCTCACTGCTACTTTGAGTAAGAAATGATCCTATAGCCTGGGCCACTTGTATGCAGGGTTGTGACGACAGCTCCCAGTATATCCACACCTGCTGCTTCATCACTTGCCTGTTGCCACAGGACTTTGAGATAGGTATAATGGTATGGGTGATGTCTTTTGATTCATGTGTAATTTTGATTTAAGTGAGGCAGAGTTACACAAAATTGTTGGCCTCACTCTCTCCTCCAGAGTCATCACAGTCCAGTGGCAGGACAGAATCAAGACAACTGGTGATGGTTCAAGATGCAATGGATTATCTTGGCATCTTTGATGTCTAACCAAGCTCTTGAGTGCTCCACAGCACCTGCTTCAGCTTCCTTCGTGGCCAATGGAACAAATTGTTCTCATCCACCCATTCCACCAAGGGAAGTCTTCACATAATTGGGGTAGACACCCCCCTAACTCACCAATGGGTTTGAGACCCCTTGATTACCCCTCAACCTGGTTTAGCCCATCTGCCAAAACAGTTTACTGGGGTGTGGCCACCACACATGCTATAGCTTCTTGGCACCACAGGTGAGCATTGGGTGGAACAGGTGGACACGAAAGGTGGAAAGCAGCCCTAAAAAGGGCTCAGTAGCCATCACACCAGACATACCAGTCCTCCCTGGCCACACCCTATACCCCTCTGTCATATGAAAAAACAAGTATGAAGAAGTTTTCTCACAAAATTGTGAGAATACCCATATATATACTAGCACATCCCTGGAGTGCTCTCCCTCTTTATTTCTGCCTCCTGGCTTCCTTCAAGTCACAGCTAAAATCATAAAGAAAGAAACAATTTAAATATTGTGGAGCTACAGCCAAGATAACACAAAATTTAACCGCTTCCATATTAAAAGACAAAAGGCTATGAAATGTTATTCCAAGGGGCAAAGGAACTGGGTTTCTAACCAAGAATAGCTACCCAGTAAAGCTGTATGTAATCCTGCAAGGGGAAAAATGAATATTTAATGAATTTAAAGACTTTTAGATATTCTTGAGGAAAAGACCAGAACTGAAAAGAAAATTTTATTACAAGAATCAGGAAAAACATAAGAAGGTAAACACGAAAGACTAATCATTAGGGATTTAATATGGTTAAACTGTTTGCTTTTATATAGGAAAAATATATTTGTAACTCTTAAAAATGTTATTACCAAAGTAGTTCAAAAGAGTATACATAGGGGCAACTGGGTGGTGCAGTGAATGGAGCACCAGCCCTGGAGTGAGGAAGACCTGAGTTCAAATCCGGTCTCAGATACTTAACACAAAAACTAGCCATGTGACCTTGGGCAAATCACTTAACCCCAAATGCCCTGCAAAAAAAAGAAAAAGAGTATACATAGATTGTTGAGTTGATTATGATGAGATTATCCTAAAAAATAAAATTGGGTAGGAAGAGGTAAAATGTAACAAATTATCTCATATAAAAGAGGCATGGATGGAAGAATTGTTCTAGTGGAAGTGAGGAGTAAAGAGGAGGGTGGGTATTGCATGAACTTTATTCTCATCACAACTGGGTAAGGAGAAAGAGAGAAAAAGAAAGAGAAAGAGAAAGAGAGAGAGAGAGAGAGAGAGAGAGATGGAGAGAGAGATGGAGAGAGAGATGGAGAGAGAGAT
>NW_027187349.1:15750228-15759552 GCF_028583685.1 Petaurus breviceps papuanus
GAGAGAGAGATGGAGAGAGAGATGGAGAGAGAGATGGAGAGAGAGATGGAGAGAGACGGAGAGAGAGATGGAGAGAGAGATGGAGAGAGAGATGGAGAGAGAAAGAGAGAAGCATAAACAGTAAGGAAAAATAGGATGGTATAATTTTGAATGTGAATGGGATGAAATCACCCATAAAATGGAAACAAGCAGAATAGATTAAAAAAAAATAGAACCCAACAATATGTTGTTTATAAGAAACACACCTGAAAAATGAGACACACATATAGAGTAAAAATAAAGTGCTAGAATTTATTATGCTTCAGCTAACATTTTTTTAAAAGTAGAGCTAGCAATCACAATCTCAAAGTTAGAGCTAAAATAAACTTAACTAAAAGAGATAAGCAAGGAAACTACGTTATGTTAAAAGGTACCATAGCTAATAGAGTGACATCAATTCTAAACATATATGCACCAAATGATACAGCATCCAAATTTTTAAAGAAAAGGTAAATGAATTATAGGTGGAAATAGACAGCAAAACTATCAACCTTCCCCTCTCAGAATCAGATAAATCTAAGCAAAAAAAAAAAAAAAAAGAAGAAAGAAGTCAAAGAGATGAATAAAATCCTAGATGAGCTAGTTATGGTAGACATATGGAGAGAACTGAATGGAAATAAAAGTGAATATGCATTTTTCTAAAGGGTACATGGCACCTTTATAAAAACTAAACATATATCAGGGCATAAAAACTTCATAATAAGTGTAGAAAATCAGAAATACTAAACATATTCTTTTTATATCATAGTGCAATAAAAATTACATTTAACAAAAGATCATGGAAATGCAGATTAAAAATTAATTGGATACTAAATAATATAATCTTAAAGAATAAATAAGTTAAAGAACAAGTCATAGAAATAATAAATAATTTTATTAAAGTGAATGATGAGACATCATACCAAAACTTATGGAATGCAACAAAAGCAGAATCAGAGGAAAATTTATCTCTAAATTCTTCCATCAATAAAATAGAAAAAGATCAGATCAATGAACTGGGTGTGTAATTTTTAAAAACTAAAAAGAACAAATTAAAAATGAACAAATTAATTAAATTCCAAATTGGAAATCCTGAAAAATCAAAAAAGAAATTAATAAAAGCAAATGCAAGAAAACCATTGCACTAATAAAATTAGTAGCTGACTTTATAGGGAAAAACAATAAAATACATAAATCATTTGGTTAGTATAATTTAAAAGGAGAGAAGAGAAACCCAAATGACTACTATGAAAAATGAAAAAGGTGAATATACCACTAATGAAGATAAAATTAAAGCAATTATTGGGAGTCATTTTGCCAGTTATATGCCAATAAATTTTTTTGGGAGGGAAGAAGGCAGGACAATTGGGGTTAAGTGACTTGCCCAAGGTCACATAGCTAGTAAGTGTTAGGTGTCTGAGGCCATATTTGAACTCAGGTCCTCCTGTCTCCAGGACCAGTGCTCCATTCACTGCACCACCTCGTCACTCCTATGCCAATAAATTTAACAATATAAATGAGGTGGAAGGAAATCTAGCAGCACTAAATATTTAATTGTATTATAAGGTGGTTATTATCAAAACCATATGATACTAAGTAACAGAATGGTATATCAGTGGAATAGAGCAGACATATAACACACAGCATTAAATGCTTATAGTGACTTTGTGTTTGATAAATGTAAAAATGTAAGCTTTGGGGATAAGAATTCATTATTTGGTTAAAAAGTTCTGAGTTGGGAAAACTGGAAAGCAGTCTGGCAAATGAGAAATAGAACAATATCTTATACTACTTATTAAGATAAGGTCAAAATGGGCACATGACCCATTTTGTTATCATAAGTAAATTAGAAGAATATAGAATATATTACCAATCAGATTTATGGGTAGGAGAATTTATAAATAAACAATAGAGAGCATTGTGAGATATAAATTAGATAATTTTGATTATATGAAATTAAAAAGACTACGTACAAATAAATTCAATGTAGCTAACACTAAAAGAAAAACAGAAAATTGGAGGAGGGAGAAAATGTATAGACAGTTTGTCAGGTAAAGGCCTCATATCTCAAATATATAGAGAATTTTGCAAATTTACAATATGAGTCATTCTCCAAATTGATAAGTGGTCAAATGATATGAGCAGGTGGTTTTTGAAAGAAGAAATCAAAGCTATACATAGTTGAATGAAAAAGATGCTCTAAATCATTGTGATTAGAGAAATGAAAAGTAAAATAACTTTGAGATTCCATCTCATACATATCAGATTGACTAAAATGATAGAATGGAAAAATGACAAATGTCAGAGATGTGGGAAAACTGGGACACTAAAACACTGCTGGTAGAAATGCAAATCGATCCTAAATTTTTAGAGAACAATCTGGAATTACGATCAGAGAGTTATAAAACTATATTCTCTTGGGTCTATTTCCCAAGGTGATAAGGAAAAAAGAAAAGAATCTATATGTCCAAAAATATTTATAACAACTTTCTTTGTGGTGGCAAATAACTTGAAATTAAGGGTATATCCATAAATTGGGAGGTGACTGAATAAGTTGTGGTATATGACTGTAATAGAACATTGTCCTGTAAAAAGTGATGAGCAGGTCGGTTTTAGAAAAACATGGAACTACTTACATGAAATAATGAAGAGTGAAACAAGCAGAACCAAGAGAATTTTGTATTCAGTAGCAGCACTGTTGTTTGAAGGGTAACTGTGAGTAACTAAGCTATTCTGAGCAATATGAATATTCAAATCAAGTACAAGGGACAGATGAAGGATGATACTATCTACCTATGGAGAAAGAACTGATACATGGAAGTGTGTATTGTAGGGTTTCCCATATATATCTTTGTCAAAAAGATAAGGGTTGGGAGCAAGAGAGGGAGATAGGTTAGAACCCAAAAATGTAATACCAAAAAATTGTTTTTTTTAAAGAATATCTTGAAATTCAAAATTAGGCCATTCTCCTAAAAATCTTAGAGGGGCAAAATAGTATGTCTATGTATAGGTAACCTCTTTAAAGTAACACTATCCAATTTTTTTTCCTATTCTTTTAGAACTTTTCTATTTGAAATACTTTGAAAATGAGTCCTTGGGGCCTTTGCAATTGGATCATTTTAGCACAGATTTCTTTGGTGTGTGCTTAGTCATGTGCAATCACTCTTCCAGACTTCATCTTCTTGAGTGGCACTTATTTTTTAATCAGCATCCAGTACTTCGGTGTTAATAGTCTAACTGCATGTTCCACTGTCACTAAGAATGATGAAATGAGATCTCAAATGTAATGTTGGAAAATCCACTCTGTTACCATTTATTATTCAACTTTTGAGTCTTTCTTTTGTTGTTGCTACTCAATAGTTTAAGCTGCGTCCAACTCTCCATGATCCCATTTTAGGTTTTCTTGGCAAAAATACTGTTGTGATTTTCCATTTCCTTCTCCAGATCATTTTACAGATGAGCAACTGAGGCAAAGAGTTGGTTAAGTGATTTGCCCAGGGTCACATAGCTAATAAGTATTTGAGATCGGATTTAAACTCATGAAGATGAATCTTCCTGACTTCAGGACTAGCACTCTGTACACTGTGACACCTAACTGCCTTTTTTTAAGTATTAATTCTATAAATAATGTTGGAGGACCTGGTCTAGGAGGTTCTAACATAAGAATTACTGCAGGCTCATTTTTATTTGATCTTAAGGTAAGACTGGGTTATAATCTTCCATGGTCCTCAAAAATGTTGTCAATGACCTGGCCCTCTAATCCAGGGTTGCCCTGGACTTCCAGGACTCTACTTTGCAAGATCTGATGCTTGTTGACTGAGGCAGCTTAGGCTCTCTTTCAACCTCTGCTGTGGCAACTGTCTCAGAGGAGTTAAACTTTACTAATAAATGACAATAAGCATAAGTAATGTCTTGCTTTTTACTTATAATCCATTTTTTTAGAGTCAACAGATTGCCTAAAGGTCAAGTAAAAGCTTTTATAATTATATAAATGTCTTATCATCTTACCTCGTTTTCTAATTTGGTACTGAATTTGACCATTGTTCTAACTAGTCTGCACACCACTAAATGGCTGATAAATGACTCCCAAGTCATTGCCTATGAACTCTAAGGTCAACCACATTATTGCGATGAGTACTCAAGACTTCCAAAGTCAAAGTTCCAAATAATTAAGGCTATTTAAAAAATAAAAAGAATATTAGTGAATTCCTTGTGCCTGCAGATCCCACATAGGGTTGAGACCCACAGTTTAAGAAATGCCGAAGGGGTCTCGAATGGAAAAAGTTTAAGAGGCACTGAACTAAATAACCATTTATCTGGAATATTATGGGTAGAGGATCCTGGTGAAATGGATTGGATGGTTTCTAATAGCCTTCCTCACTTGGAGATTCTATGACACGATATTCTTAACTTGTTTCTTTGATAAAATACACAGTTTGGACATTATTTTTGTTTTTTTATTGGGGGAAAGGGTTATTCCATATTCTCTTAATTCCATATTCTCTTAATTTGTTTATATTTGTTGAAAGGAAGTTTTCAATTAATGCTAATTTAATTTTTTTTTTTTAATTTAAGGGGCAGCTAGGTGGCGCAGGGCATAGAGCATTGGTCCTGGAGTCAGGAGGACCTGAGTTCAAATCCAGCCTCAGACACTTAACACACACACAAAAAAACTAGCCATGTGACCTTTGGCAAGTCACTTAACCACAACAGCCCTCCAAAAAGCAAAAAAAAAAAAAAAAAGTAAGACTGATTCCAATATATTTTTTCTAATAGATAAATAAATTTAAAATAATTTATTTTTTAAAATCTAAATGGCTTTCCTCAAGTCCCAGGTGAAGTTCCACTTTTTGCAAGAAACTTTCCCAGTCCTCCTTAGTCTTAGTAGCTTCCCTTGGAGATTATATAGACAAATACATATATTTGTTTGCATGTTCTCTCCCTCATTAGACTATGAGATCCTTGAGAGTAGACCGTCTTTGGTTTTTTTTTGTTTGTTTTGGGGAGGAAGGGTTGACCTTTGTATCTAGCACTTAGAACAGTGGTGCTTAATAGATGCTTATTAATTGATTAAATGACATTAAGTTTAAAAGACATTTAAAATGACACTAAATTTAAAAGAATACATTAAAAAGACTCCTTGTTTTACTCATGTATCCTAAAGTAACCAATCACATTTTTCAGGAAAATCAAAATGGAAAAATAAGAAATTAGGATCAAGTATATAATTCAGGGCATAAAGAGTACTAGGAGTCCTTCAGAAAACCTGAAGCTAAAATTAATCTAACTTCAGAATATTTCAAATACCTCTGCTGCCCTCTTGTGTAATTTTCACATTATAATTTTGTGAAACTAAAATCAATAGACCAATCAACAAAATGAACCTATGACCTTGTAAAAAAAATCAAATGCTGCTTAGTATGGCATAGGAAATGGGATTTCTTGTAAAATAAGGCATCTCATTATAACAATACTAGAATCATGGGCATTATTTATAGAATATTATTTTCATCAAGTCGTTAAAGTCTTTATAATTCTTTTAAAGTTATTGTTTCAAAATGTCATTCTAACTATATATATATAAAGATAATTAAGGGAAATTATTTGGCAAAATTCCTGTTGTTTTTAAAGTCTTTCAAGAGAAATTAACAATATTTTGGCAACACTTGATTTCTTATATTAATTCTGTTTACTAAGCATCTATTAATATTTCTGAACTTTTCAGTTGTTTCATGAATATAGTGATATGATCCAGCAGCATGAATGCTGACTTGGGAGAGGAGTCTATATTGAGACAATAATATTCCTGTTTTGCTACCAACTATCTAGATGAGTTATTATTATCATTTTCTATGCCTCTGTTTCTTTTTCTGTTAAATGACAATACTACTTGCCCTCTCCTATGTAAACATAAGGTTATCACCCCATGTACTTTGTCATGCCAACTTAACTACGAGCCAGTCAAGGGTAAGAAATTGTCTAACTTTCCTGTATTCCCCTACTCTATTTAGCAGAATGTCCACTGGTTATCCAATAAATGTGAGCTTAAAAAAAAAAAAACAAAGCAAAAATGCCCAGGGAGTTTCTGCTGAAGTAAATGAAAATTGGCTTTTCCATTTACGACATAATGCAGGTCGTCATCTATTCCTGAAGTTCCTGGAGACGTTAGTGGCAATCTATAATCAAGGTACCCCAGCCATGCTTTTGCAGCAGCAATTAGGAATTCTCATTGAAAGAATATATAAAAACATAGAGGGAAGGAATATATATTCATTCAATGAAAATTTATTTAGCCCTTGATTTGTGTAAAGCTCTGAATACTCAAGAGATGATACATGCTCGGGAATTACACTGCCAGATGACAAGGCTGACAAGGGTACCATTGCTCATACAAAAGCTGACTGAAATTTTCCAGGTTGTAGGGCAAGAGGAGATAAACCCAAGGAGCTCAAAAGGATGCCTCTATTGTCCATCTCTGTAAAGCAAATAGATTGTCCTATGACAATCAGTTGGGGGCTGAGGAAGTATGTCTCTCTTTTCATCACTGCCGGCAAAATTCTTGCTAGAGTGCTCCCTAATAGACTAATCCTTCACCTAGAAGACAGTCATCTACCTGAGAGCCAGTATGGCTTCAGAGAAGGCTAAGGAATAATTGATATGGTGTTTGCTACCCAACAATTCCAGGAAAAATGCCACAAACAGAACAGAGATCTGTATACAATGTTCATCAATGTGACTAAAGCCTTTGAAACTATTAGTCATGAGGGTTTGTGGAAAATTATGACAAAATTTGGCTGCCAAGAGAAATTCATCAGTATTATATGTCAATTTCATGATGGCATGCTTGTCCAGGCTCTGAATAATGGATGACACTCTAGCACTTTTCCAGTCACCAATGGAGTGAAACAAGGCTGTGTGCTTCCTCACATGCTTTTTGGCATGATGTTTTCAGCAATGTAGTCAGACATTCAAAAAGGACAAAAATGACTTCAAGGTCAGCTAACACAGACAGTAAATTATTAACTTGAAAAGGCTGCAAAATCAAGACTACAGTGGAGGAAGAATTGGTACATGATTTTTTTTTCCAATGAATATGCATTCAACAGAGCTTCTAAGGTTAAGATGCAATGAAGTATGGACTGATTCTCTATTGCTTGTGCTAATTTTGGCCTAACAACTAATTTTTTTAAAAAAACTGGTTGCCCACCAGCCAGCATACCACCCATATATGGAAGCATTGGTTATAGCAAATAGAGAAATTCTCAATACTTTGGATAAGTTCATTTATCTTGGTAATATACTTTCCAGGCATGGACATACAGATGAAATTAAAACACACATTTCCAGAGCTAGCTCAGTGTTTAGGAGGTTGTAAAGGAAAGTGTGGGAGAGAAGAGGTATCACACTGTCTACCAAACTGAAGGTCTCCAAGGCCATTGTGCTGATTTCATTGTTGTATGCCTATGAAACCCAGGGAGTATACCAGTGACACATCAGGAAACTGAACCGCTTCCACTTAAATTATCTAAGGAGGATTCTGAAGATCACCTGGCAAAAATAAGGTACCAGACACTGAGTACTTTCTCAGCTAAACTGCTAAGCATTCAAATTCTATTGCAGAAAGCATGACTGATAGGCTGGCCACATTGTTTGAATGCCAACATATATTTGCCCAAAATATTATTTTACAGAGAACTCATAAGAAAAGCACTCACAAAGGGGTCAAAAGAAGAGATAGGACACTCTCAAGGTCTCTCTGAAGTATTTTGGAATCAGTTGTGTAACATGGGAGACCCTGGCAAAGGACTACCCAGCATGATGTGCCCATATCAAAGAAAGCGTTGTGCCAAAGAAACGTATGATGTGCAAGTTTAGAGATATCTCCACCCCAAATGTTCACATGGACCATTTGTCCCCAACCTGTGATGAAGTCTTCCAAGTTCTTATTGGTCTGATGAGGCACAGTCTGACATAGTGTATTCCGGTCTTCTTGAAGAACCAAGGACAAAACCAACAATATACTAAGGTGGTGTAATAAGAACAGCTGGTATATAACATCCACTCAAAATGTCTGTGTCATGCTCTTTCCTTTACACATATGGGCAAAAGGAGTCCCAAGACTAGAGAGCACATGAAACTCACAGTTTAAAGTCCTTTTGTATTTGAGGAAATGGGGAATTTCATAATGATATCCCTAAGTTGTAAAGAAAATCTTAACTTATATTCCATTCACTATTTGATCCTGGAGACAATAGTGAGCCACTAAAGTTTGCTGAATAAGAGAGTAACATGGCGCAGAAACTATTAATTTTTGTACTACAAAGTAGAAGGAGAATAACATTCTTTTGATTATGACCTTAAAATTATTCTGGTAAAAATAAAATATCCTGTTAAATAAAATAAAATGTTCTATTAAAATCAATTTTGAAATACCATCACATTAGGAGAAAATGATAGTTATTTTAATTAGGAAATTATAAGAAATGCGAATAATTTTATGTCTAACACAAAGTTTTCTTTAAAAAATTTTGGAGAGTTATCAGGACAACCAAAGACATAAATTTAATGCTAGATGTTTGTCCTTTCAGTTATGAATAAACATGTCCATCCTGGTCAACTATAGCAGACTACACAAGAAAGATATATTTTTAACTGAAAACAAGATGATATGCTAAATGTATGCCAAGTCAGCTTACTGGACTAAAGAGCTTCACAATTTAGAGTTTCACATTACAAAACGTTAACCCAAAATGACTATGTGTGTCAGTAAACCTCATCATTCCACTCACCAGCTCAAGCACCATTTTCAGAGGGGAATAAATGGTACTTACAAATTAATATCTAAAATTGAACTGAAACCCATACTTAAATTCATAAAATATAGAATTAAGAGACATTTACCTTGAAAAACAGTTGGTACACTAGTAAGACTGGAATTGAAAACTAGCAATGAATGGTCAGCTAAACCACATGCCAAATGGAGACCATCTCCTATTTAAAAAAAAAAAAAGTTTGAAGTCATATCTGATACAATATACTCAGGGTCCATTATGGAAATTAACAATTCAAATTTAAAATTTGCTTGCTAGGGTAATTTTTGCTTATTAAGAAAACAACACATTTCAAATAGTGATGGTTCTAAAATCTTTTCAAAAAAAAAAAAAAAAAAAAAAAAAAGAGGCATGCATTCTTTTTGTTAAGCAAATAAAATTTGCCCAGATACTCAGCCTCTTGATATTCGAAGCTAAGAACCAAGAGTACACACACACACACACACACACACACACACACACACACACACACACA
>NW_027187349.1:15759562-15769034 GCF_028583685.1 Petaurus breviceps papuanus
ACACACACACACACACACACACACACACACACACACACACACACACACACCAAATGTGACTAAAAAAAAATTAAAGTTCACTGCGCACAAAATGTCTATATCTTCCTGAAGAATATATCACATAACCCAAATCTTCAGAGTGGGAGGAAGCTTTGGATAAACTGATTTAAAATAAAAATGTTTTTATTGTTTCAGGGGGAAAGGCAGTGGGAAAGAGGACAGTGGAAATATATGTAATGATAGTTTACCTCCATTGGCTTTATTCCTAATTCCTAACTTTTTTATCATTCCCCACCAGCCTCCTCACCTCCAAAGTTAACTTCACCTCTGATCTTCTCACAATGGAAATGTTTGGACTCTGTGTCCCCCTTCCTCTAACTGGCTGTTTCCTCCCAAAAACTCCATTTTAAGAAAGCACCCAACAAATTTTTTATCTTATTTAAGAAAGTTTGCTTAAAATATGTATACTTCTGGTTCCTATGTTTTCCATTTGTATAAGAACTTTGTTGTACATTTAAATAATGTTTGAAGGTGGAAAAGCTATTTGTACAATGATGTGTTGAAACTTTTTAGGCATTTTCAAATAAAAAAAGATCAAGTGTGAAGAAAAAAAAAAAAGATAGCACCGAGGTTAGTCATGTCTTTGTTCATCTTCGTGCTCCATTTCTGACTCTCTGGACTTTACCAGCCCACAGCCCAGTTTTGTTTTGTTTTTTTGTTTTTTGCTTTTTGTAGGGCAATTGGGGTTAAGTGACTTGCCCAAGGTCACACAGCTAGTTTTTGTGTTAAGTGTCTGAGGCTGGATCTGAACTTAGGTCCTCCTGACTCCAGGTCTGGTGCTCTATTCACTGGCCACCTAGCGGACTCCCACAGCCCAGTTTTTATATGTTGTCTTCCCCCACTAGAATATAAGCTCCCTGAGGGCAGGGCTATCTTTCTGCTTGTGTTTGTATTTCCAGTGTTTAACACAGTGCCTGGAACATAGCCAACAATAAATGCTTGTTGACTTGACTCAAAACATTTAAAGTATAACTAGTGGTTAGATGAATTTCTTTCAAGTCAAGGATGGGAACAAGAAACATGACAGTCTTGCCAACATATGGTCTGAGGTGAATGCAAATAGTTTCAAGAATGGGATCCAATTCTCATTCCTGGCAATGTTCAAATAGGTGATGGTGTGCTACACAGAACTGAATTTTTTTGCAAACCACATCTTAGCTATTCCAGTAACAATTAAAATCAACACAGATGGGGATCAACAAAGAAGAGAATCTACATTGAGAGTGAAATAAAATATAAAAAATATTATCAATATTTTAATATATAATAAATTTTAAAAGTATAAAATACTTCTTGGGAACATATTTGAATAGTGTCTGCTGGAATGGGGCAGGTACTTTCAAATCAACAGAAAAATACTCTAGCAAAAACAAACTATAAGGATTCACCCCCCAAAAAAGGACAATTCTGCGGAGTTAACATTACATTTCAGACTACCAATCACTATGAATTTTCCTCAACCTAGTCAACTAGACTAATTAAATTAATTAGATCAAGCCAACTAATTAAAGCTTCTCACAGAAATCTAGTGGTCTTATTTTCCTGAGTCTTATGATCATCCTTCTCTCACCAGCAGTTTTTTTTCCTCCCAATATGAAAAAAGTATGTGTTAAAAAGGAACATAAGCAGAAAGAATCCACATTTTGTTAGTTTTGAGTACAGAATTGAAGAGTCAGGACTAGAAGTAGACAGCAAACACATTCAAGTATGGAATTTATTTTATCAAATACCATATTCAAAGTTTTCCATATATTGTGGCTGAAATGGATGAAATGACTTCTTAAGTCTTCCGTTTCCTTTTATGGCTAAGAAACATAACAATATTGAGAATCAGATTTTAATAAAACTGAATCTTAGGGAATGAGATTCAAAGTTTAGTGTGACATTACTGGGTAAGGAAAGGAAACATAACTGTTTCCAGGGAAAGTTCTTTTTGAATAAAATTTTTCACTAATCCATTCCCACAGTAACATGACTACAAGAATTAACAAGACTCTCGCATGGTAAGGTACTTCAAAGAACAGGAAGAATATTGAAGTGGCAATGCTGGTGCAAAGAACACCACACTAAGAGTCATTCAACCTGGGTTCAAGGTTCAGCTTTCCCAAGACCCAGTTGTGTGGCCTAGAACAAGTCACCTCACCTTCTGGGGCCTCAGTTTCCTCATCTACAAAATAAAGAGATTAGACTAGGAGCTTTCTAATGTCCCTTCCAACACTACCAATCTATGAAGAAATACAGCCTAATTCCCAAATCAAAATAAAAAATGTCTACTGTTTCTTGAGAGACTCCATTCATACACACCTCACTTTGAGTTCAACTTATTAGCTGACTTGTCTAAGTGGTACAGTGGATAGAACTATAGGCCCGGAGTCAGAAAGGCCCGAGTCCAAATCTGACCTCAAACACTTACTAATTGTGTGACCCCAGGTAAGTCACTTAACCAACCTCTGCCCGCCTCAGTTTCTTCAGTGCTGAAATGAGGATAATAACAACATTTCCTTCACAGAGCTGTTCTGAGCATCAAAGGAGATCATATTTGTAAAGTGCTCAGAACAGTGCCTGGTACATAGTAGGTGCTTAATAAATGCATATTTCCTCCTTTTTCTCCTTGACTTCTCCATCTCCTTACAAGCCACCTTCCTACCCTGGAGAAACTTCCATTCTGAGGCTCATTCTCCTGATTGGTGACTCACTAGAGCCCAGCCTACTATTTTTTAAGGGATCCCAGTCAAGCTTCTTTAGTGCTGGCTTCACCCATTCTCTGGACTTGATCTCCTCACCAGTGACTCTGCCCTACTTCCTTTATAACTCCTTTTTTGTATGCTGTGCCTCCATTATAATGAAGGCTACATATAAAGGGAAGGATGAGCTCATATGCTTGTACTTGTACCTTCTGTGCTTAGCACAGTGATAGATAAAATATTTAAGTGCTTACTATGTGTCTGTTTATACCAAAGTTCTAATTATAATCAACCAAGTAAAAATTGGGGTTTGTTTTAATGTGATTATCTGTTGATGACACTGTGTTGGATACATCATGTCCTTGAGACATCACAGAGATGCCTAGAAGAGGGCGGCTAGGTGGCACTGTGAATAGAGCACCAGACATGGAGTCAGGAGGATCTGAGTTCAAATTTGACCTCAGACACTTAACATAAAAACTAGCCATGTGACTTTGGACAAGTCACAACCCCAATTGCCCTCCAAAAAAAAAAAAAGAAAGAAAAAGAAGAAATGCCTAGAAGAGAGATCTAAAACCACTCAGAGGAGTTTAGCCTGACTCTCCATATAGAAAAGATCAAGTAGATAAAGAATGCCTATTGCCTAGATTAGGACATGCAATTGAATAGTTTGTCCATAAGAGTGTGTATGCATGCACTTATATGCATATATATACACACACACATATGCCTGTGTGTACACATGTCTGCGTGATTATTTGTATGGATGCATATATATTCATTGAATTGTATATATCTGGTACAGACAAAGAAATGGAAAATAATTTGGGTTCAAAAATAGAAAAAGAGGAAATTAGGTTAGACTGTCTTCAGGAATTGCAAAGCTCTTTAATGACACTACACTCTCCAGAAGAAAAGGGCCCAATTTAATGCCAATATTGTTCTAGTGCTAAGGTATGGTGGCAACACATGCAACACAACAGACTCCAAAGAATTGAAAACAAATATCCCCTAGAGGGCAACAGAGAGGTGCACAATGGGTGGCAGGAGGCTCCAACCTATGCCAATAAAGAACTGCAAAGATGAACAAGAGTCAACGATTCCATCATGGAAAGGAACATGGACTGGCCACGTAATGAGAACAAGGGACGGCAAGTGGACAGCCAGAATGTTGGCATTCTTGCAATGTCAGGAGAAAGGAAGCAAGGAGGACCTCCAGTGTTGCCAGTGTTGGCACCCACCTTACAAGACAGATATGCATATATGGATTGTGAGTGGGAGAAAAGACATCCAAATCAATGAGAGATGCATTCGAATGCTGAGTATTTAATTATTCAAACAATGTATTAGAACTCAAATGTATTTCACATTTGGAAATCTTCATAACTGTGTAAAGTTTTAAATGTAGATTTATTTAAAATAATCTCATTACTAAAATAAAATAAAACCAAACCTAAAAACTGATTTTCTATTATACATACCTGAATACTGAAGGCAGCAAACAGCAGTTGGTTTATGGGTTATAGATAGCTGCCGGCTAAGTTTGGTTGGTACTGGACTCTCCAAGGGATAATCTTTACTTTATGGGATAAAAAAAATAAAGAGTCACAAAAAAAGTCAATCAAATGAGTAGGATCCAAGAAAGAAACTAGACTTTAATTTCTCTGTAGATTCAATTTAAAACCAAAACCATAACATAAGTCTTAAAATACATTCATTTAAAATCAACATACATAATTTTCAACAACATGAAAATAACTGGTATAAGAATATAAAAATTACCCTGCTTCACACAAAGTAATGAAGATATCCACCTGCTTATTTTCTTGGTTCTCAGTGGCCATAAAGAATGGTTATTACTTATTGTTTAATAGTTGCTAGTATAAAGGAGATGAATAAGTTGTCTTTTGATCAAAGTAGGAAGTTTTCCTAAAACTCCTCACAACAAAGCGTGAAGGAGTTTCCTTAATAGAACAACAGAGTATAAGCTATTGTTAGCTGCTAATCAAATTGAATCCCCTGGTTAACCTGATAGAATTATAGAGTACTGGTGATTGTATTGAGACAATTGATGGAGCACAGGAAAATTCTAATGACTAGCTGAGAGGTTCAGTCATACTCCTTATGTCCTATACAATATGCAAGCTAGCCCCATTATGAGACAATCAAGAAGGGGGCCAAGTTGAGGAGTGAATTGGAGATTCAGTTCTGGGGGAAAGACAGCTTTTAATGATTCAAACCCATTACAGAGTACAATGGGGTAGCAAGATACCATATCTTCTGTCCTTCCCATCCCCACATTAACAATGGTGGTCTGTGGAAGAAGTACAAGTCTTTAGCAGATGTGCTTACAAAAAAGCATAAGAGAAGAATTGAAAGATGTTGCTTTCTGAACTCCAACCTTCTGGGTATAGAGAATTCACAGAAGAAAAAGCGTAGCTGTTGGTACGGGGATCTTGCTTGGAAGAGATCAGCCCTCAGAGCTGAGATTCCAAGTGAATAAACCTGGGAAAGTTTTCCACTGGCCCCAGTAGAGATGGTTCTAGTTATTTTCTAAAAGGTCTAGAAATGCGGCAGCTAGGTGGCACAGTGAATGGAGTGAATAGAGCACCAGCCCTGAAGTCAGGAGGACCTGAGTTCAAATCCAGCCTCAGACACTTAACAGTTGCTAGTTGTGTGACCTTGGGCAAGGTTAACTTAACCCCAATTGCCCTGCCTTCCTCTCCAAAAAGCAAAAAAAAAAAAAATTATAGAAATGCTCTAACTAGGAGTTTCAGGTGAGTCAAAAGCTAGAGGCTACAGAAGAGCAACATGCCCTGCAGGGAATAGGTCCAGTGAGTCCCATAGAGCAATGTGCCCAGTTGTGATTAACTCCAAATGAGGACCAGCAATAGAGCATCACAGGAGGCCTTCAGAGACTTTGCAGAATTCACTGAAGGTGTGAGTTGCCACTCTTTACATGAATATGCTTACATTCTTAGTGGCCAGTGACGGATTCAACCAAGCTCAAACAAACAACATCCTACATTACTAGGACACCTGACAGATGTCCCACAGAAGGTCAAATGGCACCCTAATGTAAAGAGAAATAGAAGAGGGGAACATAGAAACTTCAGGTCAGTGAAGATGACTTCAGTTTCTAGAGCAATTCTAGAAAGTATCACCAAAAAGGTGGTTTGCTAATATTAAGAAAAAGAAGTGATAATCCCAAAGAGCCAATGTGACTTTAAGAAGGTCGTGCCACTAAACTAATTCCTTTCTTTATTATGTCTATTATACTGGTAACAAATAATTCAAGAGACAGTCATATACAAAGACAGAAACAAAACAATATATATTCTCAAATTACTTGCTTTCTTTGGTACAATTTCAGCAAAATATTTGAGAAAATGCCTCATTTTATTCTTGAAAACAAGATGGAGAGCTGTGGGCCAAAGTGACTTTCCCAAATGCTCAAATCTAAGCACATGATTTCTAGGATAAAAAACCTTCAGTAGTCCAACTCAGTTCAATCAGACAAATTTATTAAATGTCTACTATTTGCATGGTGGCAGCTAGGTGACCCAGTGGATAGAGTGCCAAGCCTAGAGTCAGGATGATTCATTTTCCTAAAGTCAAATCTGGCCTCCAGCACTTACTAGCTGTGCGACCATAGGCAAGCTGCTTAACCCTGTTTCCCTCAGTTTCCTCATCTGTAAAATGAGCTGGAAAAGAATATGACATACCACTCCAGTATCTCTGCCAAGAAAATCCCAAATGGGGTCATGATGCATGGACATGACAGAAAAAGTCTCCTAATTGGTCTCTTTGCTCCTAGACACTTTCCTCTCCAAGTCATCCTCCACATAGCTGCCAGACTGATATTCTCAAAGCATAGATCCAATTGTGTTATCCCACCCACTAAAAAACCCTCAGTTCTCTATTTCCTTCAATATAAAATACTGGCATTTAAAGTCCTTTACAATCTGGCTTCTGAATGTTTTCTGGTGTCATATCATATTACTATCATTTCATAGCTGATTATTTGATTTTTCAAACTGGGTGCTTCATAAGCATCTCAAACTCAGCACATCCAAAACTGAATTAATTATCTCTAGCCCCAAACCTTCCCCTCTTCCTGTATTTCACAATTTCTACTAAGGGCACCAATTTACACATACACACACACACACACACACACACACACACACACACACACGGATGGATGGATATGTATGTATATATTTCAAAGAAATGTTAAAAAATTTTTAAACCTCCTCAAAAAGTCATAGGAATATAAGTCAAATTTCAAAAACCCTAGAGCTCAAGGAAAAAATATTAAAAGTATCAAGATTAAAATTTAAACATGATGGTGCCACAATTAGAATTACACAAGACCTGGCAGCAGAGACATTAAAGGACTGCAGGTCCTGGAACACAACATATCGAAGAGCAAAAGAACTGAGGCTCTGGAGAAAAATATCATACCCTACAAAGTTAAGCATTATCCTCAATGAAAAAATGGACATTTGATGAACTCTCAGACTTTCAAGACTTTGTTAAAAAAAAAATCCTGAACTTAATAGAAGATTCGACATACAAAAACCAAGAGAAATATAAAGCACTTAACAAAGACTAATTATAAGGGATCCATAAGGACAGACTGTGTGGTTTTTATATATGTAAAATGTATGTCTGAGATTCTTATTATAATTGAATAGCTCATAAGAAATATTGGAGTAAACCTGAATATGATATGAATTTAAAAAATAAAACTGCTTAGAATACCTAAAAAGCATAATTATTTTATACAAATGAGATGCAAGAAGAAGAAGAATGATACAGAGAAATTAGACAGGGGAGGAAGGCTGGCAGTTCTGGTAACCTACTTTCATTGGGAACGTGTTTAAGAGGGAACAATACATATATATTTAGAAGAGTATAAAAGTCTTGTAAATTCAGAAGAAAGAAAATGGTAGCACCATAGGGAGGGGGGAGAGGACAAGTGAGGGATCTTTAGAGGGGAGGGTGAGGGAACAGGTAAAATAGGGGTATAAAAGAGTGTTTAGATTTAAGATAATGGGAGGATAGGAGGATCTTTGGAGAGGGGTAGGCAAGTAATAGGAGGCAAGGTAGTGGGTAGAAGTGAAGTAGAGGAGGCAGGAGGGATAGGAAACAAGAAATGTGCACAAACGTAAAAACAAAGATCAGGAATAGAATATCTTTGGGAAAGTATATATCTATATATGTATGTGTGTATGAATATATACACACCTGTGCATATAAACACATGTGCATATCTGTGTCTGTATGCATGTGTATATACCTATATATACACATATATGTATTGTATGTACATATCTATAGCTATAGAGAAACATATCTAAACTTTATTGTAGCCTTTGGGGGATAAGGAGAAAAAAGAACAAAGTAAAAAAAGTATACAGCAGAGAAAAAAAGAAAACTTACAAGGGAGCAAAGAAAATAATACACAATGTGTATTATTTATCATATAGGTTTTCTTGAAATGAAATTTTATTGTTACTTATTTTGAATCCTCTCATGTTCTGCTATGCACACGACATGCTCTTTTTTTTTTCCTTCTTCAGATTTAAGTTCCAATATTTATGGTATTTTTTTTGTTTCTTTTCTCTATTTTGTATTTGTGTTCTGGCCCCAGAGTCCACAATAATTTTTTTAATCACCCAAAAAAAAAAAGAAAACCTCCTCAGAACTCCCCCATTTCCCTTAGCAAATGCAGACATTTACAATGATACTCAGCAAAATTATGGAAAATGGACCTTTTATCTAAACAAATCAAACTCAACAAAAAGCCCCTTTGCACAGTGACAGATCCATGTAGAGGGAATAGGAAGCTCAAGGGGGCGCCAGAAATATCTGCATCTCTTCAGATGGAGAGGATGAGAGGGAAGATTCCTCAGCTGCTTGCCTTCTAAACCAACAGAAGGCAAAGTCCACTAGTACTCTATTTGCCATGCCCAGGTTGCTGCTCAGACAAGTGACTCATCTGCCTGTGATAAAGGTCTACTCTTTCTCTCTCTCCACCTATTCCTCAGTGCCCTCTTCCTTTATGCAGACCACAAAAGCTCATATCCTCTTGTCCCCAAAGCCTGCCCTTCCATGATCACCAACTCCCTCCCATCCACCCAGGGAATGACTGCATTAATCCCCAAAAGTTTGCGGAAGGGTCTACATTCATACCATCATCACCTGGCAGAGTGGTTTGCATATAGATGAAACTGAATGAATTCTTACTTGACTTGCATTAAATTGAACTGAATTTATTCAATAGATAATAGGGAGCCAATAAAAGGTTTTGAATTAAATCAAATGGAATTGAACAGGAAGAAACTGAAAGTAGCAAGAGAGGTTTAAGGGGAGAGAGGAGGACGTTGTTTCAGCCATCCAGACAGATGTGCTTGGGTGGTGGCAATGGAACAGAAAGAAGGAAATAGATACAACAGATATCAGAAAGGTAAAAGTGACTCTATTTCGTATGTAATTTTATGTGAAAAGCCAGAAGTCTCCTGACCCCTCATTTTGTTTCCTTTTCACTATAGTAAAAGTGAAGTATTCATTTAAAATACCACATTAATAAGTGACCACTCAAAATTATTACTTAGTATGATACATGCGTTAACGTTCTGATCAATAATAATTTAAAGCAGGGGCATCTAGGTGTGTAATAAGAATGTAAATTTTAAAGATCTTCCCTGCCCCTAGGCTAA
>NW_027187349.1:15769044-15829302 GCF_028583685.1 Petaurus breviceps papuanus
GGTAGCTGCAAACCCTGAGGACACGCTTGGGGTGCTTGCTGCTACAAGGTGGTACAGTAAATAAAGCACTGGCCCTGGAGTCAGGAGGACCTGAGTTCAAATGTGACCTCAGACACTTAACACTTACTAGCCATATGACCTTGGGCAAGTTGCTTAACCCCAACTGCCTTCCAAAAAGCAAAATAATAATAATAATAATTTAAAGTAGTTTAATATTAGCTTTGTGATAAAATATTTTAATCTCATTTCTGGACACATAATTTTCTACACTTCATAATGCACTAAGAACAAACACCATAATTGACATTTAGAAATTTTTTTTAAATCTTTATACCAGTGAAAAGAGATCTGAAATTTCACTCAAAATAGATAGCTAGCATATACTTTACAAGGAAATGGAACTTTCTATGAAACAAAATTTTGAAGAGAATAAAATAAAAACATTTTAGAAGTTTCCCACTTCACATTTAAGCTTTTTAATTACATTAACTGTATTACATACCATTTAAAATGGCACTTCAGTTCTGAGGATCTTTCACTATTTGTCTTTATGTTGGTCTTTGGTGAAAACATAGTTCCTCTGCTGGAAAGAATACCTTCAAAATGTTACTTCAAAAACATGGATTGAATATACAGTTCACAACAACACTGAGAAAAGTCATGTGTTCATTTGCTACATTTGTCTAAATATATTAAATATATAACAAAAACTTTGAGTTGTTTATAAAGTGAGACAATATGATAGTAAACGACCACAACTATATTTTGCTTTTGTCTTCTTATCAGTGCTGTGAACAAAGCAGGTGCCTGATGAATGCTTAAGTGAATTAAATTTACACCTACTTAAAATAACTTGTCTAATCATTGTAACTTCTAGTTCATTATTGACTCATAATTTCAATTATGTGTCTATACATTTGTAAAAACTCTGGCTTGCTGCAATTTGCAGACAGAGATAAGGACTTTCCCTAATGAGGGGGAATTCTAAAAATGCAAATCAGCACCTTCTTTGTCACTTCTATTCTTAGAGATACCTAGAGAATCCAAGACATTTGTCCAAGGTCACAGAGATAACATGTGCCAGAGGCAGGACTTGAACTAAGATCTTCTGGCTTGAGGACCAGCTATCACCACTGCCATGCTGCCTCTTTCACTGGACTTGTTAGAATATCATGACTTTGGGAAAATGCCAGTAAATAACAGTCATTCTCCACTCCCCCTCACCCCCCAAAAAAGTGAATCAATTATCCTTTTGATTTGTAGAGATTATGTAAAATAATAAAATGTATCATGAAAGGATATAGTAACATAGTGACATAGTAAAGCCAGTTTTACAACCAGGAAGACCTGAATCTGGATCCCAGCCTCTTAGATAACCTGGCTGTTTGACTCTGGGCAAGTTACTTACCCTCTCAATGCTCTAAGTAATACTCTAAGGTCCAGAAAAGGTACTGATCTGCACTGATAGAAGCTTCCTCATAGAGCAACGACTTGTGCCAAGGAAATCACAGGCCCAGTCTCTATTCCCAGAATGCTAAATGTAAATTTTAGTTATCATTTTAAAGTCAAAACTTTTCCTTGTAAGCATATTTATGAATATTAATATGTTAATGATAAAATGATCCAATATACAGATATTCACTTTACCTAGTATTTCAAAAATACAACTAAAATGCAAAATGAGATCAAAACATTTATTTTAATCTCATATTATTTTAGATTATTTTGTATTTGTATATTCTGTATTTAAAAGTATAAGGGGTGGCTAGGTGGTGCAGTGAATAGAGCACCGGCTCTGGAGATAGAAGGACATGAGTTCAAATCCAGCCTTAGACACTTTAACACTTATTAGCCATGTGACCTTGGGCAAGTCACTTAACCCCAACTGCCCTGCCCTCCCCGCTCCAAAAAGAAAAAATAATAACAATAATCATTTAAAAATAAAGTATAGCCAATCATAATGTTCCACACCAACCAAGACCCCTTCTTTGTTGTGTGTGAAAAAAGAGGGTCCCTTCCTTCTCATTGGGGTCACTGGCTTTACTGAAGTTGCCAGTCTGACCCACTTTGTTAACAGTTATATGCATCACTGTTAACAAATTGATTTTGCTCAGTCTTGTACCTCAGTCTACCTTTATTGAATTTACTCAAGACTATTTCATGTCTATTGTAACACAAATAACAAGTATCACTGACAAAATTTGAACCTAGATCAACTCCTCTTTTCATTTTTTCACATTAACTTTCTAATTAGTTAAAAAGATTTAATATTTCAATAAATTTAATTCCTACTTACTGTGGTGCAGATGTATAACCAGATGATATAACTTTATTGTGGAAAACGAGCGGTTGATCTTTTATGGTGCACTTTATAGCTATGTTAAAATAATCGAAAAGGAACATTCAAATGTTTGGAATATTATAATCTCATTATTAAAATGACACCATGCAGTTAGAATTTTAAAATCTGTCAAAACAAGGAGGGAAATCTTTATAACAAATACCTCTGATTAAATCAAAGGTCCAGTGCCTATAGCTATCTCTATGTCTGATAACACTATGATATTCAGAATATATGAGCAACTACATGGTGCAATGGATAGAGCTCCAATAATGGAATCAGGAAACCTGAGTTCAAATCTGGTTTCAGACTCTTACTAGCGGTGTGGCCCTGGGCAAGTCTCTTAACTCTGCCTCAAATTCCTCATGTATAAAAATTAGCTGGAGAAGGAAATGGCAAACCATTCCAGTGTTTTTGCCAAGAAAACACCAAATGAGGTCAAGAAGAGTTGGACACGACTGAAACAAACCAACAACAAATTCAGGACATATAGAGAATTGACAAAAATATGAGACCAGAGTTCATCATCTAATAAATAATTGGTCAAAGGATATGAATAGTTTTCAGAAAAAAAGTCAATTCTCTATCAAATGGGTTCACTTTTTTGTTTTGTTTAGTTTTTCAGAGGAGGAGGTTAAAGTACATGGGGGATTGGTAAGGAAAATGTTTCAGAGGTAGGAGCATTATCAGTAAATATATATGGTATAAAACCAATGGTTATCAATAAAAACTTTAGAAAATAAAAATTACTTTTATAAGAATGTCTTTAATATCACACTAACACTCATGAAGTTAATGTATGAAAGTTAATTAAAAACAATACTATGGTAAAAGTCTTTACATAACTGATTTCAGCAATAAAATACATTATATTTTCATTCCTTTATTAGTTAAATTTTTCATTCATATTGCCTTCAAGTGTATTTTTGTAAAGATAGGAATACAATTTTTGCGGTTCGTGGCATGACTAAGTAGGACACATTCATTTGTTTTCCATATGAACTTTTTTAAAACAAAAAAGTCCTTACCAATACATATTTTAACAATCACAAGAGTCAATCCTTGGAAATTTAACCACCAATTGACTACAAAGAAACTACTATCTCCATAATAAAATTCAGTATTTATACAAATACTACTACACAAACTTTTTTCCTAAGGCACACAAACACTGTAATTTATGTGAAAATGCAGTGCATAGCATAGTATGCTATTTTACTAAATTAGATGCCCCATATGGGGAAAAATTGAAATGTTTCCATCTCTAATTTGCAATCTAAATACCACATAGAGATGAAAAAGTAAATATATCACAAACTCCAAACAATAATAGCTAAAGAAAATCTAATGTATCAAATATTATCATAGATTTGCATATGGATTTGCATACGTGCATGTGTACACTGTATCAAGAAAATCCAACAATAAAAAATTTGACTCATTATGGTTTATTAGGAAAACTAAACCTTTCACAATACTAGAACAAAATAGCAGGAACATAATTTGATATCTAATAACTGACAACACATAATTAATGCTTATTAGTAATCAATTCTTGTAAAGCACCAGCCCCAGAGGCAGGAGGACCCGAGTTTGGTTCCGGCATCAGGCACTTAACACATACACACACACACACACACACACACACACACACACACACACACACACAAAACTAGCCATGTAACCTTGGGCAAGTTACTTAACCCCAATTACCTTCTAAAAGGCAAAAAAAAAAAAAATTAATAATCAATTCTTGTTATTGAGACACAATCTGTTTTGGCAAAGCATCATTCACCTACTTGTTACTCAGCAACTCCAAATCTTGTTTAATATTTGGTATATGCAACTTTTTCATATCTAGTTAATAAAAAGAATGTATTTTAATAAAGTATTAATCACCTATCTTGGTGGATCAATGATTTCATTAGTATGGTTATTCTCTCAACCAGTACAGATCCAAACTCCTCCACGTGTTTTGATATTAACAATTTTTTGCCTATCTTTCCATTAACCCTGGAAATGCATTGAAGCGATTCTTCAGTTCTTACAACATCTCGTGGACATAAAGACAGTACTCAGACTATCTTCTGAAATAACCAGCACACCACTTTCTGTGCTCCTACACATGTTGAATGATGCTACTTCTTTTTGCTACTTTTTACATGTACATCAGTATTGGCCGTGGCCTACTTCAGAAATACTATGCATTTTTTCCATAGCAGTTTGGGTCACCTGCAAATTTCATTCCGCTAAGATTGTGACTGATGGTGTTCCATGATTCAAAGTCACATAGCAGGAAAATAATGGGTTATGAGATAAATTGGGGACAAATCCAAGCTATCAGCCTAAAAAGAAATGAGAGCCAGGCTCTTCACACAAGCCACTAAAAACAATAAACATGGAAGTGGGATCTGGAAAACATAAACGAAAAAACACCAAAGAGAAGAGAAACAGTTACACACACACACACACACACACACACACACACACACACACACACACACACACACACACACACAGATAGAAAATGAAAACTAACATAAATTTAAAATGCATAAAACTACAAAACTGCATATACAATTTTAAATACTCTAGAGAAACTGAATTATTAAAGTACTAAAAGCAATGGAGATTTTTGAAAAGAAAACAAGAAAGATATCCTCATGGATTAATGGCACATTCAAAGAAACTAAACAAGAATTGTCTATCTTAATAAAATAAGACTAAATAAGATTTTGAGGTAAAAATAATAATTAATAATAATATAATAATAATAATAATAAAAGAGGTAGAAGGCGGTTCTCCTTGAACTCCAACCTCCCAAAATCCATTCTCGATCCTCACTGCAGAATCCACTCACTCCACAATTCCTTGCTTTCCCAAGTTATCACCCTTGCTTTAGCTTCACTCTCCCCTCTTCACAAACAGGAAACTTTAATTAGCTAGCTCAGGTTCATGCTGTCCTCTAACTTTTAGTCTTTTGTCTCCTTGTCTAACCATGGCTCATCCCTTTCCAATCTGAACACTTGATTGATACCATTATCGGCTCTGTTTGCTTCTACCTACAGACTGGTTAACAGCACTGAAGGAAATCACTTAATCTTGCAAATTAAGTCCACTATAAATTGATATCACTCAACTAGGCAATCACTTCTGCTTTCAATATTTTTATTCTTTCCTGATTTATTCTTGGTCAAACTCCCCACAGTTGCCTGTCCAAATTTTTTTCTTCTATTCTCAAGTAACCTGTATCTTTCCCTCCCAGCAAAAAAGGACTTCCCCTCATATTCCATTGAAAAAACTGAAGCCATTCATTGAGAGCTCCTTATATCATTCAATTCCACATTTCAAATCACCTCAGCCTCACCATCACTCTCCATCCTCTCCTTTGTTACAATCTCAGAGGATAAGTAGTCCTTCCTAACAATACTAACATCTCTACTTGTGCCCTTTATCCCATCCCTTCCAAACTCAACCAAAATCTTTACTATTTGATCATCTCTCTCCCTAACTGTCAACCTTTCATTATATACCAACTACCTACAAACATGATCACATCTCACTAAACCTCTATTTAAAAAAAAATCTTCATTGACTGTACAATCCTCAAGCTATAATTTTATATCTCTCCCTCCATTTTCATCACCAAATTTCTGGGAAAATCTATCTATACTCATTAACTCCACCTTCTACCCACACTTGGCGACCTGGTTTCCATTACCACCACTAGACTGAAACTGCTCTGAGGTCACTAACAACTTCTTGGATTTAATAATCTAATGGGCATTTCTCATACTTCTTAAACTCTGTGCAGGATTTGTCACTGTTGACCACTACCTTCTGAATTCTCTCTTCTTCCTGCATTTCTTGTGACATTATTCTATAGTCTTTCTCTTCCTACATATAGAAAACTAGCCTTTGTGGGAGGCTAGGTGGTACAGTGAATAGAGCACTGGCCTGGGAGTCAGGAGGACCTCAGTTCAAATCTGGCTTGAGACACTTAACACAAAAAAACTAGCCATGTGACCTTGGGCAAGTCACTTAACCCCAACTGCCCTACCTTCCCCCTCCAAAAAAACAAACAAAAAAAAGAAAGAAAGAAAAAGAAAACTAGCCTTTCTCAGGCTTCTTTGTAAATTCATCATCCATGGAACTGCCTCCTATAAATGTATAAACCCTAAGACTCAATCCCAGGCCATCTTCTCTCTCTACACACTCCCATGGATATCTCATCAATACCTATGAATTCAATTATTATGTTTATGCAAAAGGTTCTCAACCCTCCATAGCCAGTTACATCATTATAGTTATTGCTTACATTGTTTTCCTGTTTCTGTTTTCTTCTCCTTGCAAGAATTTACATAAATTATCCCTTTTCTAATAAATATCATAAATATCCATTTGTATGCCACAATTGGTCTAATCATCCTCTAATCAAGGGGAATCTACTTTGTTTCCATTTCTTTTTTATTATCAAAAAAATTATGTATATGGGATTTGTCTTTTTATTTTCATCATCTTTGTAGCATATGTTTCATATTATGGATCAAAGGGTATAGACATTTTCATCACTTTCTTAACATAATTCCAAATTGCTTTCCAGAATTCACAGCTCCACCAACAATGAATCTTTTTTCTGCATGTTTTTCCTTGACTCTTCACTCTCTATCATCCTCCACAGCCAATTATAGGAGCAGAGACTTAGGTTTTTCATTGGAAAGATGAAATGTAATCTCTTCAGAGAAAGCTTTTCAGATCTATTTAGAATATCTGTTTCCAGTGTGGTCCTAAAGTGAGGTGCTGCTGCTAGCAGCAGATATAAGGCTTCCCTGGCTTGCTATCAGCATTGAAGTAAAATAATGTAAATCAGCATCCATATACTTGTTTGGACAATGCCCTACCTGGACCATGAGACAATCATCAGTTCTCATTTTGAGAGTTCCCAAGTATCTAGACCTAAAGGGCAGCACCTCACTGAGAAGACCACCTGCTTTGAATTAAGTGGACTATGAGATAGAAATAGTATCCTGAAGTCAAAGGCCTGCTTCACTTTTATATTTATGTCCCTAATGGCTAGAATAGTGCTGTTCATGTAGTAAATACTTAATAAATGTATGTTGAATTTTTTAATAATGAGTAACTAGATCAAGGTAAAGCTGTTGTGAGGTTTTTTTTTTTCTTTCTCAGAAGGAATTCGCCTCACGTTGGATGGCGAATGGAATTATAAGCAGGGAAGAGGAGCTATCAGAGTATATAAATGTACTTTTTAAGAAAGAAAGGAGCTACTCTAAAAGTCACAGAAGTGTTCATGTGTGTCCAATAAACCAATTGCATTTGAAAAAGGCATTATTGGAAATGGGTTGGTCAGTGGAATGGATTAGGTATGCAACAATCAGAAAGAAATGAACAAGGTAGTACAGGGTTCTGGCAGCCAGGGGGCACAGTGGATAAAGTGTTGGGCTTTAAGTCAGAAAGACCAGTCTTCCTGATTTCAAATCTGGCCTCAGATACTTCCTAGTTGTATGACCCTGGGCAAATCACTTAATCCTTAACAATGTTTGCCTCAGTTTCCTCATCTACAAAATGAGCTGGAGAAGGAAATGTGGCAAACCATTCTGGCATCTTTGCCAAGAATACCCCTAATGGGGTCACAAAGACTTGGACAAGTCTGAAATAACTGAAAGCATAGTGTCGGTAAACCCAAAGACCCAAGCTACCAGGTTAAGGACTCACTATTCAAAGTAATCAGATTATCAATGATAACAGAAAAGGAAAAAGGAAAATTATGGGAAGACCTCCAGGAAAACAGGCTTATCGAAATAGGCTCTATTGGTGGAGCTGTGAATTGGTCCAACCATTCTGGAAAGTATTTTCAATCTCTGCCGAAAAAGTTAATTAACAGTTAGTTACCTACTGGCCAGGTAATATCTATACTCCAAGGACATTAAAGAAAGAGAAAAGAATTCATATGTACAAAATTATTTGCAGCAGCAATTTTGGCAGCAACAACAGAAAATCAGAGGTGTATCCATCTATTGGGGAATTATTAAATAAATTATGGTAAATGTAATAGAATACTATCGTGCCATAAAAATAATAAAATGGATGACTAGAGAGAAACCTAGTGAGACTTGCATGAAGTGACAGAGAGTAAAGGAACAGAATCAGAACAATTTATAACAACCATTGTTTAAAAAAAATGATACCCACTTACTGACAGAGAGGTAAGGGACTAAATATGGAGAATAATCCATAGATTTTTGGACATGGCCAATGTGAGAATTTGTTTTGCTTTTTTATTTCAGGGATGGAACTAGGGAGGAGGAGAAGTGGAGGGTATGTGAAGGAGGGATGATAAAGCCATGTTAATTTTTAAATGATATTTTAGAAGAAAAAATAATGTCCACATAGTGCCAAGATTATGGTCTTATAGCTAGATAAAAGCACCTGTCAAATTAAGTCATCAAATTTCTCAGTTTAAAGAAGAACTATATATGAAGAATGATCTAAGCCAATGACTAAGTAGCAGAAAGAAGATATCCAGCATAAATGGATATGGGAGATTATGTGGCATTTTCAATGATCTGTAACTCCTCACCATTACAAACCTCCATCTCTTTTAAGACCAACATTCTTTATATTATATTATTTGCCTATAAATCATGCAACAGTATCTCAGAAAAATTAAAATTACAAGTAACTCAAAAAGAATTAGTGTAACTCAGTGGGCCAAAAGGGCAACATGACACCATTAATGATTTGTGAGAAGTGGTCCAAAAGTCAATATCAAAAATATTATCCATGAGAAAATAAAGTGGGCTGATCAAGAAGAAAGACTGAAGGATAACAGATGGCCTGCTTATTTCTATTGAAAGCAACACCATCCTTCTAGTCACCCAGATCCTTAACCTCAGATTCATTCTTGACTCTTTATTCTCTCTCTCTTTATAATCAGCTGCCATGTCCTGACATTTCTATTTCCACAACATGTCACCTCCATCTCCATTTCTCTATTCACACAGCCATCATCCTAGTTCAAACCTTCACTAAATCATTCCTGGTGTATTGAAATAGCTTCCTAAATTGTCTCCTTTCCCCTACTTTCTCTTCTCTCCAATCCATTCTCTACACAGTTCCCAAAATAATCTTCCTAAAACACAGAATCAGACCATGCCACTCCCTGGCTCAAAAAGTTTCAATGGCTGCCTCTTGCTTCTTGAATAAAATAAAAACTCCTTAATCTGGAACTGTAAGCCCTTCAAAATCTTATTCCACCCTACCTTTTAATATTTCTTTAATATTTTTCTCCTTCACATTTTCAGTAATCTAATCAATTTACCTGCTGTTTGCCAAACTTAGCATTCCGCCTCCTCCCTCCAAAGGTTAGCCTCTTGTTTCTTGTTCACCTGGAATATTCTCTCTATTTCCATCTAGTAATATCCTTAGTTTCATTCAAAACTCTACTCAACTGGCAACTTCTACTCGAAGCCTCATAGATGTTAATGTTCTCTACTTCAAGTTACTTTCTGTTAGGTTAATCTATGTAAATTATATATCTCCCAACCACCCAGGAACAAGTAAGGTGCTTCTGAGGCAGACTATTTTTTGTTTTCTCTCTGAATCCCCAGAACTGACTACAAGGTATTACACATATGTATCTAATAAGTGTTTATTGACTGAATGACCCAAGACTTACAATGGTACCACTATGATAATAAAAAAGCTAAAGGTTTCCACTAGACAGACCCTCTATGATAGATTAACAGGGAAATTAATAAGAATCACTAAGGGTGAGGGAATATGAGGGGCTGTGATCTGTACTGAATGCAAGAGGAGTCATTCCTTACAAAATCATAGATCTTTCTAGTTTTTCTAAGTTAAATAATAGGTAAAAGATCTAATCTTCTCTTATAAAATATGATATTTGTATTTTTTAAAATACTCTAGTAGCTGCAAAACTCCCAAATAGGGGCTGAACCAGATTAAAATATAATTGGGTAATATTTAGCATAGTAAATAAAAATATAATGAAACATTAAAAAAGAAAACATGAAATTTTGAGTTAAGAAATCTAGCATATTAAATACATACACATATAGATATATATTCATCTTAATTAACTAAGAGAATAATCTAATTTAACATTTTAATTCTATAGCAAACCATTGGAGCACAAATTTTCCATTCCAGAAAATCAAGAAATATTTATACTAACCACACTTCTTTTGACTAGGTAAATTAGTCTTTTTCTTCTTAAGATTTGCAACATAGAGTGGAGAGGTTGACAGGACACAGGAACTAAAAACAAATTTTAAATTATTAAATATAAAAGTAGTCACTAATATGATAACTTTAAATAGATATTGAGTACCTACTACATGTAAATCTTTCAGGATAGTAACAAATGACTGGTCTTTATAGTATACAGTTGTGATTTTTTAAATGGGAAAAGATTGGTCTCAGCCTGATATTCCCAAGTCACATTCATTATATATTTTAATAAGAATTACTGTTCTCTACTGAAATCTATCCATATGTAAGTATGCATATACACACATACATATATATACACATACAAACATACATACATACATGCATTATTTTAAATTAAATTGTGTAGTATAGGAATCTACAAAATAATTCAGTACTCTGAACGAGAACTTCTCTCTGTACTAACATAGCAAAATATCACAACTGATAAAGTTCACTTAAATCTCTTAGGAAAAACAAAGAATTTAAAAGTCTGTCTCTTGAGAAATACCCACTGAATGTGCATTGCTTGGAAAGTACCTGGCAATAACTGAAAGAGTCTCTCTCATATCATGACGCTGTGATAACATGAGTGCAAGAAGATTAATTTCCAACAGAGCAATTTGATTTCCAAACAAAGATGTCAGCAAACAGAAAACCTGTAGGGACAGAATCAGGTAACCATAGATGGAGACACTGACAAACACAATATGTAGTGATACATGCATACTTATTACCACAATCATGACTACAAAAAGAGGCAGAATCACTCAATTCAACTCAACAATCAGGAAGTACCAAATGGTCATTACAAATTATCTAGTCTAACTCTCCCATTTTGCAGTTAGAGAAACTGAGTAGTAGGGAGTTAAGTGACTGGCACAATATCCCACATGATTTACAAGTTAATTATTTATACCAATAACTAGCAAGTAACTAGATTAACCTTTAAACTGTCAGATAATTCTATCTTCTTTTTAAAAATTCAATATAAAGTAAATTATTAAAATATTTGTAGGAATGTCATTAAATGCTTCTTCCCTCACCTTATGATTAGCAGCCTTGCTCATTATTGCACATGATCCAGCAACTTTAATGCTGAGGTTACTGAAATCTTAATTTGAAAAAAAAAAAGTGAAATTTACAAACAATGGAGAAATTTTTTTAATTTTTAATATGAATACTGAACAAATAAGTTATCTCTAATAAGTTGAACAGAGCAGAGACATTAATTTCAAATTGCATTGGCTAGCATGCTTCATAAGGTAAATTATAATGAAGTAGTATATTTTCTGTAAAATAATTATGCCTTCTACTTATATCACATCAAAGAAAAGTATTCAAATCATCAAGTAAATTTATAGGATGCTTTATGAGCTTACCTTTAAAATGTAAAACAGATTCTAATTCCAAGGTGTCCAAGTTAATTATGAATAAACCAGTAGAGCTTCCTATCCACACACATCTGGGTTTGGCAGCAGGGAAGCTAATTTCAAAGTAAAATTTAACAAAAAAATTAGGACCTGTAGATTTTGTAGCGTAACGTTCAGGAGACTTACCCTCCTGTATGCCTATATTTTTCCCCCCTTAAACCATGATTATTTATTTCTTTTTTGTTCAAATTACAATATTACAACCATTTCTATATCATCTAATGTAGGGAAGCAATGGCGTTGGTAATAAAAATAATCGCAAATAATCTCAAAGTCATTTATATTTGTTTTTGGAATTCATTCATTTCCTTCAGCAGATTTGCTTTTCTAATTATATTTTGCTATTAAAACTGCTTTATATTTCTTTTTCATATGCTAGGCAATAGATAAAGAGAGGCAACTCAGAAAGGTCCACATTCTGTTCCCTAGACAATTCCATCACATTATTAAAGCAGGTTTTCCCCTAAAACTTAAAAAAAAGCAATAGTCTATGTGGCAACAAAGCAAAAGAGCAAACATTCAGTTTATCTGTCTTGTTGTCTTAATATTATAACAAGGTAGCAAGCACAAATCAAAACCAGCAGCACAGAGTCAACTAAATATACCTGGGGTACTCTACTGTGGACCTCTAGCCATGTTGATATTGAACCACTAACAACTACTGAGTCTATCCAGCTAACCAGTGCTGAATCCATCTAATTGTAATACTGTCTAAGCCAGGGGTGGGAAACCTGTGTCTGAGGTCACATGTGGCCATCTAGGACCTCAAGTGTGACCCTTTGACTGAATCCAAACTTCACAGAACAAATAAGCGTGGCCCTTTGCCTAAATCTATAAAGTTTACATTCAGTCAAAGGGCCACACTTAAGGACCCAGAGGGCTACATTGTAGCAGCAACCACACTGGCATCCCCAGGATCGATGCTGGCACAGGTTCTTAGATCTGCTTTACTAAGAAAGAGAGCTGTTTAAGGGGTCAACTATCTTTTTTAATTACATTCACTAGTTCAGGGGACAAGTCAGCACCCTGAACTTCAGAGAAAATACAAATAGAAGTAAAGACCAACAGACAGAGCTCTGACTGCCTGAATCAACTAAATACTTTACATACATCCCTGGATTGAGAGAGCCTTTACATATGAGTAATCAGGGAGCTCTGAACATACAGGCACTCAGAATCTTGACTTGGAAATCACAAGATCCTTCTCATAAGCAAGACCCCCCCCCCCAAGCAAAATACCAACTCAGAGTATTTATACACTGCTCAGAGGCTAGAGGCATCACAACCCTGTGACTCAGGGCCTAATTAGAAATTAGGAAAAGGTGTGAAAGCCTTCTTACAAGCAAGCCTCCCCTAAGCAAGCTTCCCTTAATGGGCTCCACCTGAGGCCTATTAATGGTGGGGGAAGACTTAAATCCCATTAACATTACACACATGTGGCCTCAAAGACATAGGTTCCCCACCTGTGAAACCCTACCTCTCTACCTTCTCCACATAAAGTATATGAATTTACTTTATCAAAAGCTTTGGCAAAATCTAAGTTTAACTATACCCACAAAATTCATCTCATTTATTAGTTTAATAATCCTGTCAAAATAAGAGGTGAGATCACCCTAGCATGGGTTACTCCTCGGGAAGTCAGGCTGACTCTTTGTTCTCACTGCATCCATTTCTAGATATTTATTTCTGTAATGCTCTATTCTAGAATTTTCTCAGGAATCAGAGATTAAAAACTCAATTAACTACAGTTTACAGATTCTGTCATCTCTCCTTTCTTGAAAGTCAATACTGTACAACATTTTACTTCCTCCCATCTTGTTTTCCATGATTCTCCATGTTTCCAGTTTTCTAATTTTCCATGATCTTTCAAATAATAAATCTTTTAAATAATAAACTCCACCATCACATTTTTGCGTGCCATTTTTTAAATACCCGTGGATGTAGTTCATCTGTATCAGGTAACATAAATGCGCCTGAGGCAGCCAGGTGCTCTCTTACTAAACCCCTTACTTATCCTGGTATCAATTCCCTGCTAGTCATTTTTGTCATTTCCAGTGTGAAGGCCATTCTTGGAAGCAAAAATAAGAACAGAATTGCTCTCCCTTTTCTCTGGTATTAGTTATTACTATCTCATTCTTCCCTTCCCATCCCCCAGAGCAACTAGACTATTCATTATTTGATCTTTCTTTTTCTCCTAAAACAGCTTTAAAAATAAAACCTGTTTTGGTTGTCCTTGGCTTCCCTTGCCAGTTTTAGAACATTCTGGGCTTTATTATTATGCCAAGCACTATTTCCACAGCTCCATGCCATGCTCATGTTCATCTTCTGCTACCTGCCCCTGCTTTCAATTCCTGCACATTTCTTTTTTAAATCTAAATTGAGTGGTGAGTTCCCTATTCATCCATAATGGTCTTTTCAGACAAATGCAATTTTTCTTCCTCACTGGAACAGTTTGTCTTCATGAGTTCAGAATGTCATTCTTTTGCAACTCCCATTCATCTACCACTTTAGTATATGGAATTTTATCTATAGTATCTCCTTTGAATGGCAACATCCTCTTTTCCCAAATCTGGGTGTGTGTGGGGGGTGTCGGTGTCTGTGTCTGTGTCCGTGTCTGTGTGAATCGGTCTATACCCATACTTCTCCTTCCCTATCACATTCTAAGGAGGGGAAAGGATTCTGGGAAGATGGTAGAGTGGGTCAGAAAATTTCAAGCTCTCGAGATTTTCCCCCACAAAAAGAGATAAAATAGTACATTAGGGCAAACAAAGTGTTGGGTAAAAATAAATAAGAAGAGAGGCACAATGGGGTCTTCCTGGGATAATTTGAGAAGATCAGAAGAAAAATCCCAGGATGAGATTTGGTCCCTGGGAAGAGTAAACACATCCAGGCTTGTCCTGAAAGAAGAGGCAAGCCCTGGGGTTGGTTGGTTTCAGAGGCTGCCTCCACCCCAGCCACCTAAACTTTTACCTCCAGGATAGTGAGAGTGAAGTACCCATCAGAAATTATACACCAAAGCTCCCTCCCAGTTGCAACCTGCTAGAAGGGGACCCCTACCAGGGTCCCTGGAAACCACCTAATAGGCCATAATAGTGAGGGAACGGTTCACCTGTGTTACTAGAAACATGCCCCAGATTCAGGTCTGTTTATGTTTGTATCCATGGATTTGCTAGGTAATCAAGGCTTCACTAGAAATGGTACCCCCCCTTGGAACCACATTTTGTTGATTAGCAACACCTAACTCTATATAAGTGTATCTTACAGAATACTCAATGCTGTCTTCCCTACTGGGAGGCAGTCACGGAGGTTAATAAACACTCCTATCAAATTATAATTGGCTTTGCTGTCATGTCCATTTCATTTGTCCATTTCAAGGGGAGTTGGGCATCTGATCCCGGGAAAATCAAGGGAACCTCTGCTGACAAGGAACACCAGACCCAGCTGTGCTACAGAGAGGGGTGGGGTCGAGAAGGAACACATGCTCAGTGAGTGCAGAAGCAGCAGGGCAGAAAGCCCCTGGCTGTGGGCACTTAGAAGAGATGAGAGGATTTGGCTTTGGTTCCAGGCTAGAGGGGAGAAATGAAGATCTGGGGAAAGAGACATCATTCTCCATACCCCAGGAATAGAGGTGATTACAAAAATTAAGCTGTTACCACAAAAAAAAAATGCACAGACAAAGGAGAAAGAATCCAACTGCAGAAAGTTATTATGGGAATAGAGAAGACTAGGGTTCATTTTCAGAGGAGGATATTGAAGTAAAGAAACCCCTTTCTACCCCCAAGGAGTAGTGTCAAATGAACAGCTGCCCAAAAAGAATTCACAGAAGATCTTTAAAAAGGCTTTAAAAACCAAATGACAGAGAAGGAGGAAAAAATAAAAAGAATAATCTAAGAAAAGCAAGAAGATTATGAAAGGAAAGTCAACCAATTAGAAAAAGAGATCCAGAATCTTAAGGAAGAAAATGACACCTTGAAATTAGAATTGGGCAAGGTGAAGCCAGTAAAATTATAAGAGATCAAGAAATAATTGAACAAAATATGAATAATAAAAAAAAAAAGAAAAAGTGGAACATCTTATAAGAAACAACAGATCTGGAGAACAGATCAAGAAGAGAAAATGATAAATAATCAGACTAACTGAAAGCTATGATCAAAAAAAGAATCTTAACAACAATCATCCAAGAAATAATTAAAGAAAATTGACACTCAATTCTCCACCAAGGAATTACCAATTACTACTACTCTTCTGTTCTCCTGCCCTTATTTGATAACCTTTCACCTGGTAGCTTCTGTGGTTCTACTATATCCTTCTTTGGAGGACAAGAAGCTTCTTCCTTCTCAAAGCATCCAGCTCTCTTCTTCTTCAGAAAGAGCCTCAAGTCAGTTTTTAAACTTTTATTGTACAGCTGATTTTTCTCCTCTTTATAACATTAGTTCCCTCTTCAAAAATCTAACAAGAGTCAAATCTCTCCTCTCCACTACTTTAGATTATTTTCTTTTTTCTCATTGAAACCTCACACTACTTTCCTTTAGGAATACTCTCCCTAACAACCTGGGGTCTGGAAAGCTGCCTTGCAAATCCCTTTACCTTCTCTTCCAAGAAGGATATCAGCCTAAGTAAAAGTCACTAGGATGTGGAATAAATATAAACCCATCCTTGATGAAAGTCATTGAACAATTTTTTCAACTCTCTAAAAATGGTTGAAATTTTCAGCCTTGTTCTTTGAGAACTTGAAGGCTTTTACACTTCAATACTAAGCACTAAGTTAAAACTTTTAAGGTAAAATATCACCGTTTAATAACTTGACAACCTCACTCAATTCTTGATACACGTCACAACTTAATCAGGTTGTACTTTTTCAAGTAAGTCTTACAGAGACTAGTTCATTCTTCCCAGTCACTATGCCTAGAACTCAGGTACCTGCTATATATAACACTAGTCATCATAATTTTTATGAATGGCAACAAAATTTGAAAGAATATGGAAAATATAGGCATGGAAGTCATATAGAGAGGCTTTTGTCTGGCATGGATAACACAATGTATATCACATATACTACTAAACATTTTTAAATGTTTTCTATAAAAATATAACTTCTGAAATAAGTCAGATAAAAGCACTTGCCCACAATTACAAAAGGAGTTAATGGTAATTGCCATTTCCTGATTTCTCAACCAATCCTCTTCCCACTATACCATGCTGTCTCTCTGACACCATTGTACAGGATGTCCCTAAAGTCTGGACACATAGGAAATTTCATTATGAATATTTTCAAGAAATGAAATGAATGAAATTTTCAACAACATTTTACTTAATTAGCATAAATTTTAGCCACGACAATTTCATTTGGAATAAATGCTTGCTTTAGGTATTGGGGACTACTTTCCATATTAATGAGATGAATTTAATTGCTTAATGAGATTTCCTATGTGTCTCCTACATCTTCCTATGAAATCTCATTTATGCTCATTTACCTGGAGCTCCCTACAACTTCTGAAATTGGAAGGCTCATCAAAAAAAAAAGTACACTAAAATAAAGGACTTCTTTATATAAAATTTTCAAAGTACTCTTCTCATCTTTAAACACAATCCCAAAAAGGAAAAATAATAGATTTACAGCTTTGTTTTTCCTTTTATGAAAAGTCCTATTATTTAACTAAAAAATGCATTCTTAAAACCATAAATGGTTATTCAGAAGAGGAAATGCTTCAATTTTATTTTAATCATCCCCTTTTTATATTGCTCATTGAAAAAACATGTTTTTGGTGGATGTTCTATGAGATATTAATGTCTTCCTTTACATGGCATAAGCAAAGTATATCATACTTACAATTCACACTCTTCATTAACTGACTGAGCACAGCGTTCGATTCTCAATATGGGAAATGTTGTTTCCGCCCTTCCTTTTATCAGCTCATTTGTGTAGGAAAATTGACTCTCTTCTGGAAAACATAAGCAAAAGTAATTATCAAAGATCAGCGAAATTTTAATGATCATATAAAATGAGATTCCAAGGTTTTTTGTTTTTGTTTTTTGTTTTTTAAGCAATTAGGTTTAAGTAACTTGCTAAAGGGTATACATACGGCCAGTTATTTCTGGGTGTGGTGCTAAGTATCTGAGCCTAGATTTGATGCCAGGTCATCCCAACACTGGGGCTGGTGTTCTTACTTGCTGTGCTACCTGGCTGCCCCAAGAGATTTCAATGTTTTGATTAGTATGCTAATGTAATAAAACATAAAATACAAAGAGCTCAAAGTCTGAGCTCTTAGGCAAATAGAAGATAATACCCCTATGAGTTCTTAGAAGTTCAAAGCAGTATGCACCTTTCAGGCTAGCTAACTTCCAGGATCAGGAAAAGATAAGATAATAATTTCTCTGCTGGCCAGTTTGGGTTTGGTTTGGTTTTTCAGTTGTGGTTTTGGTTTGGGGGGGAGAGAGGGAATGCATCAGTGATTTCAAGGTTTAATATCCAATGTATATAATCAGTATCATCAAAACTTTATTTGTATTTAAACTGAACCTATATAAAATTACTAGTTCTGTACTTTCAGGAACAGAAGAAACCATCATACTCTGATTCATTGAAATCCTAAAATTGCAGGCTTCTACACTGATGAAGAAAGAACCGTACATTTTCATCACCCACATCAACTTCCCTGAAGCAAGAGTAGAGATGATTTGGCTTCTCTTGTGGTCAGAGTAAAAAAAAAAATATTGCTTCTCTCAAATTAATGGTTTCTTCTTGATCAGAAACCAAAATCAAATGGCAGATTAGACTGGTCACTAATATAGTCTATGTCAAAGCAATTCAGCCATGTTTTTCTTCTCCAAATATTATGTTTGCAATCACATAAACTCAGTTTATATTAGACATTTTGGGAAGTACATGAATTCCTTTAGCAGAATAACAACATTTAAACTACTCCTAAACAAAATGCCTTAAGTTCATCTTTGACTATTCACCATCCTTCATTCAGTTCTTTGCTAAATCCTGCAACTACTTTAAAAACAACTATAGCTCCAATGCAATATTTACAGTGCCCACGATCACAATAGAGACTGTGACTATAACTATTGCATGACATTCGATCTCAAAATCACTGAATCCCAAAACCAGTAAGACAAAGTATCAAAGATATTTAGAAGCTATAATAATAATGCTGCGAGGCATACAGACTACCCTTTAGCCTTCCCACAAACCAATACAAGATCAATATTTACTCAAAAAACCTCTATTTATTTTCCTAAGCTCTTCTGACACCAAATGTGTGCAACTGTCTCCAACTGTCAGACTAGCTCTGACCCAGCTTCCTCTAAGCCCTAGCTAGGGGGCAGAGATTACTTTCAAAGCAGGGAAGCTTCCTGTGTCCTCTAGGGGGCAGAGCTTATCTTCACAGCAAGGGAGCTATTCAAACACCCCCCTAGGTCTATTAAGGGGCAGGGAATATCTTCAAATTCCCATTCCCATTACATTCGGCCCCAAGATCTTTTATGTCTTTACATAGCAAAAATACCTTAACAATAAATGAGAGTTTAGGGATAACTGGTGTCAAAAGAACTTTACAACAATAAAGCAGGGATAGCAAAAAATATGCGTATAAAACAATATCTTAGGGTGGGGGCTTGGGCACAAGTGCCCCATCCTTCCCCCTCTAACAAATGCGGCTAAAAATCTTGGGGTAAAGGGCAAATGTCTCTCCTCCAAAGCTACTTCAAGCTGAAATTGGACGTAAACCTGTCGCTTCCCCAAGAGTTCCCATTCCAGAGTTCAGTTCTTTAGCTGTCATTCTGAGCTTGGTCAACACCAGGTCCATTTGAAAGGTCAGTTCTTTAGCTGTCATCTGGAACTTGGTCGATGCCAGGCCCAGAAGTGGTACATCACTTTCATGGACAGGGGATGACATCTGGCTTAAGCAATCATGCATCTACAGGTGGAGGGTACAATCCTGCAGAAAACAAATCTCACAAACAAGTTTAACAGACAAAAAGTCAAAAAGAAACAAATATAGGGTCAGCCACGGTTCTGGAGTCCATGGGCTCACTATCATAACCACATTCACAGTAGAATATATGACACTATCCTCCTCGCTCCATTCCAATGGCTTGATACACTGCCACAAGTTCAGCACATTGACCACTTCCACCAATCCCAGCACTTTCTTTAATCTTGAGTGTCCCTGAAGGTGAGACAAACTTGGATACAATGGTTCAGGAGTATCTGTAGGGGTAGCCCTCACTTCTCTATTCTGTCTGATATTAAGCCCCTTATCATGGTACATTTTTATATAGTTCATTAGTTGGAATACCATCTATTTTTCTAAAATCAACCCCTGTTGAACAGTAAACAATTCTTTTCTTGGCAATCTATTCTGACTTTGAATCCACTGGCCATTTACTCTTCTCTCACGAGGAAATTTATCTTTTTCCCATTCTCCTAAGTTACTTAGCTGTGAAATCTTATCCAGCACCTCTGAAAGAGGGTTCCCTATTTCACCAATTAGTAGAGTCAGAAGTAGGTACTTATAAGCATGAGGAACTGCTAAGGGGATTTCATGATACGTATCTGCATCTCCAGCCTTGTTATCAATTTTCATTATTTCCTCTTTCAATTTTCTCATGCAGTCTCTAAGTGAGTACCAGGGTCTGTCTTCACTAGGCCACATAGAACCAGTGGGATACATTCTGTTGCATCCATCAGCAGACAGAGCTAACAGACTGGTTGTATTGTTACCTCCTGCCAAATGAAAATCTCTAAAAGCTTGTAGACAAAAGGATTTTGGCAAATACTTATAAATTTCAAGCAGTCCATTTTATCTAGCACTATCCCAGCAGCTCAGTCATAGTAATTCTTACCATCCAAGATAAGGATCTCCCATCTTTTGGTGGATCTGCTCAAAATATCAGTAATCTCCTTTTGATTGAAATTCTCAAGTATTTCCTTAAAGATATAAATAAAAATACCTGTCTTCCCTGACTCTCCTGCCTTCTTCTCAATATGGGGCGAACTTCTGCCCCTGTAGAAGCTTCACCATGAAACAATGTAACATTCGGTAACATTGTATCATCATTCTATACAACATAATAGACTTTCTAGGTAGTTGTTGTCATAGCAACTAGGTTCCAACTCTAGCAAAGCGGTATGAACTTTCCTCCTGTTTTGCTTCTTTTTCTGAGCCAAATTTACAACAGCTCTCTCTTCTACCACCTGAGACTCAGTTTACTCTTCTAAAGGAGGGTGTCAATGCTGGTACTTAGCCAATTCTTATAACAGCTTGTCTCTGCTTTTACATACAATACAACCCAGCCTCTTCTATTCACGGGCCTCCAGCTGTCTACCAGGCTTTATTGATATTTTTTGCAAACATGTTTCTAAATCTCTAGGTTCTCCCTGATGCAGCCTCTGTTCCCAGTCCACTCTCTTGCTAGGGAGGCATAAGGCAAATCCTCCCATCCTGGGATAGCTATTTCTTCTTCTAAATTTCTGCCTTGAACTGGAGGTCTGATATTTTGCAATCCCGTCCTCACTGCCAAATGTAGCACCAATTCAATATTTACAACACCCAGGATCACAATAGAAACCGTGACTATAACTATCATGTGTTTGATCTCAAAATATGTCAAACTCTCCAGATAGAGGATAAAGTTGAAGGATTTATTTAAACACCAGAAAAACGAATCACAAAACCAGTAAGCCAAAGTACCAAAGATATTTAGAAGCCATAATAATAATGCTGAGAGCCATGCCATCCGTGCTCTCCAGACTTGGGGAGGAGGAGAGGGGGAGTGTGGCTGCTGTAAATGGATAGAATCTAGGAGGGAGATGCATTCTTTAGATAAGAACAGGAACGGAATGGAAGACAGGAGTTAAAGGGAAACAAAAGACTGGCTGGTTGATGAAAGGGACAATCATGAAAACATATAGCCCAAAAGGTAAGCAATATCTTATGGGTCTTACTGAGTTATTAATTTGATAGGTTTTTTTTAACCTAGGGAGATTAGCAACAACTCCCAGCTAAGAGTAAGGGTTGACTCAGAGATAAGGATGCCAAGTGATAATCGCCTGGGTGATTGGGAAACCCCCTTGGTTTCTAATTTGTTCAGTCTCTGACTGGGAGATGGGGGTGACCCCTCTCGGCGAAATTTTTCCTTATTAGTGGCAAAGCACAGTGAATGTCCGTGTGCCATGGGGAAGGAACTAAGAAAATTGGTGCAAGGGAACAGTTTTATATTCCAGAAGACAGACCTTTAGGTAATAGACTCCAGGATTGGGATGAGCTGCCAAAATATAAAGGGAAGGGTAAAAAATAAGAAAATGATCAAGTAAAATTGGCTTGGATATTCATTCTATGTGTTTCTGTGTAAAGTGTCTGTCTGTGTGTATAATTAACAGCCTCCGTGTGTTCAAGCACAGCAAGGGCAACTGTTGAACTTTCTTAGAATGCAGGTTCTCTTTGTCTCCCCCTCCCTCTTCCATAGGGTGGATTGGAGTAAGAGAGAGATAAGAAAAGTGAGGTGGGGAGGGAAGTTGGAAGCACCCACTTCTGAAAAGGGACAGGACCAAAGCAGAGAATAGAACAAATGGGAGGTGGGATAGGACGGAGGGAAATATAGTCAGTCTTTTACAATATATCTACTATGTTATTGTTTTGTATTAGCCACACATACACAACATATACTGAACTGCTTATCTTCCCAGTAAGGGTGGGTGACAAGGGAGGAAGGGAATGAATCTGGAATTCAAAGTTTTAAAATCAAATGTTTAAATATATATACTATTATTAATACTATTTTACATGTAGTTGGTAAATAAGATATACAGGCACTGGGGCATAGAAATCCACCATGCCCTACTGGAAAAGTCGAAAGGGTATGGGAGAAAATATGGGAGAGAGCAGATTGGAGGAGGGGATATCCTGTGGGACTGCTATTTTGGGGTGGTGGGTAGGGGAAAATGGGGAGAAAATTTGTAACTCAAAATCTGGTGAAAATGAATGATATAAATCAGAAGTTAATAAAGCATTTGAAAAATGAAAAAAAAATGATGAGATGAATGACTCTCTGTGCAAAGTGAACTGGAAATGTGTTTTTGTAGAACTCTTATTGAGCAAATAAAAAACACTGAAAGAATATATATATATATATATATATATATATATATATATATATATATATATATATATCACCAGAAATCATTTACATTCTGGAAACCTTCAGATTATCACCAGTATATCCATAAACCTACATTCTGGAAACCTTCAGATTATCACCAGTATATATATGGATAATGGATATACTGGTGATAATCTGAAGGCTTCCAGAATGTAAATGATTTCTGGTGATAAGTTAATTGGCTGTGTGTGTGGCACTAAAGTAAGTTTTAGTCTGTGTATAACAATTTGAAAAACATATCTAGCTGATTTACTGTCAAGCTTTCTATTGGAAATTTCTTTGATGAGAGCAAGTAGTCAGTAAAAGATACGAGATCCTTTGTGTTAACTTACTGGGAAATCTAATATTTTTCATCTAAAATCAGAACATGGACAGAAAGTTATGCAAGCTGCTTAAGACTAAACTTTGTGATATTTAGGAACCCTGCAAATATCTAGGAATTTAATCTGTAATATCATTTAAAACTTTCCAATTAATATTTCTTTCATAAAGGTTTAGTAATTATTCCTCTTAACACTAGGATAAATTCAAACTGTTTTTTTTAAGAAAGGAAATACTTTTAGAAGAGGTGTTTTGGAAGGTCTTATGTGTTATATTTTTGAAGGTTTAGTAAATTTCAAGATAAGTTATTGTTAAATTAATGCAATAAGTTGTAAAGCAGAAGAGATCATGCTGTTTTAATCTGAATTTGTGGTTATTGCATGACCTAAGCAAAAGCTAACATTTGTATTTGAACATATAAGTGAAAATTTTAGATTCCTGAAGTATCTCACTCTTCCAGACTGAGTACAATTAGGGAAGAATAAACAAACTTGCAAGGACATAAATCCACCAGTCTATGGGGTTTAGCCATTCACCTCTCTGCTTTGTTAAGCTAGAATTCCAATACAGGACAGTTATGTTACTAAAAGATTAATAACTTATAAGCTATCTTGTTTTATGGTTAAAAATGTAGAGGAAGGCTGAATAATATGGATAATGGGTTTGAGAAATTTGCAAAGCTAATAAAGGGTTGATTAGAAATATGAAAGGCAGAAAGCTCTGTAGATTGATTTAATAATTATTAGCTAAATCAAATTGTAGATGGCCCTATCTGAAATACACTAGTCTGTATCTATTTGCTATTTAAGACCTCAGGACTGCAATTTGCTATTGGTTTAAGCTTTGATTACAAGGCTCATTGTCATGAAAGCCAATAATCACCTTTCTAAAAACTAGTATATTGTGAATCATCTAAGAAATTTAATCTGTACCTGATTTACTGTAATCATGTAATTTTGTAAAATTGTGAGAAAACCTTATTGTATTGCTTGAGCCTAGTCCTGTGTGGCTAAGAAAACTGAACTATTTGTTTATACTGTTTGGACCTAGTCTTGCACAGCTGGGAAACTGGACCTTTATATGTACCTTGGTGTCAAATCATATGTTACTGAGAACCCTGTCAGGTCTGGCTGGCTGTGCCAGCTTGTGCATATGAACTCTAGGCCTCTGAAGATTACCCCTCCTGAGCCAAGGGATCTGAAGAAGATGACATCAGATACAGACAGCTTTCCCAAGAGTCCGGACCTGGCCTTTACCAGGATTGCTTCTTTCCTGGAGACCCCATATTGGGAAGATGAGCAATCAAGTGAGAAGTTTTCAAAGGGTGAAAAGAAAGGGGAGGATTGTCTGGGGGAAGCAAAAACTTCTTAGACAGTCCTGGATTGTTAACTTCTCTTTTCGTCCTCCATTACTGCTGTCAATCAGCAATAAGCTCTTTCGGGAGTCTTTCGACCCCTACCTTCAGCTCTTTGTCTGATTTCCCACCTCTGTGAGCCCCTCCTCCCAGCCAGTGGGAGTCAGGGACAGCCTGAGCTCACTCCCCCAACCAACAGGAGTGAGGGACAATGGGAGAAATATGACCCTGCTGTGTTAGGGTTTAAAAACTGTTTGCCACCCCTGGTGAGCCTCTTCCTAATGATCAGTCATGGAGAAGACCTCCCTCTTCTCCCAGGAAAGAAAATAAATTCCTGTTCTTATCCTAAGAGATCTCTTTGTTCTTGATTAAATTTTGGATGAGGTTTTTTTCATCCCAAACACTAGGAAGAATGGCCTGTCTCAGTCTTTCATACTTTAACCAGTATCACCTTCTCCACCACCCAAAATTATCTCCTTCACTCACTTCTATCACAACAATTAGAGATGCAGAACAGCTGCTCTTTGAGAAGGTAAAAACCTAATTGCCTTAACAAAGGCATCAGCCTCTCCCACACAAAGATTCCCTGCTAATAGCATGCAAAAGGAAGAAAATCCTGGGCCTCTGGGCTAGTGTTTCTTGGCTGACCCATTATGCTATATAAAATAGATTTTGTTTTAAAAGGACTGAAAACAAAAGAGGAAATTGAGATCCCTTGGTAGCAGAGAGGTGCTGCTTTAGGAAATCTGCTTACATGTGTATCTTTCCTTGTATCCAAGTTTACATTCCTCTATGTTGTGCATGAATCTAAGAAATATCATGTACTGTAAGCTGCTTGAAGTCTTAGACCCAGAAATATAAAGGAATGAGTAACAATGACTTTATCACTAAGAAAATAACAGCTGTGCCCTTTTCAGTTTCTGAACCCTTCCCTGGTCTCTTAGGTATGCCCATCAGAGGTCAAGGGAGCCTGATAATTACTCAAACTATATCTTTCTTAAGAGATAAATTTCCTAGAACCTCTAACAAAAAAAAAAATCTCTCTCCTAAATTTGCAAAACTCTTCATTTCAAGGCATACATGGGCCTTACTTCTTATTACCCTGTATTGTAGTTATTTCTGATAAGATCATAAATTCCCTAATATAATACTTGAAGGTTACTGCTTGAAACTCCTACTTGAAAGATCTTGTCTATTTAGCAGACTTCATGCAGCACAACCATAAAGCAATTTTATAAGAACACCACGCACACTGGAATATGCCATCTTTCAGGTAGAAAAGACCCATCAAAATAAAGAGATGGATTTTCCAAGGAAGAAAATTTATTGTAAAATATGCTAATGTTGCCTATTCAAACAAAAACTAATTCAGTTGGGACAGGAAATAATAATAATTTCAATAAAGTAGCAATGAACTTAGAAGAGTTTGTGATCACCCCATCACACTAGGAGACTTGGCCTCAATAGGAATTCCCAAACTTACACTTCTTGGGATCGTCAGGGCCAGACTCAGATAGAATCCTGAAGCCACCATTTTGTTTATACAGCACTTTGTATTTTTTTACTGCCCCTCGAATGTTTTCCTAATTTCTCCTATTGAGCTTTGACCACTCTTTCTCTCTAAGCTGCGTAGGCCTAGCTAACTCTAATTACTCAAGAAAACCTCCAGCACAAATGGTGTGGCACAAGTGGATTGGTTTTACATGTTTGTACACCTTTCTTTGTATCTTTCATGGTTGTCCTGAGTATGGGATTGATTGCATCTACTTATTTTTTTTTTATTATCATACCAAACCTCTTCACACAAGAAATGCTCAGTAAGTTTTACTAATAAATGCATGAAGACAAGACACATATAAGTATTCTAGAGATGTTACCTGTTTGGGTATGTTGTGCTAAATTGATTCTTTTATTGAAGAAAATAATCTCTTGTATTTTCCCTAGGTCAAACTGGGTCACGCAACGATAACGATGCTCACTGATTGAATTGAAGATGAAAAGCTGAAGAGGTAAAGCATACATAGGCACACAAAATGTTAAACAAATTTATTTGGAAAAAAAAATATTTCTATCTAAAATGTGATAAAGAACTTGAGACCAAATAACTTTATGAGATATGATGCTGCTTCACATTCTCATTGTAATTTTCCTTTTAATGCTTATTCTACATGTGCTTCTCCCCTTATATCATGTCAACCAAAGCCTTAGAAGATTTCTCAGCTTCTTCTGAGGCTGCCTGACATTAATTTTAGGTGTTGCAATATTACATTTATTATTGTTATTATTTCATTTTCATTTTTTAAGTACGGTTCAGATAAAAATAGCCCTGGAACAAGATACTATCCTGCAATTATTCCTTCATATTCAATACTTTAGAGACTATTATTGCACAGATGAGTAAAATCACATTCCCTCCAGCATTTTTATTTTGCTTTTCTATCAAGTTAGCCAGTCTGATAGGTGCTAAGGTGTACCTCAAAGCTGTTTTAATTTGCATTTCTCTAATCAATAGTAATTTAGAGTATTTTTAAGTGACTATTGATAGCTTTGATTTCCTCCTATGAAAACAGTCTGATCCTATCCTTTAATGATTTATCAACTGGGGAATGGCTCTCATTTTTACAAATTTTATTTCCCTGTACACTTGAGAAATGAGGTCTGCAGAGAAATTTGCTACCATGTTTCCCCGATAATAAGACCTATCCCGAAAATAAGCCCTCCCCTTACTGTGTAAGATTCCTCTAAAATAAGCCCTCCCCCGAAAATAAGCCCTATTGAGATTGCTACTGTAGTGAAGGTGATCCCCTGCGCTACTCGCTACTTTACAGTGCCCTCTGTATGCACCGTCTTCCCCCCTGGGTGAAACACACGCCGCGCTCTGAGCTGCATCCAATCAGAGCTGCAGCAGTGAGCGCGTCATCCTGTTCTTCCCCAGTGATTTGCTTGCTGGCACCATTGAGAGCAGTGCCACGGAGGAGAGCTGAGGCAGGACAACATAAGCCCTCCCCTGAAAATAAGCCCTCTGGTGTTTTTCTTACCAAAATATTTAATAAGACAGTGTCTTATTATCAGGGAAACATGGTATAAAATTTTTTTCCCAATTTCCTGCTTTCCTTCTAATTTTAGCTTAATTGCTTTTGTTTATGCAAAAACTTTTTTAATTTCATGTAATAAAAATTACCTATTTTACTTCCTGTGATCCTCTATCTCTTTGATGTTCATACATTATTCCCTTATCCATAGATCCAAAAGGTAAAATTTTCTATGTTCCCCTAATTGTTTATCACTCTTAATATCTAAATCATATACCTATTTTGACCTTATCTCAGTATACAGTGTGAGATTCTAATCTCTACCTAGTTTCTGCCAAACTGCTTTCCAGTTTTCTCAGCAATTTTTGTCAAAAGTGAGTTTTTGTCTTAAGAGTTTGGATCTTTACGTTTATCAAACACTAGGTTACTATGGTCATGTGCTACTGTGTATTGTGTACCTAATCTAAGGGCTATACTTCTATGGTCTGTGGTGATGTGCTGAATAGTTTCTGCCCTTTCCTTTTATAATCTACATTGATCACTAATTCTGGGCTCCATAAGAATGACCCTTCTGTAACTTCTACTGGTAATGTCTGAGCTCTGAATCACTATCATAAATCCCTCCATTTACACAAATAAAAAGACATGGCTTAACCATTTAATGAGTGCTTCTTTATAGAGCTGAATCCCCACGGAGGGTTTTGTTGTAGTTGGTGGTTTTTGTTATTATTATTATTATTATTATTATTTTTATTATTACATCTTTGGATCTTAGCTGTTTTACAAGCTCCATTCATGGTTGAACTACTTTCAGTTACATTCAATAAATCCAGTGGAACATAAAAACATGTACATTTATTTGCAGTGCAGTTCCAACCATGTCATTCCCCTACTCAATAAACTCTTGGGGCTCCCTCTTCCCTCTAAGATCAAATATAAAAGCCACCGTTTAGCTTTTCAAGCCCTTCATGACCTGGCCCTTCAGTCTTCTGGCACTTTACTTCCCCGCACATACTCTATAACCCAGCACTTCTTGTCTTCTTGCTGTTCCTCTCACAGACACTCCAACTCCCAGCTCTATGCCTTTTCAGTGACTCTCCTTACACCTGGAATATTCTCCTTATTCATCTCTGACCCATGACTCCCTTCCTTCAAGGCTCAGCTTAAATCCCACCACTCCACTAGAGGTCTTTCCTGGTATTTCCCATGGCTAGTGACTTCCCTCTGAGATTACCAGTGTGTGCATGTTGTTTGTACATAATTGAATGCATGTTGCCTCTTCTATAGTGAGCTTGTCTCCCTTCATTTGATTGTGAACTCACAGAGACTAACCACATTAATGACAAACCGTGAAGACATCCAACTGACTTAGCCCCCAGAAGCTCAGAATTCCCAGGCAAGGGATCTGTCAGCCTCAGGCTCCTCAGCCACAGAGAACACAGGTATTTGCCACTACACCTAGTTATTAGGTATCATTCTGGAGCTTGCACCAGGTAAAGATTTTCAGTGACTTTGGGATCTCCCTCTTTTCCCTCTTCAGACCTTTCATTTTCAGTTTATTTCATCTAATCTGTCTTCAGGGTCAAGTGTTGGTTGTGGGCGAGGCTTTGTTTTTTATGACTATCCTACATTAGTCAGAAAAATACTGTGTATGTCTGAAAAATGACTACATTAAAAAATTAACAAAAATACAATCAGAATCTCTTGTCTATAACGTGAGATATTTCCAATTCCATTCTGATTTAGTACTGCCGTATAATGCTATCATTCATATCTTCAGTCTATTTCATGGACACACGGTTTATCTGCTTTTGTGGTCAGGGTCACGAAGGGGCAAGGTAAGCTCATCTGTGAGGAGTAAGATTATACAAACCAAGGCCCCAACTCAATATAACCTTTCTATTACCCTGAGCTGTTTGGGAACAGAGGATCCTGAGAATGTGAGGGCTGCTCTTCTCTTGGGACCCCTTGAGAAGAGATATGATAACTGCCCAACTCTCAGAACTAGCCATTCCAAGGAAACATCATTCCTGGGGGGACCTTGGAGAGATTAGCCTCCGTCCCAGGCCTCACACAAGATACGATGCTTGCTAAAAAAAACACCTGGCAGTATGCCTTCTTTGTTCTCAGCACTGCTTAAACTGTAAGATTCAGACCCCAAATTTGAATCTCACCCATGGAGAAGATGTCCTGTCTGGGACCCTCTGTAAGGGTTATGGGATTTAAAGATCTCCCATGCCCCATGGACGTGCTGACATAGCAGAGCAAGAGAAAGTGAAAAGCCGAGCTAACGGTCCTGCAGTTGGCAGTTGGTGGCAGTTGCCTTTTTTTTTTTTTTTGAGTTAGGACTCCAGCTGAGCACTGCCAGCAGCCGGAGCTGCTGGGAGCAGGACTTTCTGCTGGGGACTGCCAGGGGCCGGAGCTGCTGGGAGCGCTCTTCCAGGACGCTGGGTGGTTGCTGTGAGTGGGGAGAGGAGGACCTTTGCCTGAGGTAGCCTGTTCTGTTTTAAAGGCTTGAAAATGTGGGTGCTTTCTACTTTATCTACCTGTGCCAATATCATAACTACTCTGATGGCTTTCACTTTCTGGTTTTGGGACTCAGTCTTTTGGTATCTTAATAAATTTTCTAGTTTATTTCCCCAAATGGCAAACCTGTCGTATTTTGTGATGGATAATTATATCAGCATATTTGTAATCTCTATAGGCATTGTGAATATGGCATTGCTGATACACCCTCCTGAACAGGACCCTGACAGCTGTACCAGGATTCCCCAGCTTGTGTGGTCAGGTGTTGGTGTTTCCCACATCGGTGATGATTGTAAATATGTATATGTATATATATTAATCAGTTGCTCTTATCTTACTATTCCTAAGCCTTTCACTCTGTTATATCCAGTTTCCTTCCCATTCACCTATATTCTAAATAAACTATATTGGATATTTTGAAGTGCCGAGTGTTCCGTTAATGAGAATCCTGAACCTCCTTAATCTGATAGGTCATCGGAACAGAAGGGGGGGGGGGGAGGAAGAGGGAGGGAGAGTAGGCTCCTTCTAATACTAAAGGTCTGTGAAAATGGTAATGGTCTCTCTATCAGTATAACTCAAGGGTATATTTCACTCAATCCAAAAATATCTAATTTCTAAAATGATTCCTATATAATTCTGTCTTTGCAAATAAACATGTCATATTTTCCCAAAAATTTTAGATGTTCAGATGTCATTGCTCTGAGTTCAGTTTGCCAGATCCCCAGAGATGAGACTGACACAGTTCCTCCCCTCAGCCACCAGTGTGCATTCACTTGAGATAGTGTAGGGCCAATGCAATAATTACAGCACCCACGATCACAATAAAAACTGTGACTATAAGTATTGCATGACATTTGATTGCAAAATATACCAAACTCTACAGATAGAGGATATAAATGAAACATTTATTTAGACACCAGAAAACCAAATCCCAAAACCAGTAAGCCAATTCCATCATAGTACCAAAGATATTCAGAAGCCTTCCCACAAACCAATACAAGATCAATATTTACTCATAAAACCCTCTGTCTCCCCCACTGTTTGGCTAGTTCTCCTTCTACCTACTGCCTTATTCTCAGTATGAGGTGAGCTTCTGCCCCTGTAAAAGCTTCACCATGAAACAATATAACATTCAGTAATAGTGTATTGACAGTAATATTGTATGATTCTTGGCAGTCATTGTCAATAGCAGCTAGGCTCAGATTCTACCAAAGCTATATGAACTTTACTCCTGTTACTTTTTTTCTACTTTTTCTGAGCCAATTTACAATAGCCCTCTCTGCTTTCAGAGACTCTAGAGGTTTATGAGTAAATATTGATTTTATATTGGTTTGTGGGAAGGCTAAAGGATGGCATGGCTCTCAGTGTTATTATGGCTTCTGAATATCTTTGCCACTATGCTGGATGTCCTGGTTTTGGGATTCTATTTTCTGGTGTCTAAATAAATCCTTCAGTTCTATCCTTTATCTGGAGAATTTGGTATATTTTTGCAATCAAACATCATGCGATACTTATAGTCACCATCTTTATCATAATTGTAGGCGCTGTAAATATTTCATTGGTGCTACAGATAGACAGGTAATTTAAGTAATAAAAAATGTAATACAAAGTACAAAGCTGAATGAACACTCACCTCCACTAACTATAATTGAAGATTCCCTGAGGGAGTTCCTTCAGTCAGTCTCAAAATCCCTATCATGCAATTTTACTTTTCTTATCTAAATTTAGGTCCCAAATATAAATGAAATCAGGTCAGTAAGGCTCCACCAGGATTTCAGTTCTAGAGACTTGGAGCAACTGGGTCTGATCAAAACCAAAAACTACAGGACAATTTTAGACAACTTCTTCAACAGGGAAAATTTGCATCATGCAGTTTTTTCTATATATAATTTCAATTTAGTCATTAAGTAGTTATTAAGCAGGAACTGTGTTAAGTTACAAAAATGGTGAGGTGGGGAAAGTCCCTGCTTTCAAAGAGCCCGTAGTCCAACAGGGAAGACAACATGCAAACAACTGTGTACAAACAAGATACATACACTCCATATATAGGATGAAATGGGGATCATCAGTGGAGGGATGGTACTAGCAATAAGGGGAAAAGGGAAACACTTCTTGTAGAAGGAAGGATTTTAGATAGGACTTGAAGGGAGTTAGGAAAACCAAGAACTAGAGATGAGGAGAGAGAGAATTCCAAGCATAGGGAAAGCAAGTAAAAATGCACAAAGTTGGAAAATGGAGAATCGTGTGCAAGCTCAACAGTTTATACTTAAATATTTTTAAATAATTCTCTCACCTGACCATCAGCACTCCCAATAATAAATTGTTCCTTTTCTTCATCAATGAACAAACTTAGGAGAGGATGAGCTATTCAAAAGAAGATAATTCCCTTTATTTGAAGGTATATATATATATATATATATATATATATATATATATATATAGTTTAAGATAAAAACATGAACAGTTTTGGTTCTGCTCTATTTTCTTTTAAATAAGTTTGAATAAGCAAGCAAATTAAATTTCCCCACAAAAGGGGATATTTAAAAACATTTGGAATGAATTCTACTCATTTTGAAAGTGCATAGACAGAAGGGAAGTCTCAAGTAAAAAATGTCATGTGTGGGGTAGCTAGGTGTAGCAATGAATAGGGCACTGGCCTTGGAGTCAGGAGGACCCTAGTTCAAATTCAGCCTCAGACATTTGACACACTAGATGTGCAACTTTGGGCAAGTCACTTAACCCCAACTGCCCTCCAAAAAGAAAAAAAAAATAGCATATCTGCCAAAGCTAGAAAGGTTTGAGTGCCCCTGTGTTATATAAACTTTTTATCACCCCTCATTGCTTAGCAAAAAGCTCTCTATGGGGCAGATACTTAATAAATATTTGTTGAATAAATGAATGAGTATTAAAACAATATGAATTCATTAATTCTAAGAAATTTGATAAAAGCATTATCACACTTATCACACCTTGGAAGTGCTCTCTGACCCTGCAGGCCCCTCCCTCTCATTGGAGAGTCGAGAGCTCCTCCTGGACCTTCCATTTCAGAAGGGTACCCAGGATGTCATCTTTTCATTTCCTGTCAGGCTGCATGCCTCTGGACCATGTTATTCCCTTGCTAGCAAACCTTCTGAGGTTCCCTATTGCCTCTAAGAAAACACTCTGGCATTTAAAGTTCTCCACAACCAGGCTTCAACCCACACTTCCAGCCAATTCCTATTTTCCCCTTCACAAACAGTATGTTCTGACTTATAAGCCAAGGAAATGGTTGGGGAAGGAAATTGTATAAATTATTTCACATAATTCATCAAACCAATAGCTACTGTTTAACTTCCATCTCTAATCAAAGCAATAACTCAACTGAATAAAGTGGTATGTTATCTCATTTTCTTTTTTAACATTATTTTAATTAACAAAAATCTACCTTCTCTCCTCCTATCTCTCCCTCCAACTGGAAAAAAAAAAAGAAAACCCTAAACCTTTGTAACAAATATGTATAGGCAAGCACACATGTTATTTCATTCTGACCACTCAAAAGGACCTGAAGATAGTCATATCATTTAACAACCTTATATGTGTATCTAAAAAAGAGATTCCTCTTCCCCTATCTACCCTCCACTGCCAATTCCCCAGTAAGGGAGAAACATTTTTGTCTTGAAGCTGGCTTATCATTCTTGATACTTTTAATCATAAACTTAATCATATAGTAAGTATTGAAATGTATGGGTTTACCTGTTAGTACTCTTGAATTGTATAATAATAATCCTGCAAAGTAATCCCAGACCTTTAGAGAAATATATATACACATATATATTAGAAAATGTCAGAACTTGGAAGGCTGTCATAAAATAAGACTATGTAACAATATTTACAACAAATACCATATCTTAAGCCAGTTGCTAGCCAGAAGAAAAATAACATGAGTCATAAAGAGAATTCATCAACAAATATTTATTAAATGATTCCAATGTAACAGGTAATGAGCTAGGTGTTAAGGATAAAGATGGAAAGAATTTAAAAATTGCAGGAAAGTCCAGGATAGATGTAGTAAAATCACAACACTTGTTAAAAAGGATGTTGAAGAATCAATGTAGAAAAATGCAAAAGAAACAGTAGCTTGTATATTTAGAAGTAGCAAGAAACAGGACAAGATGACAAGACTAGAAACTTCACAAATGCTGAATGAGTTTAGCTGAGCTATGTTATATTTGAGGTAGAATATAAATGTATTGCCAAGATTAAACAGCAAATTATAAATGTGAAATGTAAGCATATGCTAACTCCAATTTGCTCCTTTTTTATTATGTTACCAAGGAAACCAATTTAAGACCTTTAATTTGAAATAGGTTCTGATCTAAATTCATCCCTGAGTGGGCTTCATTCTTTAATTAGTTGTCCCATGTAATTCAAATCAACTCTAACTATTCTCCACACCTACCCAAAGGAGAGGCATTATAGCAGCTATTAGGAGATAATATATTCAGTCTAGTCTGAAATTTCCAGGGCCACAGAATGTGAATGAAGTGCAAAGAAAACCAACTCTCAGCAGGTTCCAGTCATCAGAATGTCCCTTGGATCAAGGACAGACTTAACAATCTGGATCAGGATATACTTAGGATCATCCCAAGCCCAAACAGTTTAACCAAAAACCTAATCCAGTCTGAGTATGAATTTGACCCAAACTAGACTACTTTAAATAGACATCAGATCTGTTTAAATAGGTTCAATTTAACACATCCCGTAAATCAACTTCTTTTCTTATTATTTCATGATTCTAAAGAAAAGGGGGAAGCCCTCTATTATTTGAAAAAAAATCAATTTAAAAAGTAGTTTAATGAGTCATTTCTTTACCTTAAGGCTTCCGTCTTCAGACACTGATATTATTATATTTGTTCTCCAGGTGCAAAATTCAGCTGCAGTGACTGTACCAACATGACCTTTCAGCTCAATTAATACAGTTCCAAGCTGTAATAATGAGAAACTTCATTAGCATAATTTATTTTTGTAATTCTCATTATTAAATTGTATATCATATGCCTACCAGAAGAAACACTGACATTAAAATTCTTGTTCTACTTTGACTGCCATCATAACTTCCTTCCCTAAATTCTTTAGTATTTGAATAGAGTCTATGAATGTCAGAGCTAGAAAGAAGTACCAGGGATCATAGGCTATAAATTATCAGTAATAAACTACTAACAAGGCTGAATTTAGGAAAATTATAAAGTGCCTGTTGCCTTGGCTCTTCCTTAAGTGACCTACTTTTGCCCACTGTTCTGCTGCTTTCTTCTAGATTATCAGGGTATTTTCCCCACTGCAGTTCTCAACCTTTTCTCCATACCTTTCCTGCCCATTCCCTGTGAACCCATCAAAATAAATTTGACTCATGCCCCATTCCCTCCAAAGACTTCTTTCAGATGGGTAACTAAAATTGAGATATATGATAATAATTGTTTAATGTACATAAAAAAGTAATAGTGATCATTAATACCTTTTAAATACAATATTTGCATTTTGCTGAGGGCTTGCTATAGCAATAATAACATAATTATGTTAAATACAGTCCCTATTCTTTCTTCCTCACAGTGTTGTAAGGATTACAGAATCACAGAATTATAAATTTCAGAGTTGTAATGGAACTTAGAGCTTATCTGGTCCAACCCCCACCTTTTACAGGTGAGGAAACTGAGGCCTGGAGAGGCTAAATGACTTGCCCAGGATCATACAGGTAGCAAAGTGAGGGAGGCAGAGTCCCCTAATTTCAAATCAAGCATGCTTTCCATTTTACCACACTCCCTCTAGGGTGGAGAGGGCATTATCTTTCGGGAGAGGGGTTGTACTAGAGGACCACTGGGAGTCCCTTACAACTCTGATATCTACAAGCCTGTGATCTTGTAACCGGTACAACTCTGGGAGGCAGACAGCATGGGGACTTTTGCTCCAGTTTTAAAAGTGATGAAACTGAGCATCAGATGGTTCAAGTGATTTGCTCAGGGTCAAAGAGGCCGAGGTGGCAGAGCTCAGCCTCGAGTCTTCTTGCCAGAATGGGAAGGTAATTTAGTGACCATTTCAGCCAACCTCCTCCATCTGACAAATCATTCTGAACCTCAGTTTACTTAAATTACTTGTCTAGAGCCATACAACAAGAGCTATTTAGTGTGGCATAATGAAAACGCCAGTGTTTTACCAATATTACCACACTATCTAGGAAAAAAAATTAAGCAACTGGAGTCGGAACCAATGAACTGAGAATCTCATGGTGTTGTAATAATAATAGTAACAATTCATCTTAGCAATTCAATCATAGCATTCCTCTTCTACAAGAAACCTTTCCCAACCCTTCTCAATTCTAGCACCTTTCCTCTTTAATTTTTTAAATTATTTTCTATTTATCCTGTATATAATTTGTTTATACATATTTGCTTACCTATAGTCTCCCCAGTTAGATTGTGAGCTCTGTGAGGGCTGAGACTGTGTTTTGTCTCTTTTTATTTACCCAGCATTTAGCATAGTGCCTGGCATAGAGTAGGCATTAAATAAATGTTGATGGATTTATATAGCACTTAAGGTTTGCAAAGCACTTTATAAATATTATCTAATTATTTTGTCCTCAGAAGAGCCCTGGGAGGTAGGAGGGGAAGAGGAAGAGGAAAAGGAAGAGGAGGAAGAGGAGGAAAAGGAGATTCTAGTAGTAAAAGTAATAACTGCAGTAGGGGTAGATTCTGTAAAGACTAGATGAGAATACATTTCCAAATCTCTCAGATTAAACTCGTCTTTAAAATACATTATAGATTTTTTAATATACAAGATCTTATATTTCTTGAGATCCCATCAGATTTAAATGATTCTAATTGCTATATAATATTTAAGGTCTTACCTTAGCATCAAGCACCAGTATCTTTTGTCCAGCACACACAGCAATAATACGGTCATCTGGACTAAATCTCAGATAAAGGACCATTCCCAAAAGAGTTCCTATGACATTTCCTCGAGGAGTTAACCCTATAACAATTTTTATTATTAATACCAATTCATAAACAGTTGCCAGTAAAAATTAGCATAACTTGACTAAATTATGAGAAAATAAAAGAGCGTAATTTGCTGATCCCAGATGATTTCAAAAACAAAAGCATTGAGCCCCAATGCCATTTTATATCTTTAGTGGTGTTACAGAACAATGAACATGCAAAGTTTCTTCTGAAGACATTCTAATTTAAGAACTCGTCTTAGTTGAATTGACTATAGAAAAAGAATTTTATTAGAGGGAACATCTTTGATAGTTCTTTCTAAATAAAATATTATACTCAGAAATGTTTTTAATCATTCAATATGTTTATAAGATGGACCATACAATAATCTTATTTTCACACAATGTTAATTAAATCTAATTCTCTAGGTTCAAATATAAATTCTGAGTTGAGACTGGACATAAAGGCCTTTATAAATCAGGCACAGATTTCGGCCTTCATTAAATATGGCTAATCAGAAAATGATCTTCCAAATTTGATGTAAAAGTATATCAATGAAAAATTAAAGCAAATTGAACTGCAACTAACCAATAAAACCACATACTAGGAGTAATGCTTCATTTTACCCTAATGCTTTCCATGACAATGCAGAAGAATTGTTAATCAAGTAAATTGACTATTAAAAAGTCAACATTTTCCCAGGAAGAAGTCCCTTTATTTTGTAAATGAAATATCTTCTTATTTCTTCCTAGACGATCACTATCTCAATAAAAGCAGAGCTGGTTAGAACCATTACTGGTCACTTCATTTCTTGCCCCACTAAAGAAATCACTCAAAACTCCAAAAATTTTAAGGAAATAAAGCAAGGCTTCTTAACCTTTTTTTTTTTCAGTTTGGTGGACCTATTGACAATTTGGTGAAGCCTGAACCCTTCTCAGAATAATGCTTTTTAAATTCATAAATAAAGGAAATACTAAATTCGTTAGAGACTAGTGAACACAGAGATGTAAACTTTTTCCCATCCAAGTTCACAGATTTCTTAAAATTTATCTACAGATGTCTTATAGGGTTCATGGACCCCAGGGTAAAAAGCCTTGAAAAAAGTTATTCTTTCACTTATTTACATTCCTGATATACAAATACCAGCTCCCAAACTCTAGTCAGACTACCAAGTAACTCTTTTCCTTCCCACAGGCATGGCTGGAAATGTTCTTCCCCTTCCTATTGCCTGGGACATCAAACACTGTTAGTGCTGGTACCCTCTTTTCAACCTTGCCCCTTGGACAGGGTCAAGTAAGATGGTAGCAGGAGGAGTGAGAGGGGGAAAAGATAGAGGAAAAAAGAGATATCGGAAGAAGTAGATTTTATCCTACTATAGCTTCTTCATTTTACACCAATTACAATTATTCCCTTGCTCCCTATTAGAAAGGCAACTAGGTGGCAATCGACAGAATGTTGGACCTGGAATCAGGAAGATTCATTTTCATGAGTTCAAATCCAGCCTTGGAAACTTACTAGCTGAGTGACCTTGGGCAAGTCACATAACCCTCAGGTTTCCTCATCTGTAAAATAAGCTGGAGAAATGGCAAACCACTCTAGTATCTTTGCCAAAAAAAAAAAAAAGAAAGAAACACAACCCACATGGGGTCACAAAGAGTTAGACACAGCTGAAACAACTGAATGACAACAACCCTGTTAAAAGCAAAACAAGGAGTAAGGATAGAGAGATAAGAGGAGGAGGAAAGTAAAAAAAGGCTGGAAGGAAAAAGAGATAAAAATGGAGTTTTCTACATCCCAATTCTGCCATAAGACCCCCAATGTTGACAAACTATTCCCCCCTTCCACTGCTCCAACCAAGAATTGGGCTCTACCTGATGGGAAGAGAGATATGGAAGTTAGACCCCTTCCCTCTATCATCCAGCCCTGTACTGCCCTCCTCAGATATTCCCACTGCCCTTATCCTGGTTTCTCATTACTTTTATGCCCTGTCCAACAACTCAAACAAAGGGTCCCATCCTAGCTCATGAACCCCCTGACTCCCACGCTACTGCCACTACCCCCAGCTTCTCTATAACTCCTGTCCTTGAAACCATCTTAAAGAAGAGGAACCATGATCAGGGCTAGCAATATGGGGACATATGTGGCCAATCTCAAGCATATATTCCCATAGCATCATTGTTATACACAGTGGTTGGGTTCTATAAAACCAGTAATCCCATGCAATCAGTTACATACATTTTTCTGGATGGCCTAGAAATCTATCACCAAATTTAACATTTTCTAAAGAGAAACTATTCCCAATTTGGATCAACTTTGGAACTCAACCCATTACTAATTTGATAACTTCCTATATATAAATATCCCTAGTGGTCTTACTGGATTAAATAGTTTTGATGATGTACAGTATTCAAAAACATACAAATTATTTTCAATTTAGATTATTCAATTCAGAAGTTACACTGTAGGCCAGAAATGTTAATAGATTATTTATGCTGTTTGGCCCTTTTTTGCTGGCAGAATCCTGCTTGCCCATATTTTTCCACAGTACCACAAAATTACATGGTTCAAATTTATTTTTGAAAGAAAATATGTAAAACTTGAAAGTCACAAGCCAATTTACATAATGGACAAACAAATTCAAAAGGTCAGATACATCAGTTGGCATAGTGTGCTTTCAAGATTCTGTTTTCCTAGGCCAGAAGATGTGTGTGTATGTATGTATGTATGTATGTGTGCACACATATGTATTTACATATGGATGTATTTATGGATTGATGTATATCAATGCTTCTTTCTCAAATGATCTAGCTGATGAATTTAAAAAGGCCAAGAAACACCAGCTTCAAAGCAGGTTCTAACTTCTGACCGAAGTTAGTCTCTCTGAGATTGCACCAAGTATTTAAAAGCTCAGGGTCCCAAAGGGCCTACTATGCTCCCCCTGGTTTCCTCTGCTATTCATATTTATCTTTTTGACCCTATTGCCCTCTTCCAAAATTAACCTTGTGTTTTTAAAGGCCCAGGTATGTTAGGAGCCCTTCCCACTACTGATACAGTAGAGAGGGGTAGGAATTTGCAGTAAATCATGTCCCCAGGGCCAGGGGGTACTGAGGAAGAGTGAGTTTGAGTTGATGTATTCTTGCAGGAAGATAAGTTACTAGAGACAACGCAAAGATCCAGATTACAGTGTGGGAGATGAAAAGGTGGCAGCTCTTGGCCCCCTTCTTAAATAGGTATTTATATCTCATCTTTCCAACTATACTATACATTCCTTGACTTGAGGACTATGGCTTATTTTTCGTTTTATCTCTCAAAATGACTTTCATACTGACTAAAAACAATGACCACAAAAGAATATATGAAATAAATAGTATATCAACCAAATATTTTTATATTACCAAAATATATTTAAGAACAAATGGATGTTATTTTTATTTTTAAAATTATCTATAAAATATATACATAATATATACATTTACCTTTTAGTACTCTTTCTGCACAATCCACCAGGTTCCATATTATAACATAGTCACAAGACGCAGAGCAGACAAGAAATGGATTAACTCTGTTTCCAAATGTCACAGCAGTAATTGACTGATGATGTCCTAACAAGTGTAATGGCTAAAAACATTGAACACATATAATGCAAAACAAAAAAATAAGAATTCAAAACTCCCAAAATTTAATGTTCTCAATAGTATTTGCCTATTTTTAAACACTACTTTTAGAAGTACTCAACACATACCAAGCACTTAATAACCAAACATTGAATTGAATTCATATAATTACTATTCATACTCCAAGAGCTATACTCCACAAAATTCATATTGTCTGTAAGAGCTTTAAAAAAATCCCCTAGATTTTGAAGCTTGTTTCAAAAGCTTCATTTATTTTTCCCTACTTCCAGTATTATCTATTTTGTTCATCTTTAACAGCAAGCATAACATGTCATATCATATATTATATATCCATTTGTTGTAGAGTCATTTCAATCATGTCAACTCTTTGTGACCACATTTGGGGCTTTCTTGGCAAAGATTCTGGAGTGGGTTGCCATTTCCTTCTGCAGCTTATTTTTACAGATAAGGAAACTGAGGCAAACAGGGTTAAGTGACTTGCCCAGAGTCACATAACTAGTAAGTGTCTGAGGGCATATTTGAACTCAGGTCCTCCTGACTCCAGGGCCAGCACTGTATCCACTTCACCACCTGGCTGCTCATATCCCTTTGTAGCATACTCTATATACATAAAACACACACCATGGATTTAAATACCTGATGGAAAGGGTTATTAGTATTCCATATGCAAAGCTCATTTCCATTTAAAGGGAAAGCACAATAGTGTCGACTGCAAGCAAGTTGAACATGAGATGCTGATTCTTTAGACTCAATTAAATATCTTTCTTGAACTATATTGCCAGCATAGCCAAACTTATTATAGCAGGCATCTTCTGAATCTTCCATATTAAAGCTGAAAATAAAAAGTTATATAATTTCTATTAAGGTACTTAATTTGTAGTAGTGAGGTGGAATTTGAAGATCTGGGTTCAAGTCCTGCCTCTTAACTCACAACCTGTATGACACCTAAGTTTTTTTAATCTGCAAAATGAGATAACTGTCTACCTCCAATGACTGGAAAGTACTTCCTACAGTACAGTAGAATGGATGTTTTATTAAGTAGCCAGAAGATCTGGATTCAAATTTCACCTCAGCTGCTTATTACTATTGTATGACCTTGGGAAAGTCACTTAACCCTCTTAACCTCAGTCCCTCAACTATAAAGTGGAGGGAGGAGGAATAGTTGGACTAAATGACCTATAAGATTCCTTCCAATGTAAAATCTATGATCACTTAAAAAAACTGATTTGCTATCAATAAAGTAAATGAATTATACATATAAATGTGAACTATTTTGATAATTTATTAGCATGTCATAAGACTAGTAGATTTATAAGTGGAATATGAATAAAAACATTACTTATCCCACGCAAAATTGACAAATCAACCTTTCAAAAAAAATACAAAATCACCTAGGCTTCTAAAATATGCTCTTAACTGATAGCCCCATTGTAGCACCAATAAGATACTCACAGCTCCTATGGTGGCTATGAATATGCCAGCTTAATTCTAAATAGCAAAATATAATCGACTCTCCACATGGAAAACAGAACCAAAACATTTACTTAAACACCAGAAAGTCAAATCCATCATAGCAACAAAGAAATCTATACCCAATAACAATGCAGGGGGCACTGCCATCCCCAAGCCTTCCCCCTGCTAGGGCCTTCCCACAAATGAACCCTCACAGCTTGCTGCCAGCTTCCTCTCTCTCCCTCAGCTCTAACTACTCTGACCAACTTCTTCTGGGCTCTGCTCCACCCTTCCTGCTCCATCTGTTCCGAAAGCTCCTCCCACCACACACTTATGAGACTCAGGCCTCCAAGTGACTTAAGTGGGTCACATGGGCCTAATAATGAATGGGAAAGATCTTCCCATTTACATTATCATTACACCCATGTCTACTTTTTGCTCTCTAATTCATTTTATACCCCCAAACTAATCATACTAAAACAGCTCATATCGTAATCAAAAACCTTCAATGACTCCACGATACCTACCAAATGCCTAGGTTCTAAATTAAGCATTTTTAGAGGCTTATTACTTCTACCTGGTATTTAGCTATCAATTCCCAATTTAGTGCATTAAAACAGAATGGCTCCTCATACAAAAATTTTAGTACCCTTTAGTTACTTTCAGTATCCAAATTTTAGGTTACAGTTCAGTAAATTACCTTTGACTACAAGTTCTATTTAAATAAACTAAGTGATCCTCCTAACTCTAGTCAGGTATGAATAGAACTGGCTAATTCTGTTTAAAAAGGGGGAGAGGGGAACATGATTTGAATAATACTCAATTGTTCATTTTCTTAAATATATCATCAGGGTGGGGAAAATATGACTTGAGAGCACACCTCTGCTAACAACATCCAATCTAGCTTTCTTGATGCATCTGTCAAGATTGTAAGACAGACATATCCATCCAAAAGCTCCCATTCAATTTTAGCTATTAATCACGATGACCAAAACAAAGTTAACTACTGCCCACCCAATGCTCAATTTATTTCTTCCAAGAAAAACAATACCTGGCATTAAATTCTTGGTCATCAAAGAGGCAATGTTTACTTAGAGTTATTTGCCCCATAATACTTGCTCAGTTTCTCTGCTGCAGGAGTTCTGAATCAGGAGTCCCATTTCAGAACGTAAGCTACTTGACAAATACCTTGTATTTATATTTCCAGCTCTTAACACAGTCCCTAGCACACAGAAGGGCTCAATGAATGCTTTCTTTACCTAACCAAGGGATCCCTGATTAGACTGGAAAGGGCGGTGTGAACTTGTTTTTTCTTTGAATAATTTGATAACTGGATTTCCATATAATTGGTTCCCTCTGTAATACTATGTATTTTATGCATTTAAAGACATTATTCTAAGCACGGATCTATAGGGCTGCCCCAGACTTTCAAAGCGGTCCATGGCCCTGAAAAGGTTGAGCCCCTGCTTTAGAGCTTAGGAAACCCTGGCAGATGCAGGTTTGCAGGACCACACAAGCAGGAAAGGAGCCAGATGGTCCAGGATGGGAGAAGGGAGAGGGAGGACAGTTAGGAGGGGAGAAGAATATGGAGGGGTAAGAGGAGAGCGGGGATCTTAGAGGCTACTTAAGGTTAGGACGCCTTCACCTGCACTTTACGAGATCCTCTCCCAAAGGTACAGCCCGAGAGGGTTACGGTTCAGGGGAGGGGCGCGTACTGTGAGAATTCCCCCCTCTGTATCCTAGGCAACAAAGACGCCAAGGATGGAGACGGCGTGCCAAGTGGGACAATTTACCTTGTGCTCAAGGCCACTACTTCCTTATGGTAGACTAGTGTCTAGCCTGCTCTACGGGATTCTGTTCCAACCAATGAGAACAGGGCTGGGGCGGGGGAGAGGGGTTAGGGGTGGCTGCCCACAAAGCATGCAGGAAACCTAGGTCCGAACTCTTACCCGGCACTTCTGAAAGGCTTGAAATATCTTGCCGGGCTTAAAGCAAGAGGACTAGATCCTTAGGGGTTGAGAGCAAGGGACGTTTGATCAAAGATGATGACCTCATCAGCTCCCCTGGATTCCTTTAGCATCTCTATGCAAAATAACATATTACATCTTCCCACTACACGCGCTGTCTCTCTGTCTCTCTCTGTCTCTCTGTCTCTGTCTCTCTGTCTCTGTCTCTCTCTGTCTGTCTCTCTGTCTCTTTCTCTCTCTGTCTCTCTCTGTCTCTCTGTCTCTCTGTCTCTCTGTCTCTGTCTCTCTCTCTCTCTGTCTCTCTCTCTCTCTCTCTCTCTGTGTGTGTGTGTGTGTGTGGGTGGGTGGGTGTGTGTGTGTCTCTGTCTCTGTCCCTCTCTGTTTCTCTGTCTTTCTCTCTGTCTCTGTCTCTCTCTTTGTCTCTGTCTCTCCCTGTCTCTCTCGGTCCATCAGTCATGTCTGAATCTTCATAGACTCTACTGGCCATTAGGTTTTGTTGGCAAAGATGCTGAATTGGTTTGCCTTTTCCCTCTCCAGCTCATTTTTTCAGATGAGGAAACTGGTACAAACAGGGTGAAGTGACTTGCCCAGGGTAATATAGCTAGTAAATGTCTTAGGCCAGATTTGGAACTCAAGTCTTCCTGACTTCAGGCCCAATGCTCAATTCAGTGCATCATCTAGCTGCCTTATCTCCTTGCTTAGCTTCCATTACAACCTCAGTGCCAGATTATAAACTATATCAAATTGCCTATCATTTTCAGAAGAGGGAAGGGGAGGGAGGGAAGAAGAAAAATTTGGAACTCAAAATCTTGTAAAAACGAATGCTAAAAACTTTCGTGACATGTAGTTTGGGGGTGAGGAATGAAATACTATTTTTAAAAATAACTTTAGTGCCAGTAACTCCCAAACATACACCTTCTGCCTTAATCTCTCACTGGAATTCTAGTACCATATTTCCAGTTTCTCAGAGAGCATTTACACTTAGATATAATGTTCCATGGAAATCCTTAACCCAAAATCATCTGCTCTCCCCAAACCAACTCTTCTTTCCAAGTTCCACAACTTTGATAATGGTATCACTTTTCCGACAATTTCTCAAGATGGAAACCTATGTAGGTCTTTGGGTTCCATGGTAAAGCATGCTGAAATGGGTGTCAGAAGACCTGGAGTCTAGTTTTGGCCCAACTATGAACTCACTGTATAGCAATGCACAAATCACTTAAACATTTCTAGACTTCAGATGTCTTATCTTATGCACTAGATGACTTTCAAGTTTGCTACAATCACATTCATCCCTCCCACTTTTCACAGCTAGTCTACTAGAAAAAGCTGACTTTCCTCATTGCTTTCACTTTGCCCCCTTCTAATTTGAAACTCTTTATCTCATTTTTAAACCCCTTTTCTTGTCCTAGCCCTGTTCCTGACTTTCTCTAGACTTCAAAACTATAGCCCTTTACTGATGAATCATCCTGGAAATTCTCTCAACTCCTAGAGTCTCCTTGTCTGGAAATAATCTACCACCCTAGTAACCCACTGTGATAGTAATGGCAATTAAAGATTCCCCTATATTGGCTTGGTTTTCAAATTGATTGTGTTAAAACCCAGAGCTTGTTAATCCCACCTGTGGGATGGGCTTGTTGATGTGAAAAGAAAGTCCTGAACTGGGAGGAGCTGGTGATGTAGATTTGGAGAGACACAAGAGAGAGGCAGAAGAAATTTTTTTTTTGAAAGCAGCACCTCGTGGAGAGAGAGAGACTAAGAGAATTGCTGGTGGCCACTTTGAATCGCACTGGACTTTTGAGACCTGCCCCCTGAGCTGCCAAGGACTGAGGAGACATGGCTCTTTTGCTGGTACTTTGTCTGTCTGTTTTGATGTTATTTTGCCAGATTTGTCCACTGGTGAAAGACAGTCCTTTTGTTGAAGAAGTCCTGGAACCTGGCTGTTCACTAAGAAGCCCTGAGACTGTCCTGCAGACAGAGAGTGAATACTGTCCACTGGTGAAGGACAGTGCTGTTGTTGCAGGGGTCTGGAGACTGTCCTGCAGACAGAGTGAATACTGTCCACTGGTGAAGGACAGTGCTGTTGTTGCAGGGGTCTGGGAGCCTTTCTGTTGGTTCAGAAGCCCTGAAGAAGGATTTTCTTGTTGTATGTTTACAGAAATCCTGGGAGAGGGCTTTGCTAATGTGTTCAGGGGTTCTAGGACTGTTCTACAGACAGAGGATAAATTTATGAAGGGACTGGCAATGTATGTTATGGCCTTGCTAAGCCTTGTCTCCCCAGGAACTAAGATTGCTGAGAACTTGCCTCAAGTGTCAAGATGAAGAAAAAACCTCCATTTGGGTATTAAGTACTGTGTTTAAACTTGTTATAACTCTGGGGTAGATTCAATTGTGATCCAGGGGTGGGGAACTTTTGACCTTATTGTGCTCTGTGATTGACAAATGAAGGTACTTTACCTATGTTTGGAAACTAATCTCCATTTGAGAAGAGGGGTTTTGTGGTGGACCAAATGAAGGTATAGCCTAGGGGTGGAGAAGTATTTAGAACAGAGACTTTGTAATTGATTGAATGATTGGAAGGTCCTGGGGTGGGGTAGTACTTGGAGATTATTTAATCACACTTAGTAAATGCTGTATTTTGAATGATGTCATGTTTTGATCTTCTCTGTTCTTGGTTTGTTACTGAATAAAATGGAGAGCACCTATGCTGGTATTCTGAACCTTGGGAAGTTGCCTTTCTTTTGGCATTACATTACACCCACAAACTCTGGAAAATCCATCTGCAAGGCCTGCTATCCTTCTCCCATGGGCAAATTGGAACAAAAATGACCTTCCTTCATTCTCCTCCTAGCCCTTTTCCTGACTTCTTATAGATTTCAAACATGCTCCTAACCACATACCTTCATTCCCACCCCTCTGTGCCCTGCTTTTCAGGTGCTTGTTGTGTGGTGTCTTCCCCCATTAGAATGTAAGCTCCTTGAGTGGAAGGACTGTCTTTATTTTTTACTTGTATTTTTATCTCCAGCACTTTCCAAGAAACAAATCCTTTTTATTAGCAGGATTTGTTCTGTGAAGTTTAGATTCAGTTAAAGGGCCACATTTGAGGACCTAGAGGGCCACTTTTGGAGGCCACAGGTTCCCCACCCCTGTGCTAAAACATAGTAAGCATTTAACAGATGCTTATTTTCTTCTTTCCTTCTTTGCTTCTTTTGTTTCTTCACTAAACTGAAACTGATATTTCTTTTTTTTAATTAATTTTTGTTTATTTTTTGCAATGTAATTGGGATTAAATGATTTGCCCAAGGTCACACAACTAGTTTTTGTGTTAAGTGTCTGAGGCCAGATTTGAACCCAGGTCCTCCTGACTCCAGGGCCAGTGCTCTATTCACTGCTCCACCTAGCCGTCCCTCAAACTAATATTTCCAAAGTAACCAACCATCTCTTAATTGCTAAATCTAGTGACTTTTTCTCAGTCTTTGCCCTTCTTGAGCTCTGTGCTACATTTCACACTATTAACTGCCTCCTTTTCCTGAATACTACCTTTCATAAGTTTTTGTGACACTGCTATCCCCTTGGGATGTCATCCCCTACATATGTCAGGACTTGGTTCTGAGTCTTTTTTCCTTCTTTCTCCATACTCTGTCCATCAGTAAATTTATCACCAGCTCCTAGGGGTTCAATGATCCTCTATACCTATGACTCCCAAAAGTTCCAATCATGTCACCAACTGTCTACTAGACATCTCCCCCTGGATGTCCCATAGGTATCTCATAAGATGACAAATCCTATAATCATAAATCTCAAACCCAACACACAGAGCTCATTATCTTTCACACAAAATCCATTTTTCTTCCTAACTTCCCTATTTCTGTTGAAAGCTCGACCATCCTGGAAGTCACCCAGGTCACCCTAGGAGTCATCCTTGATTCTTTCCTCTCCTTCACCCCTTCCCCATCACATCAGTTACCACCTCTTGTAGAGTCCAACTCCACAGCATCTTTCATATGCAGCCCCTTCCCTCCACTCACACCACAGTCAACCCTTCAACACCTGTCACCTGGACCATCACAGAAACCTCTAATAGTTCTCCCAGCATCCAGCCTTTCTCCCTCTGCAATCTACCCTTCACACAGCTGCCAATTTTTTTTTTTTTTTGCTTTTTGGAGGTCAATTGGGGTTAATTGACTTGCCCAAGGTCACACATCTAGTTTTTGTGTTAAGAGTTTGAAGCCGGATCCAAACCCAGGTCCTCCTGACTCCAGGGCCAGTGCTCAATTCACTGTGCCACCTAGCCGCCGCCCCCCAGCTGCCAAATTAACATTTGGCACAGGTCTGACCATGCTACTTCACTGCTCAAGAAATTTCAATAGCTCCTTATTGCCTCTAACAGAAAATACAATCTACTTTATTTAGTACTTAAAGCCCTTCACTATCTGGTTCCAACCTATTTTCCAAATCGAATTATATACTCAATATCCTCATATGCTCAATACTTCACTCAAACTGGTCTACTTGTTGTTCCTCAAACACAACACTACATCTCCTGTTCCCATGACTTTACAGATGCTGTCCCCCTGGCCTGGAATGTTCCCTATCCTAACCTCTCCCTCTTGAAACTCCTAGACTTGGAATCCCTAAGATTCAACTTATGTGTAACCTCCTCTCTTGGATCTTTTCATATTCACCCAGTCATTAGCATGCCTCATGCCCCACCAAAAATTACTATGTGTTTACTTTGAATCATTTTGTTTTGAATTCTCTTTCTACGTTTCCGCCTAGGAGAATGCAAGCTTTTATAAAGTATGCTCACCATGTGGCATAGCTCCTGATGGAAAACATTCAATACTTATTGAATTAAATTCATTAGCTAGATTGAAATCATAATGTGTTTCATATGGACTGGGTACCAGATCTGAATATTGAATCTTTCTTGGAATAATAAAAGAGGTGAGAAGAATTAAAGAAGCAGTCCCTTAAAGGTGGGACTTCCCTGAAAATTATTCCCTCCCTGAAATGTAACATCCTTCTTTGTCAACTTGGTTGACCACAGGACTGATTATATCCCATTCCTTCTGAAGACACATTGCATGAATTGCATTCTAGAACCAAACTTTACCCAGCATTAAGACAGTACAAAAAAGGGAGGTGGAGCTAAAATAGCAAAAGAAAAGGAAGGAGAGTAGCAAGCTTCCCACCAAAACTCCTCCAAACAGATCTAGAAAATGCACCAGACTGAATCTTGGTGAGGGAATACAAGAAAAAGTCACAGTAAATCACTTTTCCAGATCAGGTTGACACAGAGAGAGGTCTACAGAGAACAGCAATGGAGTCTGACTAGGAGAATTCCATGTGAGCACATTCTAATCTAAGGAAAGGCTGTGTACCAAGGGTGGGGCCTCAAGGTCCCATGTGGCCTTCTTGGTCCTCAGGTACAGCCTTTCGACTGAGTCCAAGTTTTACAGAACAAATCCTTTTATTAAGAGGATTTGTTCAGTGAAGTTTGGATTCAGTCAAAGGGCCACACTTGAGTACCTTGAGGGCCCCAGTGGGCCTCAAGGCTGCAGGTTCCCCACCCCTGTGACCCACATGAGACCCTCAGATTCATTCAACAAGCAGCTGGTAGCTTTGCCACCCACTACACACTTCCACATCACAGATCCAGGGCAAATTAACAAAGAGGTCTATACCCTCTCTCATCCCTCCCCCCCCTCAGCACAGGCACTGGGCTATTTACTATTGTAAGAGATAGCAAAGGGTTAAGTTTCCACAGGACTGCAAAAACTGCTGAAGTAAAGACTACTAATAATAAATTGTGAGAAACAGTAGAAGTCAGGTTTCCATAGAATTGCTAGACAACACTAAAGTAAAATAGCAGAAATTAGCAGACAGCAGGTGGGCCTGACCAATCAGAAAGCAGATAGCAACCTTGGGACTCATAATAAGGTAAGGACAGATCTGAGCTAAATCAGTGAGGGGTCAATGACTGGGTATTACAGAGTTACTACTTTGCATGCTTAATAAACCTCATGTATCATGTATATTTCTGACACACCCAGCATAGAATTAGAGCCTCATTAGCAATAATGTATGACAATGGGAGGGGCATACCGAGAAGAATCAATTCATCCTCTCAAGGTAGTGCCTACACCGAACTAATACATAAAACTTGCTTCCATTTTGTATCCCCTACTCCTCCTTCCAAAAGAAGGGCAGAGTCCACTTCTGGCCAGAGGTGTTCAATTCCTCTGGATTTCTCCTCAATAAACTTTTTTTTGTATCAAATTTGTTTTATTCTTTACAGTTCCTCATTCATCTTGATTCAGTCATTAGTGCTGCTTCCGTCTGAAGGAACATCCTTCTGTAAGCCTCACCTTGCCTCCAGTAGGCTGACAGAGTACAGTGGAGCATCCGACACAGAGAACCACTGTTTGTGAGTGACTGAAGACAGTGGTGATTTTATAGCACCCTGGGCACTTCATGTCCATGAAATACAAGTTCGGACTCTGCACCAAGCACTTCTTTTTGGGCTTCCACTTCTCCTCCTCGGGAGAGGGGTGCAGGAGGTCTTTCTCGAGAGGCATGTTGGCTCGGAGATATCTTCACCACTGGAAAAGCAATAAACTTCTTTTGATATCCAGATTTTGGTATCTACTTTGTTTGCATTTCCAATACTAAGATGAGCAGTTTCAAACGCAAGTAAAACAGAGTGGTTCAGACCCCCAACAGCAAAGCAAGGTCTCAATTCCAGCTTCTAACCCATTGTGCTTTTTTTTCTGGAGGACAATTGGGGTTAAGTGACTTGCCCAAGGTCACATAGCCAGTTTTTGTGTTAAGTGTCTGAGGCCAGATTTGAACTCAGGTCCTCCTGACTCCAGGGCCAGTGCTCTATTCACTTCGCCACCTAGCTGCCCCCAATTCTAGCCTATTTTGAATCCTACAGAGGAATAACCAGGGCAGGAATCCCCAATCAAAAGGGAACCTGCAGTTCTGATCATTCTGAACCAGTATAATTTCCCAGTTGACTGATAGTCTACTGCAACAGTCTACTTTTGCTCAGAACCAAACCCATTTCAGAAACTAGAGTTCAGACAAGCAAGACAGCAATCAGACTTCGTCTTGGATCAAATCACTTCAAGGATACTGAAAATTTTCAAGTTCCCAACCTGAGCTGTTCCTTAGATCTTTAAAACAACACGATATTCAATTCCCCCAAGAAAGCAGCAGCAGAACCAGCCCAGACCCTTCCTCCAGAAATACATAGAGTTTCGTCCTAACATCAAATCCAAAATCAGGAAGTGGTTTGGAAAAATGAACAAGAGAAAAAGAATCTCACCATTAAAAAACTATTATGATGACAGGGACACTCAAAACACAATCCCAGAAAAACAGAAGGACTTTATCTATAAGCAATGCCTCAAAGAAAAACATAGTATAAGCACAAATTCAGCTAGAATTCCTGGAAGACATGAAAAAGGTTTGGGTTTTTTTTTTTTTCTGTTTTGGAATTTGTTTGTTTTTTAAAGTTTGAAAATATTCTTATCATTGAAATGAGAGAGCTAGGGGAGTGAAGAATGGAAAGGAAATGAGAGCTATGGAAGAAAGAATTGGAAAGGGAAATAATTTGGCTCAACTGGTACAAAACCTTGCCCAAGCATCAAACTTCCTCAAAAGTATAATAAAGCAAATAGAAACCAATGACTCCATGATACAATAAGAAATACTAAAGCAAAGTTTAAAAAACTGAAAATTTAGAAGAAAATAGCTATCACATAGTAAAAACAAATGACCTTGAAAATAGATTAAGAAGAAAAAAATTAAGAATGATCAAACTACCTGAATGCCATGACCAAAAAAAAAAAAGATCATAGAAAATATATTCCAAGAAATCCTAAAAGAACACTGCCCAGATCTCTCAGAAGAAGGGGACAAAGTGGAAATAGAAAGAATCAAATGGTTACCTCCTTAAAGAAACCCCAAAATGAAAACTCCCAGGAACATGATAAACAAAATCCAGAGCCTCCAGGTCAAAGAAAAATGCTGTAAGCAAGCAGAAATAAAGAATTTAAGTATTGAGGAGCCTCATGCAGCATCACATAATTTAACAGTCTCCTCTATAAAGGAACAGAGCACTTAAAATACAGTATTACAGAAGGCAAAAAATATAGGCTTATTTTTGTATGACTTACCCAGGGAAACTGAGTATAATCCTAACAAAGGGGGAGAAATGGATCTTAAATGAAATGGAAAATGTCCTGAAGCAATAGAGAAGCCGTCCTGATGAAAAGACCAGAGCTGTGTTGAAACTTTAAAGTTCAAATAATAAAGAGAAACATGAAAAGGTAAACATGATTGAACAATGATAAAAGACCCAATGAGGATAAACTGTTTCTATCTTAATGTGGAGATATGACACGAGTTCCTGTTGAACCTTATCCCCATCAAGTGTCGTAGAGGGAGTCTAGTTAGACAGAAGAACAAAGGGTAGCTCTGTCATATCTTGATTTTAAGAGAAGAATGGTGGGGTGGCTAGGTGGTGCAGGGAATAGAGCACTAGCCCTGGAGTCAGGAGGACCTGAGTTCAAATTTGGCCTCAGACACTTAACACTTACTAGCCGTGTGACCTTGGGCAAGTCACCTAACCCCAATTGCCCAGACTTCCCCCCTCCAAAAAAAAAAAAGAAACAACCTATATTTTTAAAAAAACACATTATTAAAAGAAACTAAGCCCCAAAATAATTATGCAAGGTCATTTTGTAATTCCCACATAGTTTGACATAATCTACAGAATATCTCTGCTTTCTTTTCCTCCACTCCCTTTCACAGCAAATTAGGCTGGTCCTCGAAGATAAGTGCTCCATGATCTTTGGTGAAGTTATGTAACTTGTGCAAGTAAAGAAGTAACAAATGTTTGTTAAGACTAAACAAACTGGGGGCGGCCAGGTAGCACAGCGAGCGAGAGCATCGGCTCCACTGTCAGGATGACTTGTGGATCGAATCCAGGCTCAGACGCTTGGCACCCACCCAGAAACACCTGGCCGTGTAACCTTGAGCAACTTACTTAACCCCAATTGCTTAAAAAAAAAAAAAAAGACTTAACACACTGAAATAAAGAAGATATGAAAGAAAAAAGAACAATTCTGTAAGATGGTAAAGAAGGAGAATGAGAGTATTATATTCTGAACTTTGAAAAAATCCATATGTTTAAAAAAATTACAGTAGAAGGATTTTAGTTTCTTTGCCTGGCCCTTTCTCCTTTTTTCATCTCCTGTTGTAGTGCTGGGAAGGGCAATTTTATATGTGTAGCTGTTTGTTTGTTTCCCAAACTTAACCAACAATGGAACAAATAAGTTCGTTGTAAAGTTAAAAAAAAAAAAAGAATCAGATAAGTAGAAAATAAATGTGAAGCTCTCAAGTAAAGGTAATAGGTTCTTAGGGTTAAGTACTCAGGGATTTTAGACCAGCAAGCAAATTTTACTCTAGAGATGTGATTCCATGTTATATGAACCAACACTAGAATTGTTACTAGTGACAATGGAGGCAATGAGGAGTTGATATCTGTGTTCATATCCTGCTTCTGACACTTTCAACTTAAGTTCTTTGTGACTTAGGCAACTCCCTAAGATTTATCTATTAAGTCATTGATGGGTGGAGGCAGCTCATACAGGGTCCCAAGAGATAATTGTTAAATTTTGAGTGTGAGCATTTACACCTCAGAAATTGTTAAATTCTTGATTTATTGTTCTGTTGAATGTTTAAACTCAAGAAAAATGATGGAGAAAATGTCAATAATGCAAATTGAACTTAAAAGTGTGTGCTTCATATATTTTATTTTGGATAGCCAGTTGTTAAACATATATCAACATGTCAGTGTTGTAATCAGTGTTGATAGAGTTGCTACACTTATGTGTGTATACGTATAAGTGTTGCCACACTTATGATGACAAGGTACTTTGTGCTGTAAATAGGTAATAGGGAAGAGGATATGAAGGTGAATGATGAGTATATTGGATATGGATTTCTTCTGAACTAAACAAATCAGTATTGTTACTAATACTTTTCACCTATGAGTACTTATTGCACACACTTAAAAGTATATATAAAATTAGATACAAAAAATACATAAATAAAAGATAATTCGGAGGCCACTCATAGCAAGGAAGATCAAGAAAATTATCATTGTGGAAGGTGAAAGGAGCCAAGCTTTGAAGGAAACTACAATGCTGTAAAGAATATATTAGTTCCCCTAGATTGTAATAAAGCATTAGATAAAATATCTCATACTATTCCTGGAGTTAGGGAGACAGAGACAGAGAATGGAGAGGTATGGGTCAAACAATAATACAGTTACTTAGATCTGGGATTGGCTGCATGGCTGTTCTCAGTGAACATTTATTAATGGTTACACCTTAACTTAGCAGAATGTCATTAGTGGAGTGGGCCAGGGATTTGTATGTGGTTTTGTGCTTTTTAATATTCTTTCCCAATGACTTAGATAAAGGCACGGATGGATGGCATGCTAATCAATAATTAATAGTCAATAAATATTTATTAAGTATCTATTATATTCCAGGCACTGTACTAAGTGTTGGAGGTTTTAGTAGATTGCAAAATCAACATTAGTCAATAGCATGATGTAGAAACCAGAAGAAGCTAAGGTGATATTGGGTGGCGTTAGCAGAGGTTGTTAAAAAGAAGCTGATATTTGTCTTACGGTGCTCTGCCTTGATCAGATCCCACCCAAAGCCTTGCATTCTGTACTTGGAGCCACAGTTTAGGTAAGACAAGTATAAACTAGAAAACATCAGAAAGGCAACTGGGATATCTGGAGAGTTGAGTTCAATGTCTATGAGGATTATCTGAAGGAATTAGGAATATTTATCCTGGAAAAGAAAATTCTCAAGTGGTACATGATACCTGTATACAAGTATTTTGATGGTTAGCATATAGAAGAAGGATTAAAAAATTTAGTCCCAGAGAACAAAATGAGGAATGATAATGGATGGGACTCGTAAAGAGACAGATTATGACTTGATATTTTCCTAACAATAATAAGACTTCTGTAAAAGTGGAATGGGAGGTAGTGGGTTCCTTTTCTGTATAAGGCAAACACCTCTGGGATAAACTAGCGAAAGGAATAGAGGACCTCTCTGTGTTCCTTCCAGCCTAGTAACATTGATTCAGAATCATTCATTATTCAACCAAAGCTGAATAGTTTGAAGGCCTAATCTCTAATTGTTTTATCGTGGTCTTTACATCATTTCAACACTGACCAATTAAATGGTTTTTTGGGAAGGTGAAAAGAAAAAACATATGTATCAAACATCCAAATTCATTCTTGCTGGATCTGATACTTTACAAGATGGGGATGTTTTCTTCCAGGATAGCCAGTCTATACTAGACGGTTGCAGAGGACAGTACCTTCCAACTCCAATTCTCTGATTCTGATTAGACTTTTTTTTCCCCAATGAAGGTTAAGGATACAAAAATAAATGAAACTAAAGTGACTTGTGGAAGGACTGACAACCAAGCACTGCATCATAGTGGTTATGTTTTTCCTCATAGCCCTAGGGAAAAAAAGAAAAGGGTTTTTTTTTAATGTGAAATAAAACATACACTATTACTGACCTTTGGAACTGAGTCTCATAAAGTACACAATAAGCAATCTACTCTTGACTCTGTTAACACTAGACATATCCCTTGTGTTTTTTAAAAATAAATTAAATAATATTAGTCTTTACACTTTCAAACTTAGGCTGGATATTTATTCTACCAGGTTACTATTTTCTATAATTTTCTCCACATGGATTTGAAATCACTGGAACTTCTAGAAGTGAGTTTAAGAAAATAAGTAAAATATGGTTTTCAGAAACTCAGGGCTATACATACCAGAGTACTAAGCAATCAGTCTCTGCCTCTGCGGTGGGTAAAACCTCCAAGAGACAAAGTTTCTGGGTACTAATAATCAGTTTACTAACTAGCCTAGCCAATAATCAATAAATTGATGATTATTGATTTCTCTCGTTAACCAAAGACCCCAAGGTAGATTCTGGAACATCTTAAATCACGTGTCCTTTTGATAGGAAGCGCCCCAGGCAGATGAAATTTGGCCCTTATTGGTGAACATTTAATAAGGAGGTAGGCTAGAAAATATTCAGCTCCTCCTGCTTGAAAATGTGACTTGTACATGAGACTCAACAGCAGCCTCCAATTCCCCAGCCAAAGGCGCAGGGGAAGTCATTTCCATCCAGACCTCTCTAACTAGTTTTCTCCTTCATGATCCAGGTTACTCCAAACTCTAATGAAGTGACCAAGGTCCCTTGATAACCCTTGGTAGTGAGAACCAGCTCAGTCCAGCTTTTGCCTTTGGGATAAACAAAAGCCAGGCTTCCATTTGGGTGAGGTCCAGCCCAACCTAGTTAAGGAGCAGGTGCTAGGAGTAATCACAGCACTGGGTCATGCCCTTCAGAGATTGATAGGCCTTTTCAGAAGTGGGATCTTGACAAGAATAGGAGGAAAAGGATGGGTCACAAATTAATAATTAGTTATTGGTATAATATTAATTTTCCCATCATTCTTAGCCCCTTGGAGAAAATTTATTTGGTTGCCTATAATCCAAATTTGTACCAGGAACAATGTTTAATTTTTCTGAGTTTTCTTATCCAAATCAAAAATGGATCTAAAGATGAGACCATTGTTCTTGTTCTCGAGGGAGTCTAAAACGTTCTTGATGAAAAGCTGTTCTATCACCAAATAGGAACAGTATGTAAGTTATCATTGCCAAGAACACATTTCTATGCCTTTGATAGTTGATTATAAGAACATGTTCCAGCTGTCCCTATGATTAGTTTCAACTTAAGAATGTAACAAATAATTAAACATGGTTCTAATTTATACCCACATTTTGCAAGCAAAGCATTCAATTTATATAGTAATGGATCCCAATAATTTGTAGCCAGGAAAGCAGCACCATTTTACATGACCAAAGCTTATAATTGCCTTGACTATTTAAAGGAATTATAAACATACACCTTGAACTTCTATAGTACAGTTCAATTGAGATTCTCCAAGTACTATGTTTACTAGGGCTTGACAAGGAAGTCAGGCTTTATATAATAAAAAAAGGGCTTATCCATCTTAACTTTGAAGACAGGAAGAAGAGAGCTATCAAGGGATAGTAAAAAGAGGAAAGGAATGAGTTGGGCAGCATTCAAAGTCAGCAATATCTCTTAAAAGATGGAATTAAAACTCAAATGACTTCAGTAAATCTGAAAATTTGTTAGAAACAAATAAGATAAAGCTTTACCAATATAAGTAATAATAATAATACTCTTGAGGAAAAATATGAATTCCACTGTAAAATAGTCAGGGATCACAGTGGAGCATATTAATATATATCTGTCTGCCTCACTGAAATGGAAATTTGATAGGCAGCTAGGTGGTTCAGTGGGTAGAATCCTAGATTGGGGAGTCAGGTAGACTGAGTTCAAATCCTGCCTCAGACACTTACTAACCATGTGATCCTGATCACTTAACTTCTATTGGCTTCAGTTTCCCCATCTATAAAATGGAGATAATTAATAAGCATCTACCTCCCAGGGTTGTTGTAAGGATCAAATAAAATCAAGCACTTTGTAAACTTCACAATGCAATATAATTATCATCAATATTATATGCAGGGCGGCCAGGTAGCACAGCGAGTAAGAGCACCGGCTCCAGTGTCAGAACGACCTGCAGATCGAATCCCGGGCTCGGACACTTAGCACCCACCCAGAAACACCTGGCCGTGTAACCTTGAGCAAGTTACTTAACCCTGATTGCTTTAAAAATAAATAAATAAATAAATATTATATGCAATGGATTACATTTGGTTTGAACTAATATCTAAGCATATTCCTATGAATGTGTACTTATCAGTATTAAACTAATTCATCATTCCAGGATAATCTGAAGAAGCCTAGGGAGTTTCTTAAGAATATGAGGCAATGGATTTTGAAGATAGTGGGGGTGAATACTGCTTCCCCAGTTCTACTGGAAAGTAGACTACGAAGTCTTCATTCTGTGGCTGAATAAAGAAGGCGTGGTAGGAAAATCAGATTGAAATGAACAGGAGCCTGGCAGGAGTAAAAGGGAAATTGTTCTTGGCTGAGTGCTTTTGTTGTTGGAATGAATCTGCTTTTCAACATTATATAAAAATTGTCACCTAGAATCTACCTATATATAGTCCTACAGTGACAGGGAGCTCATTGTTCCCTAAGGTTTATGAGAAGAGGCAGAGTATCCTAAGTATGGGACAGGGGCAACCTGTATCACTGGAAGTAGGCAAGAAACCATGGAGTTCAGAGAGCACAAGTAGATCAGTTTGAATAGTCCATTAATTCTTAGATTATTTCTTCTTAACTTGTTTTCCAGGCCAGTTTTTTAACAATATATATTTCTTAAATTTTCTTCTGCTTTTTTTTCCAATCTTTTGTATAATTTCTTCTAGATATTCTTGTATTTCTCGTGGTCAGGACAATTTTTTCTCTGAGGCTTTACCAGGATCTATCGTGGGGACACTCTCCTACTGCCCCTGGCATCTTTCAAGCCATGATATTGCCTCACTGTATTTGGAGGGGCTCACTATCAATTCTAAAAATAAATCAGAAGCATTGGCTCAAGTTAGGAAATTTGGAGGATGTACATATTTAGCATAGGCATTCTTTTAGCAGAGAAGGAAAAGAGGGGACCCTAAGCTCAGATATTGGTCAATAACAGGAGGTCCTGGTTCTACATAGCTATATGGCCTAACAGGGGTGGGGAACATGTAGCCTTGAGGCCATATGTGGCCTTCTAGGTCCTCAAGAGTTGCCCTTTGTCTGAATACAACTTTTACAGATTAACTTCTTTTATTAAGGGGATTTGTTCTGTAAAGTTTAGATTCAAAGAGCTGCACTTAAGGACCTAGAGGGTCACATGTGGCCCCAAGGCCAAAGGTTCCCCAACCCCTGGATTCTCTTCCTGTTTTCCATGAAGAAATCTCCTGCCAGCCATCTCAGTCTTCTGTCCAGGGAATTCTGTTCTGTTCTTGCTTTCCAAATGAAATAGCCACTCTCTTGTCCTCCCTCAGCAAATAGTGATTTTTTTCTTCTCATACTCTCTTTTGAAACAAGTAGCAAACATTCTGCCTTCTGTTTTCACTTCAATTGCTAGTAAGCCAGCATTCTCAATAGGCTCTGAGCATCTCCTTTCTCTCTTTCTCTTAGAGAAATGTCATTTGCTTTCTAAACTGTGACTCTCTATAGAGTGGCAGATTTTGGTTCAGTGTAGGAAAAAAAAACAAACCAAAATCCTCCTAATTAGTATTGTTCAAAAGTAGATTAAAGATAGTGGGTTTTTCCTTTTCAAGGTGAGGCTGGATAACCAAGTGTCAGAGACATTGCAGAAGGGTTGGACTATATAGTCTCTGCAGTCCCTAACAAGTAATACACTGAGAACCACAAAATACAATACTACAGAAGTGCATTAAAGGGAAGATAAACAAAGGGCTACATGAATTCCAAAAGAGAGATCTTTACTAATAAGGGGAATAAGGGAAGGCACTTAGAGGTAGCATTTGAGTTAGGTGCTTGATAGTTTTACTATTAAAAAAAAAGTTTCATTCCTTGAACAGAGTATAGCCTTAAAAAAACTTCACTAGATCCTACCAACCCTTTAAGATGGAAGAAGAAGAAGAAGAAGAAGAAGAAGAAGAAGAAGAAGAAGAAGAAGAAGAAGAAGAAGAAGAAGAAGAAGAAGAAGAAGAAGAAGAAGAAGAAAGAAGAAGGAGGAGGA